>NC_061111.1:223538464-223754716 GCF_002878395.1 Capsicum annuum | reverse complement strand
CCTATTTTGACAACCTCAACCCCACCTACCAACCCCCTCCCCCAAAAAAAAATTTTTAATTTGTTTTATAAAAAAAAAATTCAAAACTTTTTTCATATCATATTCGTTCTCATTGTTTTTTTGTTAAATATGTACAAATAATTTTAGAATATATATATTTACCCAATTTGCATAACGAACACAAGAATATATGTACGAAACAACTTGTTTTTCTAAAAAATTTTCCCCTCTTCATATCGAATACACCCTAAAAAAAATTTATCAGGGTCAAAAATATTTTTCTAAAATGCATTTTTAATCTTTAGTTAAACACTAAAATGTATGTTCTGAAAATATTTTTTTATTCACCAACCAAACACTAGAAAATATTTTTCATCCACCAACCAAACATAAGAAAATAAGTAAGAAATCAACTTGTTTTTCGGAAAAACATTTTCTAGGAAAATATTTTTTATGGAAAACATTTTCCTTCATACGAAACACACCCTAAATGTTAAAAAAAAAAAAACGAAAAAAGGAAAACCAAACAATTTTTTTGTTCAAAATCAACAAGGATGAGAATCACCCGTGCCTATTCAAACTAATACTACTTTTGCTATAACGGTTTTCGATGAACAAACAAATATATTAACTCAGAGAACATAAGCAAGTCCTTAACTTTTCTTTTACAAAAAAAAAAAAAGAAATTTGAGTTACCATAGAATTTATTTTCCTTCTATAAACTTTTCTTCCTTTAAATCTCTTATTTCATATATTTTAGGAGCTAATATTAAAAAGAAAATTAAATAATAATTTGAGAAAAATTGTGGAAAAACGATTTTGTCTAAAGGAGAGACTTTTAATGTAGGGTAAAAAGTTCAAACAACATTTTTAAAGCCCTTCACATTTTTAATATTAATTAGTTTAAATACACGTGCCTCGCACGTGTAACATTTGATTATACTCTGCCAATAGTTACAACATAATTAATTTCATTAATCATTTTTAGCCCATAGGCTCTTACGGAGTCAACATTGTTCACAATAATACTTACGCCCTAAAATAGAACCTTGTCCTCAAGGTTCGAGTGATGCCACACTAACATTACAATGGTAATTATGGCAAGGCTTGAATATGTCTTAGGTGAAGATGAAACCAAGAGTTGTCAACCTGCCCTTGTAGACCTTATACCTCTAATCAATAGATCAATATCCCCTGCTGCAGAAACTAAAGTACATTTAGAGGATTGAAGGTTTGCTATCAAGTAACACGTTGGCTGCCTCCTGTTGAAAATTAACATCTTGGACGACTCTGTTTACGACAACCAAAGCATGAGTTTGCCTACCGGTACAACTAATATTGAGCCTCCACAATAAATATGAGATACAAACTTGATATCATCATGGGACGCTGCAATTTCAAAATTTAAAATCACCATAACATTACTCAAAAAATTGGCAGAGTACTTTATCATATCAGGTGAATCGAGTTACCAGTCATTTGACATGAATGTCATTCGTCTATAATAACATCCAGAACCTGTGACTGTAGTATATTGACAAACATTTTTGGGTCTCCTGAAACAATAAACATATCTTCCACTGATCCAAGGAGCTATGATCAATAATAAGAGAAGTCTTGACATTGGTGCAGACAGATGGTCCGCCTAAATTTTTTTAACAATAGATCTAAAAACAAACAATTTGAGTATTTACGTTTTTTTTTTTTTAAAAGGTGTGCTTATGTGAACAGCAGAATCACTCAAATCCCGTTAGCAACAAAGGAAAAGTATTATGTCTAAAATCACTATTATACATCAACAATAAGTACAAAACCCATAAAAAATAAAGAATATATGTGAACGGAGTAAAAAGTTAACGGAAAAGGGTCTAATATACCCTTCTACTATTGAAAATGGTACACAAATACCCTTTTTCCACCTTTAAGCTCAATTTGGTTCTTTGATGTTTGTTGCTCGGGGGTTATGGTTTAGAAAAGTTTGTATTCTGTATATATTTTTTATGTATTTCTGGGCGGTGTAGTTATAAACTTTTTTATCTTGGTTTAGGTTATCTCGGTATGTGCTAACTTGTGGGGGTATGAATAAGTGGTCTTTTTGTGTTTTTGGTGTAAATGATTTTTCAAATATTTTATTCATATTTACATTCTGGTATCTTGGTCGATTAACTCCTTTGCTTGTACCTGCAGTAGATTGATAAATGTCATGGGTTTTATGGAGTGTCCCAACGTCTCCTTCTAGCTCTGGAACTTTAATGTCTTCCGATCGACATAGCTCTGCGCACTGTTGAGTTAGCTCATTTGTAGCTATAGACTTCAGTTTATCTTCATTAGTCTTTAGCTTTTCTATCTCATTACCCATACTGTCCACTTTCATTGAAAGCGTAGTTAGGGTGTTAAGTATTTTTTCTAGAGTATCTTCTTCTATTATTTCAGTCTGTGTAGCTTTATCTTGATATGTAATCTGCAATAACATTTTTGTTAGTACTGATCACTTCAATTGTAAATGTGAAGTTTAATATATTCAAAACTAGTCTCCGAATCTCTTTTGTTGTAACTGAATTTTATATTTTCTTTGTTAACCACCAGCGTACCTGTGTATTATCTGTTCGTACAATAAATTTATTATATACAATATATGGCTCAAATGCTAATAAACATTTATATAATGAATATAATTCTTTCCTATTTATTTCCCATTTTATTTCTGTCTCATTGAACGTACCTGAGTAGTATCTACAATGGTGTTCTATTTTTTCTGCTTCATATCGATATTTAAGTACTCCTCCGTAACTATATTCACTAGCATCTGCTTCTACTATATATATAAATTTTCTATTTTCATCTGGAAATTGTAATTTTGGTAATTCTTTACAAAGAAATTTTATTTTTTTAACTTGTTTTTTTATCTTCTTCATTATAGTTATATTCTACATCCTTTTTTAATTTTTTATGTAGTGGTTTTAAAGTTTCTGCTAATTTTGGAATATATTCTCTTACTTTGTTTACTAATCCTAAAAATGATTGTAATTTCTTTTTTGTATCTAATTCTTCTTTCGAATTTATTATTTTTTGTACTATATGTTGTTGCATTTTTACTCCACTTTTATCTATTTGTATTCCTAAAAATTCTATCTGATTTTTCGTAATTTCAGCTTTCTTTTCGCTTAGACTTATTCCCGATTTTTCTATTATATCTGTAAACTGTTCTAATAATTTTAAATGTTCTTCTCTGGTTTTTGTATATAATAATATGTCATCTATGTATACTATGCAATTAGATAATTGTTTAAAATAAGTATCCAAAAAATGTTGATATCTACCTGGTGCATTTTTATATCCAAATGGTAATACGTTCCATTCATAAAATCCTTGTGGTACCGTAAATGCGGTTAATTCTTTAGATTCTTGTTTTAGCTTTAGGTGGTAAAATCCAGGTTTTACTTTTTCTAACCATTTTATTCCTAATATTATATCTGCTTTTTGCATTTCTTCCTTTACTTCGAATTCTATTTTTATTTTTCTAACTCCTATTATTATTTCTTTTTCTGCTATATTTTTACTATTTATTAAACTTCTTGGTAGATCTGGGCACATATCATTATCAGTCTTTATTTCTTCATTTTTTACTAGATATTTTGCTATATAATTTTCTTCTTGTCCTGTATTCAAAAGTATTAGATATTCTTTTTCATTTATTTTTTCTGTTATGTAGTATTGGTTTAAATTACTTATCGAATTTGTTTCATAACTTGTTCTTTTTTATGAGCTTGATGATTCTGGTTTTTCATTAGCTATTCTTTTCGTTGTACTTATTCTATCATTTACTATTTCTAGGAGCAAGAATAAAATTTTTACAACAATGGTATAGAAACTTATGTGAAAAATATAGAGAAGAATTAAAAATGAAAAAAACATTAATAAGAAATTTAGCATGTTGCAAAAATAAAATAGCACCCCAATTTAGATGTGAAGAAAGATATTATAAGAAAAGAAAAAGACATAAGAAATATAAAAAATATAAAAAATCAAAATATAAATATAAGAAACCGAGAAAAAGATATTATGTAAAAAATTATAAATATAAAAGACCATATAGAAAGAAGAAATCTATAAAAGAATGTACTTGCTATAATTGTGGAAAGTTAGGACATTTAGCTAGAGATTGTAAATTACCTAAAAATCCAAAAAATAAACAAATATCAGAAATAAAAATAGATAATACAGAATATATGCAGATAGATTATATAGATTATGAATTAGAAAGTGAGGATAGTATATATGAAATTTCAGAAAACGAAACGGATAATGAAATAGATAGTGAAATAGATTAATCAAATGACTGAAGAAGATATAAAAATAATAACAAAGGAAGAATATTTAAATGATGAAGGAACGGAACAAAAAATAATATTTGACAGTAACATATTTGATGAAATAAAAGGAAAAGAATTAGATTTAAGTGTAGAGAAAATATTTAAAATACCAACAATAAAAAATATTTTTACTAGGAAAAAAGATGAATATTATGTAGTATGCCAAAAAGAACATGTAATAGACTGCAGATATGCAAAAGGCAAAGCTAGTATACCACTAGTAACAAAAAGAATAATTAATAAAGAGATAAATGAAATAAAAAGTAAAGGAGATCCAATAAAATATGTACACCTTGGAGGTACAGAGATATTAATAAAAGCATGTTTTAGAGAAGGAATAGATACACCAATAGAATTATATTTAGCAGATGATAGAATTACAAAACCTATAGAAAAAAGCATAATAACTGCCGTAAAAGGAAATCTAATATATCAAAAATTTAAATTTATAATAAGTGCAAATTATTCAGTAGCGGTAACAGATAGAAATATAGATAAATCACTCGTATTATATTGGAAAATATCAGGAATAGAATTAACCCCAGTAGTAAAATATTTACAGCAAGATGCAAAAATCGGATAATTATATGTTATAGTTTTTGCATTTAAATTTCTATAGTCAATAACCATCCTACTTTTTCCTCTTTTTTGTTTACTATGTTTATTTACTATAAATGCTGGACTATTATGTTTACTATTACTTTTTTGTATATATTGTTTTTTTAATAATTCATCTATATGCATTTTAAATTCAACGTATCTACTATTTTTGCTTCTTCCCAACTTTTTATTATTTTCGAACTAAATGGCTCGGGTAATTTATTAAAATATAATTTTCTTATCTCTTTACTTTCTTCTATACTATATGCTCCTTTGTAATAATATTCTTTAAATGCGCAAGTATATTCATCTATATAACACATATTACATATTGTTAATTTTAACATTAAAATTCTATTTGTATCTTTTTCTTTATCTTGTTCTTCTTCTATTGTTGTCGTACTACCAAATTCATCTTTTATAGCTGTTTCATATTTTTTTAATAATTCTATAGGTGTTAGTTTAGTTGTTGTTGATGATGTTCCTTCTATAGGTTTATTAGTTCTTAATACTTTCTTGCTATTTTCGGTTAAATTTGAAAACCATAGTTTTACTGATCCTATTAGTGTTCTTTCTATATATTCTGGTGCATCTGTTATATTTATATTATTATCTAATAATTGTTTTGTCATATATCCTATCCATAATTGTATTATTTTTTCTGTAGCTATTATACAGTCTAGGTCTAAAAAGTTATAACTTTTATTAATTATTTGTTTTGGTGTCCATTTGTCATATTCATTATATTTTTTAAACTTATTCTTATAATACATAGGTTTTCTTATTTCTGTTGTTTTAGGTATTATATTTTCATCTTCTTTTTTATCAAGAGTATTTATTTCTGTGTGGGTACTTTCTAAGTTTTCCTCATTAATTTCTTTTTGTTTTTCATTGATTTCTGCGGATATGTAATAGATGTAATAGATTTATTAGGTATATAGTGAATCTATTTTTATTTGTGCGTGGACATTTTTTAAATTTTGTTTTAATATCTTTTAATGATTTACTTTTTTTGTAAGATATATTCATTAATTTATTATTTTATCCTGTAGTAATTACAGAGTTACAAATTTCTGTATAATAATTTATCCTAACTGTACTGTAATGTATATCTAGTTCTAGATTTTCAATGTTATTTATTATCTTGTGTTGTTCTTCTCGTAGTGAGTTTTTTAAATTATATAAACTATCACATGTACTTTTATCTAAATTTTCTAAGGTTTTTTCTATCCATATTAATTTTTCTTTTAGATTTTCCATTATTTTCCTAATTCAGTTTCTATAATTAATTTCATTATTTAGATTTTCTTGATTTTCTCTAGTTTTTCTAATATATTCTAACATCTCTTAATCTGTATAATATCCTTCTGGGTAAATTTCTTTGTGTAACTGTTCTAGCCAATTTATAGTTTCAATTTCATAGTCTATTACTTTTTCTAATATCATTTTCTTAATGTCTATTATTTCTATATCTTTAAGTATATGTAAGATTAAAACTTTAAGATAATCTAGATGATCTATTTTTTTAAAAAAAATTGATTTTATTATAATATTTTGTAGTTGTTTGTTTTAGCCTTAGTAGTTCTTGCATATTTTTATTAAGAAATTCTATGTATTTTATATCTTTATTTTCCATGTATTTGTCTATATTTATTTTTATCTGTTTTTCTAGTAACTGTATGTTTTTCATATCTTTTTCTAAATTTTCTATGTAATTTGTCATGGTAAGTATTTGTAAGAGTAATTAGGTAGATATGGTATATAATTTACTCTAGTCATGTAATATTTACCAAAGGCTTTTTCTAATATGATTTTTCTTATATCTACTACTTTTATATCTCTAAGTGCATACAAAATAAGTATTTTAAATTTATCTACCATCACATCAGATAAATAATTATTCATTTTTATAAAATTGCTTTTTTCAAAATATTCCCTTCAACCATGTACATAACAAAATATGGTCATCTTAGCTTACTATATACTAGATTATTCTTAAATAATATGTTCTTCGGTCACTATTAACATGGTAATCCGGATACTTTTTCCCTTAAACAGCGCCTCTACTCTGGTTACTCCCCACCACGGCTTCTTGCCTCATTGGTTTCACCTTTAGGATGGCATAGTCCTTAGGGATTTTTCTCCGTTTCCGCTTTGTTAATAAACTTCTTAACATATTATTCTTCGAATAATTCTACTATAAAGTAACTAATATGAATTTATTTTATCATATCATGATTGTTTGGGAATTATGAATTTAGCTATTCATAATCATAAATAAATATACCTGTTCGGGTAGTTTTGATATTTCTGAAGTTTGTTCCTCCATAGCTTTTTCCATTGAAATATGTCTATTTAATTAACTGAGTAAAATATTTGTTATGGAATGGAGAGAATGTTTGCTTCAACGCATGAAGGGTTGTCTTTGCAATGCCTTCGGCTTTCTTTATTTATAGAATGAAAAGAAACTTTACAATCTAATCTTCACACGTTTTTAAAATTGTAAAACTAAAAAGTCAAAAAGGGAGGCTAGACTACTAACTAGCCTACTAGCCTTTAATTTCTTATAAACCTACAAATCTACAATTATTACATCTTCCGTAAAGTCTAAACAATAATTCAAGACTTTGTACAATAATTCAACAATATCTTGTCTCCGTTGATTTTGTCGTATCTGCTATATCTCCATTATTGCTTCTTATCTTATCTTTCCAGTTGGCATTTTGTCTTCTTTTATTCTAGATGTACTTCTGGAATAATATTATCTTCTCCATTACACCTTGAACATTGGTGATCTGGATATTTGTGTCCAATTATTTTACAATATCTTGTCAGTAGTCCGTCTGAAATAAATCCTTTTTTTATTGCTCTTGCGGTAGATTGTTTTTCTGGGTTGAGTAATGTCATTATCCATTGTCTGACATCTTCCATATCTGCTTGTCGTAGCTCTTTTGAATTTGAGTAAATCATTTGATGATCTCTCGAATAATAGCTCCATATTGGGTTTCCATTAGTATAATTATTTGCTAGTTCTTGAATAATCGTAGCTAGTCCGATAAGTTGTTTATTTGCATAGAAGTCCGGTATCTCGATTCTGGGTATCTCCGGTTGTTGTGTAATATCTTCTGGTATGATCATATCTCTAGTTAGTCCTATCTTTACAACTTGTATAACTGATTTTATTTGTAGTTCTTTTTCTAATTCAGCAATCCTACTATTTTTAGTTTCTTCTATTTTTCGTATTTCTTCGGTAGTTTGTTGTTTTATTTTTTCTATTTCCTTTTTCCTATCTATCTCTTCATTTTCTTTTTCTATTTTTACCATTGCTGTCAATTTATCTTCTAATTTTAATTCTTCTTTTTCTAGCATTAGATATAAATGTTCACCTATTTTCTTATATCTTCTTCCTAGATTAGAAAATACTATTTTTATTTTTGATCCTTCGTGGTTTTCATATATTTTTTCATCTATTATAAATTCTTCTTTGTTCATTTTATTGTGAATAGTTCATGTTGATATATATATTCTAAACTATCTATTTGTGATTCTGATTTTGATATTTCATCTTTTTGTGTATTTATTGAATTTTCACTAACTCCGGCAAATATATTATAATGTAGTCTTTTTATTCTTATTTTTAATTCTTTACGTTTTTCAGAAATAATTTGTTTTAATTCTTTGTATTGTTGTACTTTATTTATTTTAAATTATATTTATAATATCTTGGCTGATATCTAAATCTAATTTTATCATAATTAGGTGGTATGTGCTTCATTCTTCTAGATTTTAAATGGATTATTAATTTTGATTCAATACTAGATATTGATGTAATTAAGTAGGCTAATCTTTGTGGGTTTTCTTTTGTTTTATTTTGACTTATATATTCTGAATAATTACTAATTAAAGATTCTTTAATTTTTCTAAAAGCTTCTCTATTTTTAAATGGTCTTCGCATAATTAATTTAATAATTTATAGGTAAATTCTAATAACTCTAACATAAATTCTAATAACTCTAATAACACTAACATATATCTCACTTCATCCATCTATTTGGCTCAAAAATATCCTTAATGTATTAGAAATGACTCAAAAATGCCCTTCTTCCTCTGTTGGTTCAAAAATACCCCTCCATCTACCTATTTGGATCAAAAATGCCCTTAACATTAAATTTAAGTCCAAAAATGTCTCCTCTTTTTAACAAATTTTGATGTGAAATATAATTTTATTTAAATTAAATACATGACATTATTTTTATTGGTTCACGTGTAATTAGACTCAAATTCATTTACAATTTAATGGTCCTCTTTTCACTAATTTTTTTAGTTATATATGAAAATTTAAAAAGTATTAATTAATGTTTAAGTGTAAAATAGAAAAGAATTCCTTAAATAAGATAATTAGCAAAGAGCAAATACTCTCATAGTTAATAATTATCTATGTGTGCTCAAATATTAGAAAACATATTTTAGGTAAAATTTTGAAGAATTTTAGTTCTTTTTAGGTTTTGAACTTTTTATATATAAAAAAAAAACTTGAAAGTAATTTAAGTCTTTATTTAATTTAGGTAAGAATGCATAATATTTTACACTTCTATCTTTCTCCAACATGAAACCATAAAAATAGTAATAATACAAAGAAAAATAGTAATGATATATATATATATATATATATTAAAATATAATTAAAAAAAAAACACCCCTACGTGAAACCAAAAAAAATAATAATAACTTTTTTTAAAAAAAACATTCTCTCTTAGAAGACTTTACAATAGATAAAATCATTTAATCTCTTTTTCTTAAATATATTAAAATGTAATTAAAAAAAACACCTCCACGTGAAACCAAAAAAAAATAAATAATTTTTAATAAAAAAAACATTCTCCCTTAGAAAACTTTACAATAGATAAAATCATTTAATCTTTTTTCTTTAATTTTTATTTTATTAAATAAATATATAGAATCGAATTAAGAGTCCTAAAATATATAAATATGAAACCCGAAACATATAGAAAAATTAAGAGTCCTAAAATATATGGAAGGAAATTAAGAGTCCAAAAATAGAAAAATATATTTCTTGAAAAAAAAAAATTACCATAAATATAGCTATTATGATGTACCATAAATTACTTGATAACTTGGTACCAACCTAAAACTAAAAAAATAATATAATAATAAAAAGTTGTAATTAAAAAAACCCAAAAATAATATAATAATAAAAAGTTGTAATTAAAAAAAATCCAAAAATAATATAATAATAAAAAGTTGCAATTAAAAAAACTCCAAAATAATATAATAATAAAATAAATTGTAACTAAAAAAAGCCCACCACTACGTGAAACCAAAAAAATAATATACTAATTAATGCATATCTATTCCACCAAAAAATATATAATATAATAATTAAAAAATTATAATTACAAAAAAAATTACCCCCACGTGAAACCAAAAATATAATATAATATAAAGGAGGAGACATTTTTGGACGTAAATTTAATGTTAAGGGTATTTTTTTATCCAAATAGGTGGATGGAGGGGTATTTTTGAACCAATAGAGGAAGAAGGACATTTTTGAGCCATTTCTAATACATTAAGGGTATTTTTGAGTCAAATAGATGGATGGAAGAGTATTTTTGAGCTTAAAGGTGGAAGGGGGTATTTGTGTTCCATTTTCAATAGTTGAAGGGTATATTAGACCCTTTTCCGAAAAGTTAATTACCAAATACAGGATGCACTATAATAATAGTGCTATGTAGTGCCAATCTACACGATCAAGAGTAGATGAAAGCATTAGACAAGATAAAACTTAATGATTAAATAACGTATCATAGATACGAAAAGAAAAAATTATATATTGATCAAACTTGGCAATACTCTTTGGTGTCTATGGATTGTAATTTTCAAGTGCTAACTGACACTAAAAGAGTCCATCTTGTTGGCCCATACATAGTGTGGGCTTTCTTTAGCATGTTTATAGTCTTCCTTTTGTCATTCTCTTTTTCCTATTCACGTAAAAGGGATACTTGTGATATTTAACCTCCTGTTAACAAAAAATATGTGTTTGAATCCCTTTATATGGGAATTATGTAATATTTTACAAAATTAGGACTATAGTACCCCAAATATAGAGTAACATTACAAATTCAACATAATACATTCATAATTGAATGGTTTAACATACGATAATTTGTTAACTTTATGAAGATCCAAAGTCTAAGGAATCAAATGTGCATACTGTGAAAAATATCTAAAGTAGATTTTTTGAAAGAATGAATATCATAGTTTTATAGTTAAATTTCTAGAATAGTCTAGTAAATGAATATCATAGTTTTCTAGTTAAGTTTTTAAAATAATCTAGTGTATTCACTTGGATAAGCACTTTATGATAATATCTAGGTTAGAAGATAAATTCACTAAAATGTTCTTGTAGAAGGATTCAGAAAAGTATCTAGAACCATCCATGAATAAGTATAAATAGGGGAAGTCTTTGTACGTTTGTAGCCAACCAAAAACAAAATCAATTCAAATAGTGTTTTCCATATTAAAGTTCTTCCTTCTTTTGTATAGCTTCTTCTTCTTAGTTGAATTTTTCAATCCTAATTAACGATCTTGGGCTAGCAGAAGGTCTCCCCAATTAAACTTTTCTTCTGTTATTCTCTACTTGATATCAAAGCCATAGCCATACGTAGGGGTGACAAATGAGTGGATCGGATCGTATTTGGATGGATTGAATATGGATTGAGTTTAAATGGATTAGATGCAATTCACCCATATATTATATGGGTAAATATGAATTTGATCAAATATGGATTGGGTAAAAATGGTTGCTACCTACTTTAACTTTTAAAGACAAAAACTTAAAACTTATATATGTATATCAACTTGAAATTTTTATCCATTACCCCACTCTCCCACCCCCTACATCCCTCCTCCCCATACCCTCCTCCTAAAAAAATATATATATTTTTAAAAAAGTTAACCTATCCCTTCCAAAGCACACTCAAACTTCCTACCCCCAATTCTCCACCCTCAAAAACAATAGGAACTTACAGAAATAACCTAGGATTCAGCAAAATAAAAGTATTTTTAGCGTATCTTTCAAAATTACAATTCATATCTTCTCTTTGTCTTTTTTCTTCGTTTCTTTTCTTTTTTTGCTTTTATAGCTTCTTTTTTTTCTCTCTTCTATCCCTAGCCTCTATTTCTTTTTTTTTTCCTCTCTTCTATCTCCAGCCTTTACTTTTCTTTCTTTTTTTCCTTTTTTTTTTTTTTTTGCATTTTCTATTTATTTTTGTTTTTACTTTTTTTCTTTCTCATTTTTTTCTTTTTTGGTTGTATTTTATATTTTATATTTTTGAAGAACATGGTTAAGTCGAGTACAAATCATGAATGACGACAGAAATATCATAACCGCTCATTATATTTGTATTCACCATCATTTTTTCCCTTTTCCTTTTCTCATTTTTCATTCTTTTTTCGATCTTTTTTTTTTGTATTTTTTTTCTTCAATTCTTTCTTTACGCTTTTTTTCTTTATTCTATCTCTATCTTCTACTTCTCTTTCTTTTTTTTTTCTTTTTTGATTTTTTGTCTATTTTTATTTTTCTTTTTTTTCATTTTAATTTTTTTATGATAACGAAAATACCATTATAGCATATTGATTTATATTCGCTCAATATTTATAATTTTGTATTCGTTAATACAATTGTATTTGTATTTATTTTTTATACTTCAAACATGTATTTGTATTTTATAGTTTGCAACATCATATATATTTTATATAATCCACACCTTTATTTTTAAAAACTATTTTGTATTTGTAATTTATCATTGGCTGCACATTATATTTGTATTTTATGCTTTCATTTTGCTTGTATTTGTATTTGTATTCTATTTTCATTGATGAACTTATATTTTTAAAGAACTATTTTATATTTGTCTTTGTAAGTTGATCGTATATTGTATTTATATTTATAATTGCATTAATTTTATTTGTTTGTATTTGCATTCGTAGTTGGCAATATCATTTGTATTTTTAAATAATTGAAAAAGAATAGTTATTTTTATTTCTACGAACACTTGTATTTATATATATATTGATACAAATTGTATTTTATTGATATAAATTGAACAATACAAATAAAAATGCTAAATTATACAAAAACAATTGCTAAATTATACAAATATAAATGTTACATTTGTATCAAATGATACATGTTTATACAACTTGAACCATAGGATACAATTGATACTTGTTTATATACAAATATAAATGATAAATTTAATATACAAATGCTAATGATACATTTGCATTGAAAGATACATTGTATATTTATATATTTTAGTCTCAAACAAATACAATTAATTCATATACTTGTTTGTATATAAATACAAATGATAAATTGTGCATATTCACGACTAAACTATTTAAGTATAAATAAGAAATTTATTTAAAATATATCATATGATACAAATAAATATAAAGTATAAAAATTTATAAAATCTAAAATGCAATGATATTAGAAAAGATGAGAAAAATACAAAAAAGAAGAAAAATGGTAAAAATGATGAAACAAGAAGAAAAAGGGAAAAAAAGAATGCAAAGAAAAAAAAATTAGATGAAAAAAAAATAAGAAAGAAAAAAAGAGAAAATATAAGAAACAAGTAAAACAGGAAAAGGAAAAAAACAAAAAGAAGAAAAAGGAAAATGAAAGAAAAAAAGAAAAAAAAAAACAAAAAAAGAAAAAAAGAAACAACTGGAAAAGAGAAATAAAAGGAGAAAATAAAGGAGTGAGACTATGGATTGTATTTAATTGGTAAGAGATGCTATGAATTGTAATTAATTGAAACTTAGGCTAAATGAGATAATTAGAAGCTTATGTTTGCTAACTCATGTAGGTCTCAAGCAAATATAATTAATCAATATACTTCTTTGTATATAAATACAAATGATAAATTGCATACATTCATGACTAAACTATTCAAATACAAATAATAAATTTATTTGAAATATATAATATGATACAAATAAATACAAAGTATAAAAAATATAGAAAATATAAAATGCAATGACAACAAAAAAGATGAGAAAAATACAAAAAAAAAAAAAAATGACGAAACAAGAATAAAAAAGGGAAAAATGAAAATTAAAAAAAAAAAAAATGCAAAGAAAAAAGAAATAACAAGAAAAAAATAGATGAACAAAATGAGAAAAAAAATGAAAAAAATATAATAAAGGAGTAAAAAGTAAAAAGGAAAAAAAACAAAAACGAAGAAGATGAAAAGGAAAATAATTAAAGAAAAGAAAAAAAAGAAAAAAAATGGAAAAGTAAATTAGAGCATATGTGGGTGATCTTTGTGTTTAAATGGATACCCATATTTTATCCATTTTGTCCATATTTGTATGAGTTTTTAAAATGAGTTGATGTCCATATTTACTCATTTGAAATATGAGTGACCAACTCAATAAATATGGGTTAAATGGACTTCTTTCACAAATACGTGGTAATGAATTTGGAATGAAGTTGTTAAATCAGTCCAATTACAAGGTATGGAAGACATGTATTGAATCATATCTTGTGAGTGAGGACTTATGAGATATTGTCAATGAAAGTAACACAAAACCTTCTGACGACGGATCAAAAAATGATGGTACATATAAAAAGTGAAAGCAATGTGAAGGCGGAGTTCATCTTGAAGAGATTCATATCCTCCAGTTTATTCGATCATATTATAAGGTGCAAATCGGCCCATGAAATAAAGAGGATCCTTGATCAATTATTCAATAAGAAAAATGGAGCTTGGCTACAGATATTGGAGAATGAATTGGCCAACGTCAACCAAGATAATCTTTCTATTGCCGAGTATTTCTTATGAATTAAGAATTTATGTTCTGAGACCTCTTTATTAAATTTGGATGAGGCTATCTCCGAAGCACGAATCAAAAGAATTATCATTCGTGGTTTGAAGTCAGAATATATTTCCTTTGTAACACCGATTCAGGGATGGGTTCAACAACCATCCTTGGAGGAGTTTGAAAATTTATTATCATCACAGAAGTTACTAGCCAAACAATTGGTTGGTGAATTTGACAAAGAAAACGAAGAAAATGTTCTTACAGCTGATAAGAGAAACGTTAAAAGAAATGCAAGAGATATGCCTCACTCTCGATTTTCAAGTTGTTCCAAGCTTGCCTGAAAGAAGGAAGAGTCTTTAACAATTATAGTAAGAAGCCTCTCAGATGTTATCGATGTGGCAAAACAGGACACATAAGAAGATATTGTTGAGCCATATAGAGCAATATGGCTCAAACTGAAAAAGTTGTTGAAGAGGAAGAAGACTGGAAAGATGATAGCAGCTAAGGATCGAGCAATAGATGCCTTGATCTTCATAAATTTGGAAAGAGATTGGATAGAATATAATATAATCCATCATGTGAAGAAGGAAGACATTAATAAGAAGAAAGAAAATTTTAAAGATGTTCAGACAGGTGATACGGTAGCTACTATCAAGGAAACCAAAGAAGTAAATCCTAAAAATGTCAATAAAAGTCTGGACATGGAAGATATTAAAGTAGATTCTGAGAAGACAGTGCATGAAAATTTATATGCCAATCTGAATTTATCGGAGAAAGCATTAAGGAAGATGTGGTAGAAGTTGAAATCTCTGATCAATAATCTATCATATCAAGATCAATCACAGGCTTAGAGAACATATTGGAAGTTGATGAAGAAGCTAAAGATCAAATAGATGAAGATGCTGAAATTGAAGCCCCAATTTCAGATAGAGAGACATACAATATGATTGAAGAGTTAAAAATGAAATCTAGTGGAGGATCATATTATGATGTTGATGCTTCACAAAAAATGGATGATCAAATCATCATCGAATCAAATGAAGAGGCTGATATAGATAAAATATCCTTGTGTTATGGAGTTGCTTCAAAAAGAGTAAGTGCTAAAATCTTAAATGCTAGAGCTCTTAAACTTTTCCATCACATTTGTGTCTCCAGTTAATGAAGTTGTGGATAGGTTCAGAGAAAGGGGGAGCTCGAGAACTCAACATCATAAGACTTGACAAGGTGATGATTTATATAATTCACAAAGGGCAAAGAGGACTATTTTCAAGCTATCTTGTCACAAAGACGACAATTTTGTCAATGTGTATTCTTATTTCTTTGTAGGACAAATCGATGATGGGAAATCTTCATCATTGGAAGAATAAAGAGGAGTCTGAAAAAAAACTGCTAAGAGTTTCACCAAGGCGTGGTTCAAAGCTTCGTTTGAGTTCTTCTACAATGAATTTGGAATAGCTTCCAAAAATCACTTTACGAGGAGTGTGAAAAATATCTAAAGTAAATTTTTTAAAAGAATGCATATCATAATTTTCTAGTTAAATCTCAAGAATAGTCTAGTAAATAAATATCATAGTATTATAGTTAATTTCTAGAATAATCTAATGTAGTCACTTGGATAAGCACTTTATGAAAATATCTAGGTTTGAAGATAAATTCACTAGATATTCTTGTAGAAGGATCTAGAAAAGTATCTAGAACCATCCATGAATAAATATAAATAGAGGAAGTCTTTGTACATTTGTAACCAACCAAAAACAAAATCAATTCAAGTAATGTTTTCCATATTAAAGTTCTTCCTTCTCTTTATAGCTTCCTCTTCTTAGTTGAATCTTTCAATCTTAGTTAACGATCTTGGGCTAGCAGAAGGTCTCCCCAATTACACTTTCGTCTGCTATGCTCTACACATATGAACCAATTTTAAAAGGTACTTTTCGTGCTTTTGTTAAGGGCCAGAACAAATTGAAAGAAACGAAGGATTTATTTCCTGAATGACAAATTGATAAAATTACTAATGACTTTAGAATTCTAATTTAGGAAAAACCAAATCAAGTCTCTTTTTTGGGGAAAAGATTTATATTTTAGTTTTGGAAAAGTCACGGCAAACATCACTGTTTTAATATATTTATTACGGTATATTTATTTAATTTTCAACTCTTAAATATTAGTTGACTTAGAATTCTTAAACTATTCAAAAAAAATATTAGTTGTCATTGATTTTGAGGACTTCTAACAAGGAAATGTTTTACCATATATGTATATAAAATTAATTTTTAACTCTTAAATATTAGGAAAAAATAGTAAAAAGATGATTTTGTTTAAAACAAAACTTTTAATGAAAGACAGAAAGTTCAAACAACATTTATAAGGCCGTTCACACTTTTAATATACTAGTTTAGAATACACGTGTTGCACGTGTATTTGTGCTAATCACTAAAATTGTATTAGTTAAAAGGTAGCAATTTACATTAACATAAATGAATTATAAAAAAAAATGTTATATCTATTTAATAAATGATATAAATAAATATTATATAGTAATAATTAATTTTAAAATTCTAAATATTAATAATATTTTTTTACTTAATTTATATAAGAAAATATTTAATAAATCAATCAAGTTTGCTTTGCAATCTCCTTGTAACTCGACAAAAAAAAAACACCTTATTCTTTCTCTTAGGCCCGTCTTTTCTCACTTTCATCACAACAACCTCCACGATCTTTCTTCCACCCCATCTTTGTTCTTCTCCTTAATCTCTTTTATTTTATGGTAGATCTTACTAACTTGTATACAAATCATGGGT
Source organism: Capsicum annuum (assembly GCF_002878395.1). NCBI lineage: Eukaryota > Viridiplantae > Streptophyta > Magnoliopsida > Solanales > Solanaceae > Capsicum > Capsicum annuum. Next base: position 223,737,090 of record NC_061111.1, on the reverse strand, counting down.
TGAAGTACACAATGATAGCTATTTTGTAAAAGCAAGTACTTGTTTGGTAATTCATTATTAAGCATTTTACGCATAATCAACACCATAGAAAAAATTAATTTAGCCACGAGCATCATTAATAATCCATCAATAAATTCACATGTGATTTATTTTTTTGATAATTCATTACTAATTTGTTGCTAAATAGAATTTTAAAAAAAAAAATCATTTTGAGGTAAACTAAGTTACATATAAAACAAAATTAAAAGTTCTCATTTGTTAGAATAAGTGTAAACAAAAAAAATATTGGCCCTCAAAAAAATATCGTTAGTCTCTTTTACCCTTATAAATTTCACATAAATAGATTGATTTTATTTCTTAATATATATTTATAAATAGATACGTACTTAGTTATTCCCTCTAATATGCCAAGCAATTTTGATAATTAAATCCTAAAATCATTCACAAGTATAAATCTTGTATGAGTCTTTTTTCTTCTTAGAGTTCGTGTCCCTTTTAAAAAAATCAAAGCAACTTAAAATTTTAATATTTTTTTCAATTGGGGGAAGTGCTCATAATTGTCAGAGCAGATTTTTTCAGAAAAAGTTTATTTGTAGCCAAAAAAGTTCAATCCCATTAAATCGACAAAAATACAAATTTTCAAATAACACTCTTAAGTTATTCTTATTGAAAAAAAAAAGAAGATAATAAGATTAGCATAAATACAAATACTTAATAAGTTTATTAACATAAAACGGCTTGTAAAGTGAAGTACTCTTACAAAATCAGATATATATTTATAGAAAAAAATTATAAATCCTATTAAATAGGTAAATACAAGCTTTTAATTTTTACTTAAAATTTTTAACTAATTTATAAAAGTAAGAAATTTTTCCTCCAAATATGAAAGATAATTTTCAACAAGAAAACAATTACCACAAAAAAAAAAAAAACCAATTATGATTAAAAAATTAAATCATACACTCACCAAAAAAACTCTTAAATTTGACAAAAAAAAAACATAAAATTAATCAAAAAGTAGTTAACGAATATTATAATAAATAAGTACCTCTTGAAATATTAAAGTGTCGTGCATGTATGTGAAGGCCTTCCTCGTTAGAGTTCTCAGTGATGATTAATAGTTTGAAATAAAATTTCCTTTCTTTGGAAAATGCATTGCCATCTTTATGTTAATTTTGTGTATTAGGTTAGATTTTAGAAGTTTATATAGGTCAAACTAAATATGGTTTACATCTTCGATATAGTTTGTGAAGTTGTGAATTTTTCATAAAATGTGGTTTACATCTTTGGTGGGGTTTGCAAGGTTGTGAATTTTCTATGAAATTTTAAAAAAATGCTTACAACTTTTAGACAATTTAATCCATCAAAATTTAAGTTTCAACTTTCCAACATTTACAAAACTTCTTCTTTGGCCCTTGCCAATCTTGATATCTGCTCAACCACAACTGTCTCCATAGGAGCAACACTAATATAGTTTTTGCGAATAGCTTGCGTTCTCCAATGGCTTGCTCATTCCGATGTTCTTGTCCATTTTTATTTCCTTCATTCTTCTGTTTCTCTCTATTGGGAAAAATGTTGAATTAGTATTACATAAAAAAGTAAACTGACATGTATTAGATAGGAAAGATTAAGGAAAGCAATGTGCATTTATAGGAAAAAAAAACATTATAGTCTGTAATTTGGCTACAGTTCTCCAATTCTTAAGAAAATTAATTTATCTTATCTCAGAGTATAAACTGATTGGAGAGTTTCGGTAAGATGTTGAACTTTTTTCTTTGAAGTTCAAATATCTTTCTACCTTCTTCATAACTACCAAAAATTGTCCGAGAGATCACATCACAACTCAATTGCTTCCTTACATAGAATGAGGAGTATAAATACTTAGAGAATCACAAAATTTAACGATTCAAATCTAAGTCAAATATTTTACCGTCTCTAGATCCCACTTTATGAAATTTCATTGGATATATCATTCAATTTTAGCACCTCCTAAATAGACATTGGCTATGAAGAATATAAAAATAGTTGATTTGTCGCATGAGATGACAACACCAAGTTTAGTGACTTTACTTACATCATGTGTGTTACAAACTCATCCAAGTTAACATTTTCAATTATCTAGTTTACGTTATTTCTCTAATCCTAAGATATAGTCTAAACCTGCCTTATGTCTAAGCATTAAGCTCAAGTGCCATATGTACGCGTTTCAATATGAATGCATTCCATGTTTTGATTCTAATCCTATTGTGGAAAGCTATTCTATCCTATCACTACATCAACAATGATCTCTAGCAGCAATTAATTAACGGAAATATCTTAATTGTTGCTAAATATTTTTTTTGAGACATTTATTAGTGACAAATACATTAGGCTCTCTTTTTAAATATCCTTAAACCCTGTAGCGACATTGAATCGAAGTCTTGATATTTAAGACCACGAGCATTCATGATTCAATACTTTACAATATTAAAAACTGACCACAAGAGAACTGTTTAATGGACAAACTAAAGAACATTCAATGCAAATAATAGACTTTCTAAAAGGTTTTGCTTTTGTCTTTGAGTACAAACTAAAGGCCTTTAACACATGGCCTTTTGAATAAAATGGAAGTGGAGTCCAAATCCTAGCACTATATTATCGAACCTTACTATTAGAAACTTTTTTCTTGCTTTTCCACGACCATTGTTCTTTTATCTAATCTGTTGATCCTCCACGACTTTAATCCTTCTTTAAGATAATAGTATATATAAAATTAAAATAATTCATGTCTGCATATACTTCACAAAATGACGTAATTATGTTGATAGATTAGAAAATTGAACGAACTTGGTGGGGATGGGATATTCTGAAAAGAATTTCAACAACGTCACCACGATGAAGCACACTATCCACATAGAGGTAACGACAAGATGCTGAAGGGGTCTCATAGAGAAGTGTGTGAGCTAGAGCCACATCTTTAACATGCATATATACTTAAACTAAATTGGCATATGTTTTAGCTGACCCAGTCTGGTACTTGAGGATGTGAAGATTGATCAACTATGTATCAAAACTGCAGATATCACTCCAAAATGGTAAAAAAGTTATAGGAAGTATTATCCAAGTAAAGCATGTCAATGTACTATCATAGCTTTACGCAGCATGGTCCTTCTTGTTTTTGCTATCTCACTTTTGCTCCCTCAACAAAAATCCCTATATAGCATGTGCAACCAAATTTACCACAAAATAGATACATACTGCTCCTGTAATATGCTTAAAATTTAGCAGAAGAAATTTCACAATTCATTCAATAACTCAGACTGATTTGATAGAGAAGAGAACAATCCCTAAATCAATTTACAAACTTCAATCAACTTAAACTGTAAAAACTTTTAACATTCAAAATCATAAATTACAGTATGAAGAAATAAAAGCAGTAGCATATCGGCAATACCAACAACAAAAACGAACATGATCAACGGAGGTCACTTTTTTTCATAAGAAGTCATTTGTTTCGTTGATGGCATCCCATGGATTCAGAAGATGAAAAGTACAAACTGCTAAGAAATATAAGTGAACTCCTTACAAAGAATGAACTGAAGATATAGAAAGCTGATTAAAATTATATGACTATCTTGACAATTTACAAGGATTTGGGGTAAATGATTACTTCTTTAATTTATTTTGATAAGAAGAGTGTAAAAGTTGATCCATGATCTTATGTAGAGGCACAAGAAGTTTTATTTCTACATTTCAAAACATAGAATTGCTTCAAAAAATTTTGGTCATCAGAGAAAGTTTACAATGTTCTCAGACAAACCATCAGAAACTATGCCATTTAGATTGAAAAAAATTATGATTTCTTGCTTCGACTATTATTTTTTAGCAATTATTTTTACTTTCTTCCTGACAAAGCGTGCTTTGGAACAAGAAATACTGTCATGCTTGGTTGAGGAGTGCGATAGGTCATCTGTTGAGTTTTTCTGGAACGACATAGATTTAATGTTTCTAAAAGAAGAGTTATCTTTTGGTCCAACCCTGCACCAGTCCTGATTGTTTATACTTGCACAATATTGGGCCGCAAGAAGAAAATTTTATCAAAGATGAAGTACTATCGGCCTACACAAGGTACTGGGATTTATTTAATTGGTGAATTTATTATTGTGGTAGTTAAGTCTTAAGAGCATGCTTTACGAAACGTCTCTCTTTTAAGTGTTCTAGGACTTTCATCACTGGACTATCAAGTCCATAGAGTATAGGAGCATGTGAAATTAACCGAGAAAAGAGCAACCATTCTTTTGCACCTACTTTGTCCCAATTATATTTTATTCTAACAATAGGTTGTTAGTAAGTCGATGCTATTATAAAAACAATGTAAAAATAAAAAAATTATTGATAAATAGGTGCAACCTGTTGCAGGAAATGCTTCAACTTTTAGTCTGTATACTGATCAGTCGAAAATAGTTTTTTCAGAGGTCTTGTAATATGTTACTTTATATAGATGTGTCAAAGATAACCCTACCCCTTCTACTATTTTCAGTGATAAAGGTGAATAGTGATAGAAAAGATAACTTAATACCAAAAGAAACTCCATTTTCACGCTTGTCTTGGACCCGACATGCCCTTTTGGACTGGCCGGGTTCATGCGGGACGCGACATCACTGAGAAATGGTAAAAAAAGGAACTTCATTTCTTGGCTAGAGGACAACATTCAATGAGTAGAGATTAAAGAATTAAGTCCTACTGTTAATTTCATCTTGGAGAAGGAACAAAAGAAGATCAAGATTTCTATTTTATATTAAATAAAAAGGGTGAAAGTACTACATCTTTCTCAAAATAAAGTTGAAAGTACTTGTGAAACTGCTAATGCAACAACTACTTTTATCTTTAAATCTTATTAAGTTGTAGATACAATATTTACCCTTGCTTCTTTCAAAAGGTTCTGCAAAATCGCGTCTTAAAGGGGCTCGGATACTTTTTTTTTTCAAAAGTGAGCAGCTCAGACTGGTCTTCTTCTTCGCTTCCAAAATTTGTATCGATACTGCCGTAGAAATCATACTTGGAGGGTGCGGTTCACGACAAGAAAAGATCGCACCATCAGATAGTAAAACTAATCTGTAAGAGAGGTGAGGCATTGTGTCGTTCAATTAGTGATATTACCAATTAAAAATGTGATCATGTAGGATGTAATATCAAATATTGCTCCAGAGAATTCAAAGCAAAAGGAATATGATAAGCTATACTATAGTAATTAACATTATTATAATTTTTTGGTTTTTGATTTGTAACGACTTTGGGATCTGATTAATTTGAATTCGTGTCGAGAAAATCTACTTTAGAGATAAAAACTCTTGGCAGTCCGTTTCGAGATTTTTACCCGTTCGTCATTAGTCTCAACTTCTGCGTTCTCACCAGGTCTTTTGTCAAAGAATCCATTGAATTGCCTATGAACCTTTCTCTCAACTTCATGTTCTTCCAAAAATATGGTTGGAATTTAATGTAAAAGACTTCAATGGATATAAAAGTTTATAACTGGAATAACTACTAATTAATCCGTTCCTCCTTTTTCAGTTTTAAAAGAGCCCCTTAGCACTTGCCTTTTTTAGTTTCAAAAGAGAGCCTTAGCACTTACGTCAGACGACTTGTTGATGCTCATAATCTATAAGCGTTGTGTAACTTAGAACAATGTCACAATGGTTCACCCTAGCAACAACATAAGGAGTGTAATCTGACAAGCGGGATCGGAGTGTAATCTGACAAGCGGGGTCTTGGAATGATAGTGTAACCTAGAACAATATCACAACATCTAACATCAGAATAAAAGTTAGCTCTTAATAAAAGAAGACAGGAATGTTTAACTTATTAAAAATTTAAATAGGCAGAAGGTCCATTTCGCTGGTTGACAGTCAATGTTAGCACATTAATCAATAACATACATACCTTAACAACAACAACAAATCCAGTGTATTCCCACATAGTGAGGTCTGGGGAGGGTAAGATGTATGCAGTCCATACTTCTACCTCTAAAGAAGTAGAAAGGTTGTTTCCGATAGACTCCCGGCTCGAGACACGGAATACTAAACAAATTCATAGTAAAGCATGGAACAAGATGGCATAACATAAATACGACACCCACAGATAATAGAAAACAGAGAAAAGTAAACAGATTCGTAATAAAGCATGAAACAAGGTATCATAACAAGAATAATACCCCCACCAAGTAATTCCCTACACTAGCGACCCAAACTGACCCTAGCTTTCTGCCCTAATTCGCGTCCTCCAGATCTTCCTATCTAGGGTCATATCCTCAGTGAGCTGTAACTACTCCATACATACCTTGTATTTTGATTTTGATTCAAGTTCTATTTGTTCTATCTTTTCAGACATTGCTTGAGAGGGGAGAGAAAACATATTGACCATCCATAGGAAATATTACATGACAACCTGAATCAAGTTTCATCTGTTCTATCTTTTTAAACATTCCCTAAAAGAGGAGAAAAACCATATTGACCATACATAAGAAACGATTATATGACAATTCAATTGATCAATAAACCAATGAGAAAGTCTAACCTTTTTCGCTGCTTCCTCGTAGAGCTTCGGTCTAGTGACTTTTAAGATTTGCAATAGTTTGATAGAGATATTCCTTAAATCTCTTTCGCCGGCATTCCTCAGAAGTAAATTGAGATACTCAGGAGTGCAACCTATGACATTCATCGCTTTCTTCCACTCTTGTTTGTATACTGATCTCTTTGTTTCTTCTATTTGATGACTCGCATCTCAAAAAAAATTGTCTTTATCCCAAGTAACGTTATAATCAATGCTGAGTCGGACCACACAAAACATATGTGGAAAAATATAAAATATAGGATGAACAAAAGAATAATTTTGACCTCTTCACCAACTAACGTCATCATTTTTCAAAAAATATACTTGTATCAAGAGTTCTCTATGCTAAAACCTCCATTAATCAACCAAAAAAAGAGCCGATCAAATTAAGTAACATGAGAGAACAAGTAATATTGCTATGCAACTTTAGAGAATTAATAGATATACCTGAATTAGCAGACTCGATATATCTTTTTTTGCCAAAAACCTACAAAGAAGAAGCTCTCACAATATCTTATTTGCGAAAATAAAGCTAATTCATGCTATACTTAAAACCTGCGAAGAAGATGTTATAAAAAAACAAATTAGAGGACTTCAATAAAATACTCCTCAAAGGGAGAGACAACCGAAGATGGAGGCTATCCGACTGTTTTGTTTATCTAGAAGTGTCCATCTATTTTTTTTTTAATTTTAAATAAGCAAAATTTTTGAAAAAGTGACGAACTTTGGTGAAAATAGAATATTTGTCTCACAAATCAAATATGAGACAAAGTTGAAAAAAGTCAAGTAGGAAAAATTTTCAACTGAAGTAATTAATTTTTGAGATATTTAATTAAAAGAAAATGGTGAAAAGACGATTTAGTCTAAAGGGAAGACTTTTAGTGAAGGACAAAAAGTTTAAACGTGATTTATAAGGCCCTTTACACTTTTAATATAATAGAGACTAGTTTAAATGTACGCGCTTTATGCGTGTACCTTACTTTAGTGAATTCAATTTTATAAAATCACATACATATAGAAGAATGATGGTCCTTAAAATGTTGATTGAATTTTTTTCCTTTATTAAAAGACTTTACAATAAATAAATTTCTAAAATACAAGTTATAGATATAATTAAGGTAGGTTTAAAAAAAAAAAAACAGTAAAAGTTATTAAAAGTTGTGAAGTAACATAAATAAAGTTCAAAGAACTCATATATTAGGAGCAACGCAAAAAAATACAATAATAAGTGATGTCTTCCGTATTTCTTTGTTGAGTTCTAGGTTTCGAGTGACTAAAAATAACTTCTCATTACTATTAGTCATTTACCAACCTAAAGCCCAACAAACAATATCATCTTTGATCTCTATTATAAAGTTTATTCAACCGTTGATTTCAATTGTCGCTCCTATCAAGTTTCAAAAAAATATATAAAAGGTAAGTAGAATAAATTTTCAATAATAAATCTAACATTAAATTATTCACTTTAATCTTCTCATAAGTTGTCATAATCAGACAAATTAATATCAAAATTGAAAAAAAAATAATTATGAACACATTACACACACACAAAAAAAGTTATCCACTTTAATCTTCTCCCAAACCATCACAATTAGATAATTTTTTTTTAAAAAAAAAAAAGTCAAACAGTAAACAGAATTCCCTCTATTTATTTTCCTTTTATAAACCATAACCAAATTAAGAAAAGAAAAATAAAAAATTATAAACATGGAAAGCTAAAAAAACATCTAGTACCGTTTCTTTATATTAGCTTTAGAGACTTCTACCTCAAATAAATGCTTGTTTTTATTTTCCTTTTTTATCATTAGAAAATTTATTTTTATTGAATAATTAAATACTAATTTTAAGAAAATAGTGAAAAGATGATTTTCTCTATTGTAAAATATTTTAGCGAAGGACAAAAAGTTTAAATCAATTCTCTAAAGGTTTTCACACTTTTAATATACTATAGATATAGATTATCGATAGATTATTATTATTATAGATATAGATTATAGATTAGAAATATAATAATAGACATTAGAAATTAGAGATAGAGATTAAGACAAATCGTGTAATTGAGAGAAAATGTAGTTCCACATATAAAGTATGTTGGAGTTCTTTTTCTGAAAAAAAAGAATTGAAAAAAAAAGAACTAAAATTGGCGAAACATATACAGAAAAGAAAAAAGAAGAGGGGGAAATAGGAAAATCCCTTTTTTGTTAATCCATAGTAAATAAAGGTTGATAATATTCATGGGCGCTTCTTAAACTTTTCTGGGTGGTTAATGCTTTCAAACGACTTACTAATATGTTTGTTGGTAGAATTCGTACTCACGTTAGCATTTTAAAACTCAAATCAATTAGCAAGAGGAGAAAATGAATACATCTTGTGTCTAGAACTAAAAGGAATATTTTTTCAAGCTTAGGGGTCAAAACGGACAATCCTTTTGTTTATGTACCAAAATAAACATTTTGTTTAAAAATGGACAAACTACAACTAACACCGTCTGTGAATATTTGGGGAGGAAAAAAATGTTAATAGAGTTTGCCCAAAAAATAGGCAAACTACATTTTCATAAATCTTTTTTTAATAGTTTGCCCATTTGTTGGCAAACTATTTTTATTTGGACAAACTATGATTATTCCATTGAGAGATTCGACTGATAACTGATTGAACATCACACTATTAATATTCCTGAACATTTTATCACTGTAATTTTTGAAAAATGTACAACTTTTTCACTTATAAAATATTTGTTGTTGTTCACTCCATTTTATCTCATTCATCATGAGCAACATTCATTATTCACAGTACACTTTTTTTTTCACAAATAATTATTCGTTTAAATTTCTTATAAGGAAAAAATAATGAGTGACACCATCATTGTCTATTCGGCTCATGATCAATTATGTCATTAGCCAGCTCATTGTTGTTTACAATTTCTGTGAATTAAGTCAATGTAGGATTGTCTGCAACGAGGTAACACCAAAATGACAATAGAATTATAATTTTTATAATTTAAACATGTTATAACAATCCTTAAAGAATAGAAAAAAAAATATACAGTGTCTTTACCTATCCATTAACTCAATTGAAGTGTGACAATATAAATTAGTCGGTTCTTGATTGCTCGATTTTTCAAACTCATAACTTTGAGAACTCCAATGTACATTGAGTTGATTTAGTGAAAGCAAATCGTCATTTTGGCTATCAAACCCTGCTACTGTTTGTTGTTGAATACAATTGCTTGGCCAATCAAAATTGAGACTAGTAAAACATGTACTATTTCGAATATCAAATTCATTATCAAATGATTCTTCATTCTGAATAGCGCTTTGAGTTTTGGCATACATATCAAGTGTTGCTAAATGCATTTGGTTGCATAAAATCTCAGGACTACAAAGAAAGCTTTATAAAGAATCATCATTCCAAATTCGAGTCTCCTAAAAAATTATACCATTACCTATAATTGATATGGGATATCGACCAATAATAAGAATAGAAAGTTCAGAATCATGTACCTTCATTTTACGCCAAAAAAGACGTATAACACGATCATATTAGAGTGTCATTGACACTTGAACTGTTTTCACAGGAAGACTATATCTAATCGAATCATCTTCGTACAAAACTTCTCTACCCAGAATAAACTAATTCTAATTGTGTCCCTCATTATTTTTTTCCTTATAAGAAATTTAAACAAACAACTATTTGTGAAAAAAGAAAGTAGTGCCGTGAATAATGAATGTTGCTCATGATGAATGAGATAAAATGGAGTGAACAACAACACATATTTTATAAGTGAAAGTTGTACCATTTCTCAAAAATTGAAGTGACAAAACATTCAGGAATATTAACAGTATGATGTTTAATCAGTTATTAGTCGAATCTCTAAGTGGAAAAATCATATTTGCCCAAATAAAAATAGTTTGCTAACAAATGAGCAAACTATTAGAAAAAGATTTATGAAAATATAGTATGCTCATTTTTGGGCAAACCCTATGAACATTTTTTCCCTCCGCAAACGTTCACAGACGGTGTTAATTATAGTTCGCCCATTTTTGGGAAAACTATCCATTTTGGTACATAAAGAAAAGGACTTTGTTTTGGCTCTAGTTTGAGAAAGTGTCCTTTTTAACTCCAGACTCTATAAATTAAAGCTAATGTATGGAGATTTTTTTCACATTTTTCTTTGTCTCAATTTACAAAGGCATAATTGAAATTTTGGGATTCAAATTAAATTTATTTATTTCCGTTTGTGAAAAAAATCAACCCACACAACAGATAATAATATATTTAAAATACAATATTTATTTATATAATTGTAATAGATATATCATGTATTTTAACATTAATTACTATGCAAGACATACGTACAAAACATGTACACTAAACTAGTTCAAAGAAAAGTATGACCCTGTATTCGAAAACCTGAACTATTATATTTGCGTATGATGGTCTCCGGCTAGATATTGCGCAAGGTCCTCTTTTGTACTACAGACGGTGGAGATTATTGTTATCCCAATTCTGCACTTCTATGTATAGGTTGAAGTCTCTGTTTTTCTCACCACAATGGTGACATTAAGATTATTTTTTTAAAAAAAAAAAAAAGAGCGGGGAAATACAATATTTATTTATATAATTATAATAGATATATCATGTATTTTAACATCAATTACTACTTTTTAATAATGTGTTCTGATGTATACATTTCCATTGATCGATGCGACACAAGTACACTACGCCAGTTCAGAGAAAAGTATGACCCTACATTTGAAAACCTGAACTATTATATTTGCTAATCATGGTCTCTGGCTAGCTATTGCGCAAGGTCTCGTGTACTATAGACGGTGGACAGGATTGTTATCCCAATTCTGCACTTCTATGTATAGGTTGAAGTCTATGTTTCTCTCACCACAATGGTGACATTAAGATGATTATTAAAAAAAAAAAAAACAGGCATGGAAATTCTCTTCCCCCCCCCCCCCCCCCCCCAAAAGACCTCAACTTAGAAGCTCATAATGATTTCTTACAATTGTTAATTTGTCTGTTAGATTCTCCGCTCGAAATAAGGGAAAGGTCAATTCAATTCTCGATGGAAATGGAATTTTGCAAATTCTCCCACGAACTGGAAGATCATTTCGAGATCTTCGAACATATTTGAGGGTTCAACGGTACTATTGTAACTTCGGCCAACACATTCTAATAAATAGTTCCAAGTACACAAGGTGCGAACTGCAAAGCATGTTTACAACCTGCCAGTTATATGTTAGAATTAAGTAGTGTCAGATCTATAAGAAAGTATTAAAACACTTCTTTGTCCTGGGAGGGAGGGGGTTCATCAGCATAAAGCATGAGAAGCGGCAAAGAAATAGAAATCCAATAGCAGAAAGATTACACTGCAGGACTAAAATAGTCCAGTAGAATTTCGTTTGTAGTAAGACGGTACTGATACAACTGAACCACCTCTTAAAAGTACAGAAAACAATGGTCATACACATGTCATGCTACATAAATTAAAACTTTCAGAAAGAAACCCATTCCGGCATCGAGCAGAAAACACATGTATATACATGGAGAAATAAATGACCTGGTTGCATTAAAAAATTTGTCACACAGACAATCCAGCAGCAAATGGGTACTCACATGTGCTGGTATTCGGGATTAAATGCAAGGCCCTCCCTGTAAATCAGCTCTTTCATTTGTTCCTCAGTAAGAGCATGCTGTTCAAAATCGAAGCTAAAAGGAGTCGTGCAAACAGGCTCGTCACTAATATCATGAAGCGATGTTAGGTAAGGATGTGCAAGCGCGTCTTCAACTGAAACAAGAAACAAAATGCATAATCAAGGAATCAGTATGTAGCAAGATGTAGGTTGTTAAAGGATGCCAATATGGAGATTTGATTTCAGTGTCTTTTGACAAGTGCCCAGGATAAAATACATTATACAAGTAGTGTGAAAACCAGACAACAGAGGTTATCGATAACACCTATCCAATCATGCTGCAAATCACTTGAAGCTGTAATAGTGTACTTCAAATCATAGCTCAATACTTTCAACCAAGGAAACCACACAGTATCCACAGAACAAATAGTAGCATTTCCCTCAGGTGAGATCTAGCATTTGCCCCATCTTTAGTTCCACAAAAGAAGAACGTCCAATTCTAGGTTTAACCACTCTCCTTTCTTGGTCCATGCTGGAAATGTTATTGGAAACTCTAGAAATTCCTCCGTTTTTTAATTAAGTGGAAACTCTATCGAGTTCCAGATAATATTTAGGCCTAGGATAGGATGAGGTTGATCAAAGATTTCAATATAGAAGGCGCTTTAAGATCTCAAGGTACAGTACTGCTGGCCAGGACTGAATTATGGGTTTCTTGCTTTAGTTTTTGAGTTACTTATTGTTGTAAGCAAGGTCAAGTGAGAAGATCCAAGCACCACCACCACCCAAAGCATGCAAGCTTTAATAGTTATACTATAGCATAATTGTCAACCATGCGATGGTGATGCCACCCCAATCTTGTTGTCCTTTATCCATTTGTTTTTTGCCCTTTTTTCCATTAAGTGAGTTGGTCCTACATTAAAGCATGTTCCATCCATACCTGGGTGATTTGTTTAAACCTAGTTGGTGGGCTGGCCTTTCCTTGGTTGATTTTTTGTCCAACTCGTGAATCAGTGGCCATTCAATCCATTCAATTTCAATGACTCACGGTCGAAAGAGTTTAAAACAAAGGTCTTGTTAATGAAGATGTGGACAGTACTAAAAATAAAGAGGTGGGTGTAATGAAAATACAAGATAAAGGTACACACTACGTAGAGAAAAGCATAGTTCCTATTCAACAACATATTTTCCAATACCCTAGGTAGGACAAACATTTGTTCACAAAACAAGCATGCTACCCATAAACACCACATATCATGACAATTATACTAGTCTCTAATTTCAGAGAAAATAATTCAGTTTTGGTCTATAGATCAGTTTTGCTTTTTGTTCCCACCTATGTGGATCTAATCATACGATTAACAAAAGGGAAAAAGCTTAAATTTGCCGTCGAACTATCAGAAATGGCCTATCCATGCCATTCGTTGACAAATGGCCATAAAATTGCCACCCCCTACCCCCACATATTTGGCATGTTTGTGCCACTAACCACTAACGGCCCTCACATCCGGGTTTATCACCCAGATTCTTGACTTTAAAATGCCAGATATTTCACATGTCATCCAATTAAACCACCCACATCACCTGACTTCAGTCCATCTATTTTAACCCATTCCCTTTATTTTTAACCCGACCCACGTTATAACCCAACCCCCTAGTCCCTTCTCAATTTCCTCATTCGAAACAAGTTGTCCATTTGAAGAAGATGAAAAAAACAGTTACATCACTTCCAAAAATGGATAATGACCCTTTGTTTTTCCATTCTCCATATTCAAGTTCTGGTACATTTTCATCTTCTTTTGGAGCTGTGTGTTTTAACTCAGCTAAAGGGAAAATCACGGATGTAATGAATTCTTTTTTCTTGACGACTATCAAAATTTAAGTTTTTTTTTTTTTAAAAAAAGGGGGCTGAAGAGAGTTTGACCAAATTCAAATATAGTGTTTTCAAGATTTATGCCAATTTGAAGAAAATGAAACAAACAATTCACCAGGTGGCCGTCTTTCAAGTTTCCTCAACTTCCTTTTTACAAATGGAAATGGGAAAGAAAACAAGTACCTCGAGTTTGAATGAGACAGGATTTGAAGATGCAAATTTTATTGAGAAATTCAAAATCAACTTGTTCTTTAATTTGTTGGGATTTTGAAAACAAGGAATTTGGGTCTATTTGATTGAGGCAAATAAGGAGACCGGATTAGGGGTTTGGTAAATAAGGAATTTGGGATGGGTTATAACGTGGTGCGGGTTAAAAATAAAAGGAATGGATTAAAATAGATGAAATGGGTTAGGTGATATGGGTGGTTTAATTGGATGACACTTGGGAATATGGTATTTTAAAATCAAGAATTTGGTTGATAAAACCGGATGTAAGGTTGTTAGTGATTAGTGGCACGAACAAGCCAAATGTGTCACGGCGGGAGCATTTTTATATCCAACAATTAAAGATTGGTATGGATAAGCCTTTTCAGATAGTTTGATGACATATTGAGGCTTTTTCTTTAACAAAGTAGCAATTGCAATTTGCAATTTGTCACACCTAGCCACTTCATGCAGGAATTATGGCTTCCTAAAGAGCAATGGTTACGTCTCATGTATGATATATTATTTTTTCTAAGATTGTGGTGTTTGGGCCAGCTCTCACGCACCTCAACTAAATCCATGGGATACCTGCCACCTCCCACTAGCAATAGATACCATACAACTCAGTCCACAACGGCTAGGACAAATGGAAAGAATCACCTAGTGTTTTTTTTGTTTCTGTTGGGGTTGGGATTTGAACCTGAAACCTCGGGTTCTCAACCCACTTCATTAACCACTAAGTCAAACCCTTACCCTTGGGTGCATCTCAGGAATGATTTCATAAGCTAGAAAAATCACTTATGGTTATGAGAGGACAGAAACTTACCTTCATCTTAGTCGTGACAGAAATAATTTGGTCATTCCACTTAAACTTCATCTCTGCACATCTTTGTACATCATGCTAATTTATTTATTTTTTTGAGGATGCTAACATTTTCAATATCATTTGAACGGAGAAAGGAATCAAGCATATGCAGGCCATATCTACAAACTATAGGATCAAAAGAAATATAACCAATGCAAAAATTATCGTCTTCCTTACAGAGTCTAGGACATCTAGAAAACACTCGGTATCATTTGAGAATTCTTGTTTATACCAGAAACGGAATAGAAAAGTACAATTCAGTTTTATTTTCTGAATACAATCGTCTTTGCTTCAAAGCATCTCAAGTTCCTCTCATTCCATAATCCACCAAATGCAGCATTGGACTACGCTCCATGTTCTTTTCTGATGCTGATCAGGTGATCCTCCCCTTCTGTTCCAGCTTGACAGCAGTCCAAGGCATTTCTTGGCATTACCCTACTCATGTATAAAAGAAGTCCCATATTTGTGTTGTCGCTTTGCAGTGTAGGAAAAGATGATTGTTTGATTCTACATTTTTCACACAAAGATAGCAAATAGAGCAGAGTTGTATAACCCTACCCTACTAGTTCTTTTTTTGAGGTAAAGTTAACAAACCCTCCTCTACAAGTTCCCCTGGGTCAGACAAGCCTCATTTGTAACCAACCACACAAAACATGATACTTCGAATGGGATCTTGGTCTTCAATGTATTGTTTCCAAGGCCACACCTCAATTAGGTTGTCAATGTGGTTCAGCATCTGATAGGATGAGTAAGCACAAAAGTTTACAGAGTTGTGCCTTAATTACCGTAGCCTATTTTGATAACTGGTGGGTTGTGTTTGATTTTACATTTTCCCCAAAATAAATGGCAAATAACGCAGAGTTGTATATACCTCCTCCTCAGGTTTTCCTGGGTCAGATGAACCTCCTTTGTATCAAAACACAAAGCCACCATACTTTGTATGGGATATTGACCTTCCATATATGTTTCCAACACCAAAACTCATTTTGCTTGTTAATGTGGTTCAGCACCTAAAAGGATAATTTAAATAAAAGTTTTCAGAGATGTGCCCCAACTACCATAGCCTATCTTGATCCTGGTTTAGGCCTGTGAACTCGTGGACAGTTCTTTGGAATTCAGTGCAAACTTGCAATCTCCCAATCATTCAAAAGTCTCCTGACCTGGGATTCCAACCATGTCCGTCCATACTTCATCAATAGTAGCCTTCTATTGTTGGCCCAAGGTGTGTATATCAGGGAACAAGTTCTTTAAAGTGCTCTGCCCCAAGGTTGCCTTCACAAAATGATGTTTTCTGGCCATTACCAACTCTAGCTAATTTTATGGCCGAAAATTAGCCACGGGGATCTGATAGCCCTCCAAACACTAACATCATAAGCAGTGGTCACCCCATTACTTCACCATCGAACCCCATCTATATAGGTTCTTGATTACTTTCTTCCACAAGGAGTTACCTTGGTTTACTTCCAACCATTTTATGAGAAGGCTTTTGATTATGCTCAGACCCCCCACGCCGCCCCTTTTTTTTTTTTTTTTAATCGAAGCAACTGTTTTCCATTTGACAAGATGGAAGTCTCTTTCTTTGTTTCCTAGCCACAGGAAATTTCTCCTTCGTGTATTCATCTTTCTTTCAACCATAGCCCATAGGAGGTATGAGAAAAGAGTGATAATATATGTTGGAAGAGCATCGACACACTGTAAATTTAAAGTCGATCTGCCCCCAAAGATAGATATAGACTCTTTCATCTTGAAAGCCTCTTTTGACATTTCCCCAAAACTCCATTCCATGTCTATTGACTTGCACTTTGCCCCAAGCAGCCTGCCAAGCTAGACAATTGGTGAGGATCCCATTTCCCTCCTAGGATCTCAAGAGCTTTATCAATAGCACAAAGTTTTATGCTATGTAAAACCTCATGTTCCTCGAATGCTCTTTGGAGCCATTCCTGTTCCTGTTCATTGAATTCAGTGCCTCCAGTTAGATTGAATCCTGGTCTCCATGACTCTGGTTCAATATACAATTGTTTGTAAAACCTCCCTATTCAGGTTCGTCAAGTGTATTTACCTTTTGGTCCTTTTGAATAACGTTGTGTTTTTGTCTCCCTGTTTCCACTCAAGTGCTCCGGATCATTGCCTCCAATAAATTCTCATTTTTGCTGCTACTTCAAATTTTGGGAAACACTTGCTTTTTCAGTGCCAATTCTTCTTCATTCAAATTCCTTTGTTGTTGAACTGTGGTCAGTACTGAGTTCAGATTAGGATGTCTTTATTAATCCCCAGATTCCCTTGTGTTGTCAAATCCCACTCCTTTAGATTCATTTTTTGGTACCTTCTACTCCAAAAGGACTCTCACTAACTTTTAATCTGATCATTGAACCCTTATACTTCTAACCAACAATTCAAATCTGAAGTATGAATTTGTGAGGTCCCAGTTTCCATATTTCAGAGAAATTGGACTATGGTCTGAAATCACTCTGGGCAAAATGAATTGTTTGATGTTCCTAAATTCCAAATCCCAATTGGGGAAGAAGAAGTACCTGTCCAATCTAGAGGAAGAATTATAAGTTTCTCCTCCAGTCCATGTTTATAAACATATTGAGGGGGATCTACCAGCTACATATCTGCAATGAAATTTGAAAAAATCAGTCACAGTCTCTTGTTAAAGAACTGGCATTTTTCTCCTGTTACCTTAGTCCAAAAAAGAACTGGCATTTTTCTTTTCTGAGATGAATCTTGGATTATTGGAATCCCCACAAGCCGCCCATAAAACATCACGAAGACCTCTGACTGCTCCTATTTCTTCCAAAATAGTTAGCCCTTCTCGCTACTGTTTGGGCCATATATCCCAGTCAAATGCCAAACGAAGTCTTGCATTACATCCTTAAAAGTGTTAAGCTAGAGAGGATAAGCCCTGACAAATGATTTCCCCCTTCCATGATCTGTTGTCCCACATTATAATCTCCCCTCTCGTGCCGCTTGACTCTAGATATTCATACTTCACCAATCTATTGGACCACAGCTGTTACATATTCACCTATGTTCCCCTCAGCTTTGATTTCCTGCAGACAATATATATGTGTCCCTGTGTATCAAGCTATTCATAGTACTCCTTTCCCTCCTGTTAATACTCATCTTCATGGTTCATCCTCTGAGATTAAAATCCCCTTATTTATGTTCCCATTAATTTTAAATTTTACATTAAAGCTCAGACCTTTAAGTTCATTTAGGCCTTTTCATTATGATGTCTTACAAATCCCCATGATTGGTTTGGGCTTGTTCTTTCTTCTGCCATCTGTTTACATGTCATGAGAAGAGCTAAAACCTCCTTTTCACATCCTTGAAAATCTTACACCAAACTGATTGCTCAAGTTCCTGAGCACCATAGAGTCGCATTCATTCGACATTGGGAAATGGACTTCAATAGGTTCTGCATCCTCCACCATACAAGGTCCCCCCGCTCCCCCCAAACAGTTATTTGGATTAATTGACAGCCTTCAACCTCGTCTTCGGCCCTCATGAATTGTTCGTTTTCTTGCAGAACTCTTGGCTCCAATAATAGTTAGCTCTCAATAATCTGCTTCTGTCTATCAGCTGCATCTATGGTATCGGCCTGTGTGTTTGGGAAGAGAGCATCATTTTCCTGAGAACTTATAGCTTGAGTTTCAAAATTACAGGGGTCCTCTGTTAAATATTGGGATCATTTCTTGGGCTTGATAAAAGTTCAGCCTCTGGATTTTTAAGAACCCTATTCCCATGTGTTTCTATAGTCTCACGTGCCTCAAATTTTAAATTCCTCCTTACTTCAATGTGCCCACATGTTCCAAGACCTGCGAAGCCAAAAGAGTCTCATCGCCCCCTACTCTATAGGGCATGATAGCCCTATTACCCATCAGTAGCTTCTTCTCCGATCGAAACTTTGGCCTTCACCGTCGCCGGAATTTGGCAACATAACAGAATATTATATATGAAGCCATCACTTTCCACCTCTATGTCCTTTGGGATTTTTGATCCATCTCCCTTTTCTTAGACACGGTTCCAGCGTAAATGATTAAGTTTGGTTTCTTCCTCTGTCCCAATCCATCCTCCATAGAAATCAGAAATTTCTTTTAAAAGCTATGGTGCCCATAATGACAGAGATAGCCAGCCCCCAAGAGACATATCCATACCCAGTTCCTTGACACCTCTTGTGTCCAGCAACAAGCAGTAGGAGTTCACCGGTATAAGGACAATTCAAATTTCTCCCACCGCCATTCGCCTCTGAGAATATGTTCAGCAACCTTTCTTGTTGGAATTTCAATTAAAAAGTGAAAGTCATTCATTTGTATACATTGATCCCGTGTGAAAATTTCCATATGATGTTTACCCATCTGTGGATGTCATTAAGCGTTGGGGTTTCCAGTGATGGGGCCTAAACTGATCATGCTAATATAGGCCACAAATTCCCAGAACTAACTAAGCAGATTTCCAATCTAACTAACATCAACAACAACACACCCAGTATATTCCCACAAAGTGGGGTCAGGTTTTAACATCAACAGAAATAGTAAATCATAGAACGCCTATTATTTTCCATAGGCCATCCAATGGGGCCATATAAACTTCATATACTTCCTCCAAGAAGTATATTTTCACCACTACATAGCCAGAGGGTAAAATAGGTATCCAAACCGAGTGCTTAAAAGAAATGATGTCTTAATCCCTTGTAAAAAGGCAGATAAATAAGAACTTTGAATGGAGCAAAACTTTTGCATCTTCCCTTTTCTCAAGGTAAAATTTAATTAGAAACAAGTGAAGGTGGATTTCGACCCCTACCCTAACAACAATATAACCACAATTTACAATAATAAACTGATGCAAAGCACTGAATGGATTAATAGAGGATTATTGTTATCCATCAAGTAAATTTATGAGAAGGTAAAAACCCTACGACTATATCCAGATAAGAAGATATGCTTTTGGGTGTGATCTCCCACAATTATCATATGTAGAAACTTTATTTGTCTGACAGGTAGATAAATATACATACTAGCAATTCCAGTTCAAAAATTGCACTCAAGTACTCTTCTATGCATAAAGGAAAAATTTAACATGCAGGTATAGAAATGAATAATGCAGCTAGTGGAAAGCATTTCAGGGGTTCCTCACCAGTAAGTCTCCTTCTGGGATCAAATGTCAACATTTTCTCAACAAGATCAATAGCGGCAGGGTTTACGTGTGGAAACTTTTCGACAAATGATTGTCGACGGTAAAGAGGAAGCTGTCTGATGTACCGCTTTGCATTCTCATTCAGAAACTCCATTTCAGCCTCAGATGGGGTGCCAATCAACTGCAAAGACTTTCCTCATTAGAATAACTTGAGTATGAATAATCACATCTGAGCATGATCTTAAATATAAGAGAGTGATTCTCAGTTATCGCAGAGGTATACAACATAGATAAAAGAAAATCTTGGGGGTGATTGGAGACAGTTAGATGAAAAATTGTGACCAAAAAAGAAAAAAAGAAAGATACCTCCATAAGCAGGCGTAGCTGTTGTACATGATCTCTACCAGGAAACAGAGGCTTTCTGTCCATTAATTCCATGAAAATGCAACCGACTGACCAAACATCAATAGCTGCAGTATAGTCAGAAGAATTTAACAACAGCTCCGGAGGTCGATACCATCTTGTCACAACATACTCGGTCATAAAGTCAGTTTCAGAAGTGACACGAGCTAGCCCAAAATCACATATCTTTAAATCACAATTTGCATTCAAGAGGAGATTGCTAGGCTTCAAATCCCTATGCAAAACATTTGCAGAATGTATGTATTTCAACCCACGGAGAATCTGATACAAGAAATACTGCCACAAAAACATAAAAATACTTAATACACAGATGAATTTTGGCAGAATAATGCACCATAACATATATGTATAAAGCACCTGCACCACCGACTGTTGGAGATCGTTTGGTAGAGTGCATTAGAAAAAATAATGCATGCATTAGCTTTATGTACTATTAGTACCTTGTTTGGTAAACTTTTTCAACATAAGCATAAGTTATACGCTCTATTTGGCATTAAAGTGTGTATAACTAATACATGAAAATCCATGGTATTAGTAATGGAATGGGTTCTAATACATGCACTAGCATGGTTAAAGACACAATTGCCCCTCAAAACCTTTTCCATATCCTTTCCACCATATTTGTGGAGGGCATTTTTGTAAACAAAAACTTTTAAAAAAAATACCATGCAATGCATGTTATTTTTGAAACACGAAACCAAACACAACCTAAGAAAAATCTCAGTACAACTAACGCAAGCATAACTAGTACTAGCATTATTAATACACCATTAGTTTGCACTATTCTTATACACCCGAACAAACGACCCCTTATAGAGATAGAATGGTAAGAAACAGAGACAAGTAGTTTATAGAATCTTTTTGAGAAGAATATTGGACAGTTGTAATTAGGTACCGAGTAATTATGGTTACAGCACAATCTTTGTTTTGTTGAATATATTGTTAACTTTATAAGAAAAGTAAAAGAAGAAACACAGCCAGATAATCGACATATTTCTTCATTACAAAAACAGAGAGTAACATTCTATATTGTTCAGCATAAAAGCAAATATAGGCATGTGTATGTCTTGTACAAAAACAAGGGTGACATTCAGAATTGCAATTACTATAGCGCTATCAAGTGGTTGAGCCACATTATTGAAGGTTTGGAAGAGGGTGGTGGAGTTGAGGTTGAGGAGGATCATGAGTATTTCCGATAATCATTTGAGATTCATGCCAGGACGATCGACTACAGAAGAAATTCATCTAGTAAGGTGATTGATGGAACAGTATAGGAAGAGGAAGCACTTAGACGTGGCGTTCATCGATCTAGAATAGAAAATATATGTATGTGTGTGTATATATAGCTTAGGACAAGGGAGGTGAGGTTCTATAGAGGTGTTTGGAGGCTAGAGGTGTACCGGTGACGTACACAAGGTCAATCAAGGACATATATGATGAAGCCAAGGCTCGAGTAAGAACCGCGGAAGAGACTAGGAATACTTTCCCATATTGATGGAGTTATACTAGGGATCTACTATTAGCCCTTTGTATTTGCTTGGTGATGGATGTATTGAAGCAGCAAATTCAAGGTGAGGTGTCACGGTGTATGTTATTTGAGGATGACGTAGTTTTGATGGATAAGACTCACAAGCTAAGATGTATTGACGCGGCAAATTCAAAGTGAGGTGTCATGGTGTATGTTATTTGCGGATAACATAGTTTTGATCTAAATTGCATGAACACTTCACTTTTGTTACTGAACCTGTGTCGGATTCTCCAAAAAAAACACTACTTTGGGGGAATCCGACATGCACCCGTTGACATTTTTGACGAGCCCGAGCAACATAGGTTTTGATTGACAAGACTCGCAAAGGAGTTAATGCTAAGTTGGAGGTTTGGAGACAAATTCCTGAGTCTAAAGAATTTAGGTTGAGCAGGACCAACACTGAATATTTGAGTGCAAGTTCAAGGAGGTGAAGCAGGAGACTGATGTGGACGTGAGGCTTGATACTCGAGCCATTCAAAATAGAGGTAGTTTCAAATATCTTGGGTCTATTATCCAAGAAAATGGAGAGATTGACAAGGATGTCACTCACTGTGTTGGTGAAGGGTGGATCAAATGAAGGCTCGCTTCTGGAGTTTTGTGTGATAAGGAGGAGCCTTCTGAACTTAAGGAGAAGTTCTATAAAGTGGTGAGTAGACCAGCTATGTTGTATGGAGCGGAGTGTTGGCTAGCCAAGAATTCTCACATCCAAAAGATGAAGGTAGCGGAGAATAGAATGCTGCAATGAATGTGTTGGTTTACTAGGAGAGACGAACTTAGAAATTGGATATTCGAGATAAAGGTGAGAGTGACTTTGGTGGAAGATAAGATGCGGGAAGCGAGGTTAAGATGATTCAGACATGTGATGAGGAGATGCACAAATGCTTAGTGCGAAGGTGTGAGAGGTTGCCTATGGATGGATTCGGAGAGGTAGAAGTAGACCGAAGAAATATTAGAGAGAGGTGATTAAACAGGATATGGCACGATTACAACTTACCGAGGACATAACCTTAGATGGGAAGGTGTGGCGAACGCGAATTGGGTGGAAGGTTAGGTCGGAGTGCGTCAATGCTAGTAGGTAGGGGTGTTGTCCTTATTAGTAGTCGTAGTGCTACACTTGTAGTTTTACGTTCTTTGATTCTAGTTGATATGTATTGTTTCGATCAAATCTTTTGTAATATTATTTTATGGTAGTATTGTTATGTTACTTTCTTTTGTTGTGTTACTCCTTACTGTCTCGTGTACCTCTATTACATCCTTTTCTAGACTGTACTTTTCCTTGAGTTAAGGGCTTATCGGAAACAACCTCTCTATCTCACCTTTGAGGTGGTAGTACGAACTTCATACACTCTACCCTTCCTAGAACTCACAATGTGGGAATACATTGGGCATGTTGTTGTTGTTGTAGTAGTAGTATTTACATAGCATCAACAAGGTGTTGTCAAAAGTATTTACAAGTCGTCCCTACAGGATCCATACTTTGAAATGCTAGAAGCAATAAAATTTTCCTTACTTTATCCAAAAAAAAAAATATGTTCCTAGCCAAATCATTAGGAAAAGAGAATAATACCAACCAACAACAACATACCCAGTATCAGAAAAATACTAATAAAAAAGAAAAACAGAAAACCATCCAAGAGTGTGTCTTAATGTCAATGAAGTGGGCTGAGTACCACAAGGTTTTAGTCCCAGCAGAAGCAAAACACTAGGTGATTTCTTCTCACTTATACTTATTCTAGCCTTGGTGGAATTATTACCTAGTACTTATTGAGGGTGCAATGTAATAGTCACCCCGTGGAATTGGTTGAGGTGCACACACGTTGGACACCATAGTTATCCAAAAAAAATGACCGAAAATGATCAAGAACAAGACGTCGTTGTGTCAAATTGTCTATGATTAACCATAACCACCACTTTTCACTTGACAGTCCTAAGCGGATACGCAGATACAGTAGATTTCTAGTCCCTAAGGTTCAACCTGAATATGACAAGAAAAAGCAATCATAACCACTGAAAATTTCCTAGCTTTAGAAGAGTACTGGTTTCTGAAAATTCATAGAGATGATAATATGATCTAATGTACTTATCCAAGCAAGGAGAAAACGAGCATACTGCCCATGAAAGGAGGAAGAAAAGCACAAGAAGCATACTGCAGGAATTAGATTCTGTGGTTGACAATTGCTACCAAATTTCATTTGAGAAGTCTAAGTGGATATCGTAGATTTGCAGTCACTAATGCTAGCCCTAATATGACAACGAAGAGACCTCCTAAATGTTTCAGTTTTTTCCTGACTTTAGAAGGGTACTTTTTCCAACAGAAGAGGAAGCAACAGAACTCCTCATGCAAATAGATGCATCTAGACAAGCCAGAAAGATGGAACCCAGCACAGAAATAAAAAAGACCAGGTCTAGAGGAGCAAACGAATTAAAGAACTTAATCATTTTTTATGTTAAATTCAAAAGCAGTGCAGGTAGGAATAAGGGGAAGGGAACTTCACAACCTGAATGATGAAGCTCAACTTAGTGTCCTGGAATGTAAGGGGTCTAAATGATGTGGGGAAAGGAAGGGTGGTGAAAAGTTGTATAGATCTTTGGAAGGCTGATATAATATGTTTCCAGGAAACCAAATCACAAGTCACAGGGGAATATTCAAGAATTAGTAAAGCAAATTTGGGGAGGGAGATGGGTCGGATATGCTTGTCTTGAGGCAAGTGGAACAAGAGGTGGTATTATTATGTTCTAGGATTGTAGAGTCTGGAAGGGAGAGATATTCCAAATAGGTGCTTACACCCTAACTTGCAGTTTTGAGGCTCTACTTCAAAATTTCAATTTCCACATTTCAAGGGTCTATGAACCAAATTGTAAGGTAGAAAAGAGAGGTGTGGGATGAACTAGGAGATGTTAGGGGTCTAATGGAGGGACCTTGGGCAATTTGTGGTGATTTTAAAGTATGTAGGTTCCCCTCTGAGAAGAGAGATTGCCGAAGATCTTCTGCAATGGTAGAATTCTCCGATATCATAGAGAAGACCTAAGACCTGGAACTCATTGACATGCCACTAAAAGAAGGTCAGTACACATGGTTTAAAGGTGACACTCATAAAATAGCATCAAGAATAGACAGGATATTATTTACTTCAGATTGAAGTGAACGGTTTAATAAGATGAAGCAGACCATTCTTCAGAGACTGACTTCCGATCATGTCCCAGTAGCTTTACTTTGTGGTACTTGGAATCACAACAAATCTCATTTCAAGTTTGAAAATTGGTGGTTAAACACAGAAGGTTTTGTTAGGTTTTGTTGACAGAGTTAATTCATAGTGAAACTCTCTTGCATTCTACGGGAGACCTGACTACATCTTAGCCTACAAATTAAAAGCTCTAAAAGGTTGCCTCAAGGAGTGGAGCAAAATTGAAAAAGGAAGCTAAATCCAACCTGCTAAGCAAAATGGCAGAGTTGGACTCTTTGATTGATGTCATAGCACTAACAGAGGAAGAGGCTACCATGAAGGCAGAAACTTTCTTGGAATATGAAGAACTTCTTAAGAGATAGGAGACTGCATGGAGACAAAGGTCCAAGACCTTATGGTTAAAAGGAGATAACAACACAAGATTCTTCCATAACTCGGCCAATGCACACAAGAGGAATAACCAGATTGACCACTTGGAAGTCCAGGGGGAAACCTTTATGGAGCCGAACAGAGTGAGGAAAGAAATCTTACAGTTCTACAAGAACCTATACACTGAATCAGAAAGATGGAGACCAGCTTCCCAGCTGGGAAATTGTCCCACAAAGACACTACTACAGGCTAAATTTGAAGAACATGAAGTTTACAACTGTTTGAAAATATGTGCCATTGATAAAGACCCTGGTCGTAATGGATTTATCATGGGTTTCTTCATCAAATGTTGGGAAGTTTTGAAACAGGATGTCATGAAGGCTTTCCATAACTTCTATGAGCAGGAGAATCCCAAAGAACGGTGCAAAGGAATTGAAAGATTTTAGACCAATAAGATTGATTGGCAGTTTTTATAAGCTATTGTCTAAAGTTTTGACTCAGAGTGATGGATAAATTGGTAGACTCACAACAAATGGCTTTTATCAGAGGCAGACAAATCATGGATGTTGTGCTAACAGCAAATGAAGCTGCAGATTCAAGATTGACCCTAAAAAAGTCTGAAATTTGTGCAAATTGGACATTGAAAAAGTGTACAATCATGTTAATTAGGAGTTCCTTTTAAATATCCACAGAAAAAGGGTTTTGGGATAAGTAGATCAGATGGATCAGCTTCTGTATCTCAACTTTGAAATTTTTTGTTCTTATTAACGGAGCTCCAGAAGGTTTTTTTGAAGCACAAAGAGGAATCAGACAAGGGGATCCTTTATCCCCGTTCCTTTTCATCTTAGCCATGGAGGGTCTGAAAAATATGCTCAAGACAGCCAAAGCAAATGGATGGATCACTAGTTTCGAGGTATCCACAAACAATGAGAGGAGGCGCGTCTAAAAGTGGCACATCTTCAATATGCAGATGACACTTTAATTTTCTGTGATACAAATGGGGAGCAATTAAAATATTTAGGGGTTGTTCGGTAGAGTGTATTGAAAAATATAATGCATGCATTAGTTAAAGTGTATTACTACTACCTTGTTTGATACGTCTTTTTGTCTATGTATAACTAATGCATTAGCTATACACTCTACTGTGTATTGAAGTATGTATTAGTAATACACTCCATTTCCTATGTATTAGTAATACAAAGACTTTAAACACATGCATTAATTTATTAAATGACCTTAATACCCATCAATTTTCCTCTCAAAATATTTCACAATTCCTTTTCTTATTCAATTTGCAATAGTGAATATTCTTAAAACATTTCACAATTCTTTTTCCCACTATTTTAATTTACAACAATGAATAGTTAACTGTCTATGGTTGGAGTGGCTTCGTTGGAGGACAAGATACGGAAAGTTCGGCTGAGATGGTTTGGGCATGTGATGAGGAGGGGCACGGATGCCCCAAATCATAGGTGTGAGAGGCTAGCTTTGGATGGTTTCAGGCGGGGTAGGGGTAGGCCGAAGAAGTATTGGAGAGAGGTGATTCGAAGTGATATGGAGCAGCTACAGCTTACCGAGGACATGACCCTAGATAGGAAGGTGTGGAGGACCCGAATTAGGATAGAAGGCTAGTGCATGTGGGGGGTGCCTTTGGTACGTTAGTGTAGGGTATTACTGTGTAGGTGTCTTATCTCTCTGTTGTGCCATCTTGTTTCATGCTTTTCTTATGCATTTGTTTATTTGTTTATTATTCTTTGTCTTGAGCTGGGGGTCTATCAAAAACAACCTTGCTACTTCTCCGGAGGTAGTGGTATGGACTGCATACATCTTATCGTCCCCAGACACCACTGTGTGGGAATACACTGGGTTTGTTGTTGTTGTTATAATAGTTGATTTAAATAACCGCAACATATTTTTGATTTGCTTCGAGAGTCGTTAAAAAGATTAAAAAAAAATAATCTTGAGACTATTCCTTAATTTTACATCTTGTATTTTATTTTTGTTTCAGCTATGTTAATTTGTTGGCGTAACATTTCATGTGCAAAGACGAAGGTCTTGCAATTAATCCTAAACCTCTATATACTAGTTCAACAATACTAATTATGTTTGGGATGGCAAAAGAACTTTGTTGCAAAAAAAATGTACAAAGTCAAAGAAAGGTATTTATGTAAACAAATATTTCTTTTATAGAAAATTATGTAAGATATATTATTTCTTATACATCAAACCAAACAATGTATATGAAACAATACATACATAACTAATACAAGCATAACTAATACAAACATTACTAATGCAAGCATGATTAATACACTATATTTTGCATTGTTCTTATACACTCTACCAAACGACCCCTTAAGGGTCATTCTAGTACTATTTGAAGGTATTTCAGGTCTTCACATAAATTGGGGAAAGAGCCACCTATATCCTATAAATTCGGTTCCTAACATGAATCTATTGGCATCTGTGTTGGGGTGAAGTGGGAGTATTGCCCTTTGTTTATCTTGGGATGCCTTTGGGGTCAAAGCAAAGTCAAATTCTAAACATATCCGAGACTCGGTTTTGGAGAAATGTGAGAAGAATTTGACTAGATAGAAGGCACAATATTTGTCCAGAGGGCAAGTGTAGGCTTACATTGGTCAATGCAGTCCTGGATGCCCTCCCCACTTATACGCTAACTTTGTTTCCAATTCCTACAAGTGTAGTAAAAAGACTGGACAAGCTCATAAGAGATTTTTTCTAGCAAGGTAACAAAAAAAGAAAAGGTTTTCACCTGGTAAAGTGGTAAAGTGGTAAAGTGGAAAGTATTGATTACTGGGAAAAAACAAGGAGGACTAGGAATTAAGAACTTGACAAAGCAAGGCACTAAAATTGAAGTGGTTGTGGAGATATGCTCAAGAACCATAGTCATTATGGCGCGAGGTAATCAACATGAAGTATGGAGAAATGGATTCTTGGGTTGCTGAAGAAGTACACATCCCATATGGTGTGACAGCATGGAGATCAATCAGGAAGTGGTGGCTTTTTCTAAAAAGTTGCACTGTCATCAAAGTCCATGATGGCAACAGAACAAGCTTTTGGAAAGTTGGTTAGGCAATAAATGCTTATTTGAAATCTTCCCAAATATGTTTGGCCTAGCACTTCATAAAGGAAGATCAGTGGCAGAAATATGGTCTCAACAAGGTTGGAATATATCTCTCAGAAGAAATCTGAACGACTGGGAAGTACATAAGTTAGTTGAGCTTTTAAAACTGCTGGAAACATTCCAAGGGATGAAGGGGTGGACTGCCTATGGTAGACTGGACATCGCAAGGGGGTTTATAAAGTGAGCTCAGGGTACAAGATCATGAACTTGGACATCTCACAGAGCCTCAACTGCCTTGGTTACAGATCTGGAAAGCCAAGATACCCCTCAAGGTGGCATGTTTCACTTGGCTGTTAGCAAAAGAGGTTGCTTTGACGCATGAGAACTTGAGGAAAAGGGACATTATTTTAGTGACACATTGCTGCTTTTGTGAGGAAGCAGCTGAGACAGTGAGCCATTTGTTCTTTCATTGCAGAATCACCGATCAATTATGGAAGATTTTCATTAATCGCAGAGGCATCCAATGGACAATGCCTAGTAAGATTGTTGACACTCTTTCTAACTGGGAAGAAGCAGGTAATGGAGCAAAGAACATAGGCTACTGAAGGATTATTCCAGCATGCATTTGGTGGACCATTTGGAAAGAAAGGAATTCTAGGAGCTTTGAGGATAAGAGTAGATCCTTACGGAAGATTAAAACATATTATATTCTGTTACTCTGTTTTTGGTGTACAAAGAGTTCACATATAGATGCAGAAGCAATCCTACAAGTTTTAGAT
Source organism: Capsicum annuum (assembly GCF_002878395.1). Lineage (NCBI taxonomy): Eukaryota > Viridiplantae > Streptophyta > Magnoliopsida > Solanales > Solanaceae > Capsicum > Capsicum annuum. Next base: position 223,707,410 of record NC_061111.1, on the reverse strand, counting down.
GCATCCTAGGGCTGATATTGTGTTTTTAGGATTCACTACTTTCTTGTAAGGGGTTTTCAGTACAACCTAAGTACTGGCTTATAATACAAAATTGTTAACTTCTCAAAAAAAAATAATAATAATAAAGATGATAATGCAATATATGGCCGTATCTAAATAAGAGCAAACAGAGCATACTTCAAATCAATTAAAAAATTGAAAATTACTGTATATATATATTGTGAGCAGCATAGTGATGAAAGCAAATTGTCGATTATTGAAAATTACTGCCATTTTCCACTTGATATAAGATAATACAGTAGAATTGTGTATCCAATGAAGTTCATAAGATTATAACAAGGAAATATAGAGATGGAAAGGGCATGGGTTTTCATTAACACTTCAGCACTTAAATCGAGGATGAACATTATTTCCACTAAATGAAACAATGTCAATTGTTCATGTTCTAAACATTGTAACCATGCATAATGAATATGGATTATTACGACTTGGGAAAACAATATATTACACCGTTAAAGGAAAATTTTATCAAAAAAAATTGTACTACAAGTAAAAGTTGTAAAATGATACCGACAGAATAGTGCTTACTCCCAAGTGCTTACTACCAATTTTATCAAAAATAATTGGTAGTATATGCAATATAGAATAGTGCTTACTACCAATTTTATCAAAAATAATTGTTAGTATATGATTTGAACAACTCCAACACAAAATTTATGAACTTGTTACATTAACCAATTAAATTTTAATCAAGAACAAGAACCGCTTTTACAAGCTTCTGAATGATTGGATAGTCCCGCATCAGTAATGCTCTAAACGGAACCTGGAGAAAATAAAATTATACTAATAAGAACCTGACAATGTTCTTCTGATAATCCCTGATTAGAGCGAATAATTTGATGGAGATCAGTGTCCATAAGCTCATATGCAATATAGACATCATTAAATGCTTCCCTTTGAGGAGGTGGAATTATGTCTCTGATCGCAACAATCTGCAAGGCAAGAAGCTGAATTAGCCTCAAAATTTTCTTTTATACACACACCCGTATCTCCTATTGTAAAATCTAAGTAGCTCCCTCAATCTATATCTACATATTATAAATTATAAAAGCACGGATAATTTTCCCTAAATGTTGACCGACCAAAATATTTCCTCAAATATTGAACGACTTTTATGCCCTTAATTATTTACACTATTTTTTCCTTGTAGTTATACGAAATGGACATAATTGAAATAACACCTCAAACAAACCAAATAATTGTAGTAAAGGGAATTGCTTTAATGCTAATTGCAATCCAAAGGATCCAAATCCTATATAGATAAAAACCACTTTCAACACTATTTGAAGGTTACGGCACTTACATGCTCTTTCAAAGAAAGACAATTGCTTGCTTTGCTTTCTCCAGGTAATGTTAAATCCCTCTTAACTAATTCTGCCCAATGTTTCTTCCTTCTCTAGACTTCTGGTACTACTTACTTTTATATTATCCATCTGTTTAATTATTTTTAATTGCAATGCCCTTTACAGTTTAAGTGGGCTCACTTGGTTAATTTTCTTGAAGAGAATTACGAAGTCAAGTCCTTACGCATCTTCTTCTTGTTACTATTATTATTGTTGTTATTCTTGTCATTGTGGTTTTATGTTGTTGTTTGTTGTTGCAGGGAGTATTATTTTAAACATAATTTATATAAGAATAGAATATTCGTGCCAAGCACGTACATAGAAACTAATTATATTAAAAGCATGAACTACGTAAGTTGAATGTTAAATTACTACTATACCCCAAACTCAAAACACCCAACTTAATACCCTTTTTACCTAAATACTCTTCTTATTTACCTAAATATCCTATTTAAATTTTAAAAGAAAAAACTCTACAAAGAGATCCAACACTTCGAATCGAACCAGAAACACTGCTCGGGAAACCGTCGCCTCCCTTCGCATTAATTCTAATTGTCATTGTTTTCACCGACGTGTGATGCTGTATGTATAGTTTCTTTTTGAAGCAACTTTCCTCAGTGAGGTAAGTAGATTACCAATCTCTTAAAATCTCACAATATTAATTTGCTTTTTGGTGGTTGAATGATCAGATCCAAATCCATGAAGTATGTTCTATTTTATGTTGGTTCATTATTAACAATAGAGAAAATAAAATTTTGACAACGAACAATAGAGAAAAGTTTTGGATAAACAGAAATAATTTAAAAGGGACTTAGCGAAGTTTTGTAACCTTTCAATTACAAAACAGAAGATGCCTATCACAAATGGGTGGGATTACTACATTTCTTATGTTCGACGACGTTAGATACTATGGTGGATCAAGCATAGGAGTTTAACCATCAGAGTATACATTAATATTGGGAAATTATATACAACGCATTTTGATATTATTGGACAGTGCAATTAAACAATTATTGGCTATGATTAACATTTTCAAAAAATTATTTTATTGCTGGTAGAATGTCGGAAGCAGATATATCAAATGAAAATATACAAATGATGCCATTACCCGAAGGTCGTAGTCAAATTATCCCCTCTGAAGAGCTTTGTTCTGCAAGGGTGCGTAAAAATATTTGCATCCATTGAGAAAATTCAATCAAGTTAAAGTATAAAGACATGAAAGTTTTCCCTTTAAGAAGTTGATTGTGCCTTGCTCTCCAGAACAGTCACTTTTTCCTTTGTTATGGTGCTACAAATACAGCACCTGAGGTAGTGGTATGGACTGCGTACACTCTACCCTCCCCAAACCCCACTAGGTGGGAATACATTGGGTATGTTGTTGGTGTTGTTGTATGGTGCTACAAATACAAAGTCTACTAATTTTATTCTAATATCATGCTATGATCCTTTCAAAATGTATGTTTCACTACTATTAAATACCAGAGGCGGAAGCATAATATTTGACAACTAAAAAAAGAGAGATCATTTCGTCAAGCGAGTCTTTGTAACTACGTGTCTACAATATCCAATCAACTTAACATCAATAAACAGGTTACCATAATATTGCACATTGATAAAACCAAAAAAATGTATTCTATTCTTTCATTTATATAATTATTTACTCAAAGATTAATTTAATAATATTGATATATTTTACATAAAATTGAGTACAACATGTAAAAAACCAAAGTGAAAAAGTTAGAAGACCTAAATATCCTTTCAAATATTCTAAGAACAATACTTATTAAGAAATTAATTAAAAACAAAATAACTCTTTGAGTGGATGTAATGCTTTAGATTAATTAGTTACAAATGTTTAATCAGTTTCCAGGCGGGGATCTATCAGAAACAGCCTCTCTACTTCTTTAGAGGTAGTGGTATGGACTGCGTACATTCTACCCTCCCCAAACCTCACTAGGTGGGAATATACTGGGTTTGTTGTTGTTGTTGTTTAATTAGTTTCCAATGGTTTCTATTTTTGACTTTATTTTCAATCATTGCTAGCTTTTCAAATAAGAACACAAGAAATGGTTGGTTGGCTTCTTAAATGAGAAGAAAGCCCTTTACGATAAATGGGTGATGGGTCTCTTTAGAAGCTTGGAAAGTGCTCTAAATTGACCATCTTCTTTATATTGCTACTGGCTGTATTGTAAACAAAACATATTAGTAATTAAACAGCTTCTTCATGGTTATCTTTTAGGCCAAAAAAGTATAAAAATAAGTCAAAAGTAGGGTCTCCCCTACTTATGGCTTTTAGCTTATGCTTATAAGCTACTTTTTAAAAGCTCATCCAAACACCCTCTAAAAGTCACTACATGTGGTCATGGAAAGCAAATACATTTAAATCAAGTCTATCTAATAGTATAATGCAGCAATTTGATCTCCTTTGTTATATAGTTTACTGAACAGAGGCAAATATGATGTGATTTTACAGCACATTGACATTTTTATTCCATTAAGAATTTTAAATGATCCTTCCATTTTGTCTCTCAGTTACTTTTTATGATTTGCTTATGTCTCCATTAAATGTTGACCAAGAAAATGCAATGAGAAGCCTCATAGAAATTTTAGAAGTCTTGTTGAGGAGGTCAAGGATGTTATTCGTAGGATGCGGAGGAGTCAGGCAACTGGGCCAGATAAGATTCCGGTAGATTTTTAGATGGGCACTGGCGTGGCAAGTATGTAGTGGCTGACAAGGTTGTTTAACATCATTTTTAGGACAGCGAGGATGCTCGAAGCTTGGAGATGGAGTACGATGATTCCATTATATAAGAACAAAGGGATATTCAGAGTTGCAACAACTATAGAGATATTAAGTTGTTGAGTCGAACTATGAAGGTTTGAGAAAGGGTGGTAGAATTGAGGCTGAGGAGGTAGTGACTATTTCCGAGAATCAGTTCGATTTTAAGCAGGTTCGCTCAACTACTGAGGTCATTCACCTCGTGGGGAGGTTAGTGGAGCAGTTTAAGGAGAGGAGGAAGGACTTGCACATGGTGTGCATCGATCTCGAGAAAGCGTAAGATAAAGTCCCCAAATAGATCCTGTGGAGGTGCTTGAAGGCTAAAGGTGTGCCCGTGGCATACACTAGGTCGATTCAGGACATGTACGGCGGAGCGAAGACTCGTGTGAGAACGGCCGAAGGAGATTTGGAGCACTTACCTGTTTTGACAGGGTTGCACCGAGGATCGTCTCTTAGCCTGTTTTATTTGCCTTGGTGATGGATGTTTTGACGAGGTGTATTCATGGGAAGGTGCCTAGGTGTATCTTATTTGTTGACAATGTTGTACTAATTAACAAGACCCGAGAAGGAGTTAATGGTAAGTTGGAGAGGAATGGAGCAGGATGCTTGAAGTGGAGACTCGCTTCAGGAGTCCTATGTAATAAAGTGTCTCCTAAGCTTAAAAGGTAAATCCTACAGAGTGGTAGTCCGACCAGCTATGTTGTATGGAGTAGGGTGTTGGTCAGTTAAGAACTCTCACATCCAAAAGTTGAAGGTGGCGGAGATGAGGATGTTGAGATGGATGTGTGGACTTATCAAGAGAGACCGGGTTAGAAATGAGGTTATTAGAAATGAGGTTATTCGAGAGAATGTGGGAGTAACTTCGGTGGAAGACAAGATGCGGGAAGTGAGGTTGAGATGGTTCAAGCATGTGATGAGGAGGTGCACGTATGCTCCAGTAGAGAGGTGGTACAAAGGTGTGAGAGGCTGGCTATGGATGGTTTTAGGCGGGGTAGAGGTAGGCCGAAGAAATATTGGAGAGAGGTGATTAGGCATGACGTGGAGCGATTACAGCTTACAGAAGATATGATCCTTGATAGGAAGGTGTGAAGGACGCAAATTAGGGTAGAGTATTAGTGAGTAGGAATATGTACGTAATAGTAGGGAGGAGTGTTTTGTTTGTATTTGTGCCTGTAGTTTATTGTAATATCTTGTTCGTAGTGTTCTGATGATGCTTGTGATCTCGAATAGATAATAATAGTATTACTATATCGGTGTCTTGTTTCTTTTATAATCTAGAGGTGTGTTATCATACTTTGTTGTTTATTTTTATTTTTTTATTTGTTTATTGGTACCTGTCCTGAGTTAGGAGTCCATCGAAAACAACCTCTCCACTTCATCTGAGGTAATGGTATGGACTGCGTACATTCTACCCTCCCTAGACCCCACTTTAGGGAATACACTGGGTATGTTGTTGTTGTCCGTCTCTATGTAAGATTAGAACTTAAAATTTAGGAAATTAGGTCCCATACATCACATTATTTGATATATATACATATTCATTCATAAAACAAAATGAACAATTGATCATAAAATCTATGAGATAGTAAATGATTTTGATATATTCTCAATCTAATCATAAGTAGCAAATATTTATGCTACTTTTTCCTTAGTTCATTTTTTAAAGAAATATTCCCAATTTTACTTGAAGCACGAAGAACACATTAAGAGTGGAAATGAAGGAACATTTGTTTTTTTATATTTTATAAATATTTCTTTGTTGATTTTATGTTGCTTTTATCTACGTCTCATTGATTTAAATTGGGAGGGAAGGGAGAGTTCCTTGGTGTAATAAGCCTACTATGAAGAAAACTAAGGACAATGACAAGTCGAGAAAAATATCAAGCCCTACAACTGATTGCAATAATAAGAAATTGAATATTCATTTATAATACATGGATTCATGAATTTTTCTCCCTTAATTTTATCTAACTTGATTACGTATTTTCATTCGATAGATAGATAGATACGAAATGCCTCATTACACAACTCAACATCCCGTATATATCCACCAATGTAATTGAATCCTAATACTTATCGATGTATAAGTAAATATATTAATTAAATCATTGCATGACATACATATAAAAAATAAATAGTGGAGCCTGAATATTCTCGGAAAGAGCAATCAAGAGAAGATAACTATGTTAAGGTGCAATTGAGAAAGATAGAGAAGCTAAGATAAATTTGATCAAAAACTATTGTTTTCAACATCATCGTTGAAGCAATTAAATTTCAAACTGGAAGATATATCAAAGTCAAACTGACAACGTAATATGCCGAAAGAAGATCTAAGATATAGGCTACGTTTGGCCATGAAAATAACTTTTTCCAGGAGTTGGAGGTGGTTGTATTTGGCCATGAATATAAATTGGAGTTGTTTTTGAAATCTTGTGGGAGAAATAGGAGTGAAAACAAGTTTTTATGGCCAAACATTAATATTTTCACTTTTTCACTAAAGTGAAATAATTTTTCGGAAAAAAGTGAATTCTCATGGCCAAACCCCTACATAGTTGGTTGGAGAGTACTCTTTTGACTTTGTTTAAAAATTGCCTTAACGTTACATAAGAAAACTAGCTGAAATGAAATATTATTTGAATGTGGATAAATTAAATATTTAGTATATATACTTAGGAACACACACGCAATGCACATGTAGAGAGACTAGTTAGTTGAGATATATATATATATACTCACTTCGTTTCAATTTATTTGTTTGATTTTGACTTCGCACAGAGGTTAAGAAAGTAAAGAAGACTTTTACAGTGGTCTTAAGCTGAAGATATATATAATGTAACAAAATGTCCTTTAATCTTTGAAGGATCCGACACACACCCAATGACATTTTTGAAGAGTCCGAGCAACTTAATTCTTAAGCATACCATGTGGAAAGTTGGAATTATGGAATTGCCAAAAATAGAAAGGGCATGCTTTTTGAAACAAACTAAAAAGGAAAGTAAAGTAAGACAAACAAATTGAAACGGCAAGGGTATAATTATATATGCATTCCATGTTTGTGCACAGAATAAATTTAGAACAAAGCAAATCTCCAATATCATTAAGCTAAAAATGAATGCAAACAAAATACTATTAACCAAAATTTTAAGGCATGAAAGCATTCCAAAAAAATTTTGAAAAAGACTTTGTGTGGGGCGATACTAACTATAGACATTAAATCAATCTTTATGTCTTTAAGAAGATAAAGAAACCATTTAATATTCATAATCAAGTGAATACATTCAGCATCTCTACTTTTAATCAGATGTACCAAAAGGGGATGGATCCCTAGGTTACCGAGAAAGGTAAGTTTTTTCACTTGGCTAGCTACGAGATGAGTGAACTTGACGGCAGAGAATCTGAGGAAGAAAAAGATAACCTGTGTCAATTGGTGCTTCATGTGCAAAGAATCAAGTGAAGATGTGAATCACTTTCTTCTACATTGTCGTGTAGCTTCTTATTTACAGTGGGAAATTCTGAGACGGTTCAGACTTGAGTCGGTGATGCTAAGCACAGTGAAAGGAAAAAAAGTTTAATTGGGCATTTAGAAGAAGGAAGAGAGCAAGGCATGGGATAATACTCCTCTAGCACATATGTGGATCAGGAAGAGAAGATGCAAGGCACGGAATAATCCTCCTCCAGCACTTATGTGGAATAGAAGAGCTTTTGAAGGAGTGGAGAAAGACTGTTCACTTGAGGAATAGCTTATTTTCCTTTATTTCTTTTGGTCCACCTATAGGATTCCTACATGTATAGATAAGTGGGCGTCATTTGTAGAAAATCATGTCATCTTGTAAGTTTTTCTACTTTCGCTATACTTCTTGTATACAGGTAAACTTTTGACCTTTTCTAATGAAAATTTGTTACTTTATCAAGAAGAAAAAAAAATCTCCAAAAATGACAAGTGAATAGTTCCAAAATCACTCTTTATACAATCTGATTGAAATATAATATAACACAAACATATATCCAAAACTATTCCACAAATTTAAATTTGATCCAACAAGTAAATTATATACTCTCATAGTCCAATTTATGTGGCACAGTTCACATTCAAGATTCAAACATCTAAATATTGATCATGAATTGAGACATAGAAGCTTTAAGTTTTTTGAATAGAATTCATACATTAGAAAACTAAGTAAAACGTAATGTAAATCACAACAATTAACAACTTAAAATATTTAAAAGGCATATAAAGAAATTCCAGCCAAATGACAACTTCATTGACTCTCGAAATTCCAACTGTATCACATAAATTGGGCCGGAGTGAGTAGAAATAAAAAAATCCACTAACTTACATTTTCATGATCCATATGTCGAAGAAGCTTGATCTCACGCAACGTTCTCTTGGCATCAATTTTGTTATCAAAAGCATTCGCAATTTTCTTTATCGCAACATGCTCATTCGTCTCCGAATTCAAAGCAGAACTATCATAATACAAAAATCATAAAAATACATCTCATCAATAAAAAAAATACCCCATAAATTATTACAATTGAAATTCAGTGGTTAACGAAAAAAACAAGGAAATTTACCAAACAATGCCATAAGCTCCTTTACCAATTGGCATAATTGGAGGCTTATACTTTGCAGTAACTTCAAATACATTACCAAATATGTTATATTGAATAAACCGGCCACCGTGACTCAACGTGGCTGGAATGTTATCAATTCCGGCCACCGGCTGCGGCGGAGCTGGTTGCTGTGCCGCCGCCGCCTCTGCCATCACGGTGTCCGTTTGCTGAGCGGAACCATCCATTTTGCCGAAAACAGTAAACCCTAGAAATCAAATTTGCTCCTTTTTTTCAATTTCAGTGTGTGAAAAAAGTGTATCTGCGTGTGAAAATGGTCAAACAGATCTGAATCGTCAAAAGAAGACGAAGAGAAATGATGTTTGTTGTTCTACTTGTCTTTTGTCTTTTGTCTTTTTCAATTTATTATTTATCTAATGTTTAGGGGACAAAATTGAAGGAAAGTGTTGGTTTTAAGTATTGAACGAGGATTCGTGATACTTATTAATTTAAAGTATCAAATATCATTAGAAATTTGATTAAGTTAATTATAAATTTAATTAATATTTTTAAAACTTTCTAATTTTTTTTAAAATATAAATCAACCCAACTCACATTCTTTTTCAATCCAAATTAACCACACTCTTGACAGTTTCTCTTAACTCTCTCTCAACCAATAATTCTGCAAAAAATTTCCCTTCAACCTCTGGTGACAAATAGTCGGGTGAGTTCCTTTTCGACTTTCAACCATCAATCGACATGAAGACTTCTTCGGCGACAATAATTTCGAGTTCTTCATCGTCTCATTTTTTTTCACAGGTAAAAAATTATGAAGAAACAGAGGAACTTGAGCCAACTACTCTTCTGATATCGAAAGTGGATTGAATAAAACCCTAATTTCTAATATTTCTTCTTCTTCTTGTCGTATTATTGATTCGAATTTGTTGGTGATTTTTTGTCACAGTTGATGTTCTGTGTACGTGTGTGTGATGTGTTGGTGTTGCTGGGTTGATTTGTTATTTGTCTTGGTAAAAATGGTATTGCAACAGATGAAACATCTGATGTAACAGATGTCACATCTGATGCAACTATGAAAATTTGATGCAATAGGTGAACAGATCATTCATCTATTGCGACAGACGACTCTTCTGTTTGGAAAAAATCTAAACAATATTGATCTAACAGATAATTGATTAGTAATTTGTTTCTATTTTTTCCAACGGTTTACTCTTCATTTTATAATAGATTAGTGACTGTTTTTATTCTTTCCAATGGTTTACTCATCCATTGCAACAGATCGGTTATATATTGTAATAGATAACATACCTGGTGAAACAGATTAATGATCTATTTTTATAGTTTCCAACGGATTACTCATCCGTTGCAACAAGTTGGTTATATGTTGCAACAGATAAACTACTTGGTGCAATAGATTAGTGATCTGTTTTTATTTTTTCCTACAGTTTACTCATCCGTTGCAATAGGTCGGTTATATGTTGCAACAGATAACATACCTGCTGCAACAGATTAGTGATATATTTTTATTCTTTCCAACGGTTTACTCATCCGTTGCAACAGGTCGGTTATATGTTGCAACAGATAGCATACCTGGTGCAACAGATTAGTGATCTATTTTAATTCTTTCCAACGGTTTACTCATCCGTTGCAACAGGTCGGTTATATGTTGTAATAGATAACATACTTGGTGCAATAGATTAGTGATCTGTTTTATGGTTTCCAACGGATTACTCATCCGTTGCAACGGGTCGGTTATATATTACATCAGATAAAATACCAGGTGCAACAAATTAATGATCTATTTTTATAGATCCCACGGATTACTCATTCGTTGCAACGGGTCGATTATATATTGCATCAGATAAAATACCATGTGCAACAGATTAGTGATCTATTTTTATGGTTTTCACGGATTACTCATCCGTTGCAACAGGTCGGTTATATATTGCAACAGATAACATACCTGGTGCAACAGATTAGTTGTCTGTTGGAATTGTTATATTAATGTTATGCATTAATCAATTATAATCTATATTATGTTCCTGTTAATTTAAGATAATATGGCTCCCAAAAGAAAAGAAATCAAATCAAGTCCAAGTAAAGGAACAAGTACAGCAGCTCGGCTACATCCACCACTCTATGAGCTTGCTTTACAAGCGTTATCTCAACAAAAAACAGAAGATAATGAACACGGGGAAGAGAAATCTTTCAAAAGAGATGATCCAAACACTACTAGCCCTTCCGCCGAAGAATTGGTCAAAACCTTCAGCATTGATCGTTATCCTGTGAGTATGCAGTGCGATGGTGCCACAGATTTAATGGGTGATCTCGTGGTTAAGTCAGTCATGGAAAAATCTTTTGACGCCTTCAGAAAAATACTTCGAGAACAAAAATTGGATTCTTATTTCAAGGAAAGCTGTTTTAGGCAATATCTTGATTTGTCGAAAGACAACAATGCTCGTTTCCAGATGAAAATGGTATATGATCTTCTCAAGCACAGATTTATGTATGAAAACAAAGATAAGATGGATGAGGTATGGATAAATTATTGTGGCATGCCTATTTATTTTGGTTGGAAGGAGTTTGCCATAGTTACCGGACTAAAATGTTATCTTCCTTCTCCTTCTCAAGTTATACCTACTTTGACCTAAAAAAAAGCACCCCACACACCTAAAAAAGGCAAAGGCAAGTTGAATGATCGTGATGACCAAGTGTCCATTGCTGGTCCAAGCTTCAAAAATAAAAATCTGATAGAAGCGTTGAAAAGTAAAGGACTTTCAAAGAAGCACAAGCAATCATTGTGCTTAGTTTGGTTTGTACATAATGTTCTTTGGGCGAGAGACATTAACAATAACATAAGCCTCGGTTTAATAAATCTCTCCGAGGATCTTGAGGCATTTAACAGCTATCCTTGGGGTTATGAAAGCTTCAAAATGACTGTCGAATATTTGTTGACTCTGTTAACGCCAAAAATAGTCAACTTATGTGGCTTTTCATGGGCCTTCATGGTAAATATTTCTTTTATCATGATATGATTTATCATTTTTTTATTCAATAATGTTTTTGATTTATTGGCGTTATGTTATAGGCTTGGGCATTTGAAGTCATTCCTTATTTGAGACAAGAAGTGAACTACCAGGAAGAAGTTTCATATCCAAGAATTCTGAGATGGTTGTCGGCCAAAACAGATAAAAATACAAAAAAATATTATCTTTTCAATCCCCTCAAGGGAGCAGTAAGTCCAATTCTAATCAAGTTTTTGTTTTAATTAATAATTAAATAATTTTATTATCATTCTTAATATATGTACCGATTTATTTTAGATTGTCCATCTGTGGCTTGTTCCTACCAACCGAGAGTTAAAGATGCCATTCTTTCTTATTTTACGGTCTGTGCAAACTTTATTGAACCCTAAGGTTGTTGATGGAATAAAAATAGAATTGTTTGGAACAACAACCATCATAAGAAAAATAATTTTGGAGGGTGGAGCTAATGATGTTCCTCTTACAGTTTTTGAAATAACAAGCCATTATGATTATGATCATAATGGTTGTACAGATTTTTCTCTAGATTTTTGCGCATCTAGCGAATTTTCTACATGCAAATGTCAAGACTGCAAGGCGAAACACGATGGAGTGATTAATGCTATTAATGCACTAACTACTTCTGTAAAGGAAATAACATCTAAGAGGGATGCCATTCCATCAAAGAAGATTTCATATCCAGATACTCCACTAGAGATCAAGGCGGCTAAGAGGAGAAGAAAAGAAATATCCAAGGCATCATCAAGAATAAAAAAGCAAGATTGCGATGCTTCTATCTTTGTCTTGCACCGATGTTTAGTGTGCAAGGGCCACAAGAGAGCAACATGAGCTGGAGAAGGTGAATGTACATCATTTGTTCCAAAAAATAAACAGGCACATATCTGTTTCAACATATGATACATCTTCTGAAAATTATCAAACAGATATATACATCTGTTGCAACTATTGTCTAACTTGTTGCATCAGATTTGTTATTTGTTTCAACAGAGGAATCTTATATTGCAACAGATGGGTCATCTGTTCGAAATTATCGTACTGCTCTGATTTACCTATTTGAATTTATCCCAACAGATAATCCATCTGATGCAACATAAGACTCATAAGTTGCAACAGATATACAATTTATTGTATATCTCTACTTAGCATTGATAATTCTGGCTTTTCCAAATGGATGTCACAGTAGAAGCTATTGTCGAAGAGCATAATATCACAGTTGATAATCCATCAACTGCTTCCAAGGAAGAAGAAAAAATAGAGCCTGTCAGTTTGGGAGAATGAAAGAATTACCTGTTTGAATGGTTCAACATCTCGAACGAGGCTCCAAAAAAACTAACACAGTTGATCAACGACTATTTAGAATGGATTGTCGATGGACTGTTAAAGCATCATGTCGGCAGATACATAAATTAATTTTATAGATATTGCTTTATACAATTCTTATTGTAAGAACCTGACATTAACACATATAAATCATCATGTAGAAAAAAAAATGACGAGCGCTACAAAGTGAACGAATCGAGTCTTGGTTTTGATATGTTTGACTTTGTTGTTGCATATCTCGAATGAAGAATTGGTTCTATTTGATGTCACAGCCCCAAACTTGTTGGAATGATGAGGTTTAAATGTCATATATATTACTATTAATTGATATTTTATTTAATTATATCTGCGTATTATTTTTTTTGTCAAGTAATTCGAAATATTCGATAATATGTGCAGCACATCGATGTCATTTTTACTACCTCCAAATGAAGGCCAAGTTGAAAGACAAGAATAATTTAGATACACGACCGATAATTGTTTGTACAAAGTTTACATTAATAATGCCTACGATAGGTATTGTCAACAACAACCGAAAGTTTCTCAAAACGAGGAATGCTTAATCAACATCATCAAAGGTTTTAGCATTCCAGCTGGCTTACCTTGGCATTTGGTCGATGAAATGTACATCCCAATCAATTATGGTGATGAATTCCATTGGGTGTTGGTTGTCGCCGTTCTAAAAGAGAGGCACATTCGAGTTTATGACTCGATGTCACGAAAGAGACATTCCGGGCAGTCGTCTGAGATACAAACGCTGGCCAAAATATTGCCTACTTACGTTGATATGAGTGACTTTTTAGACCAAAAGGTTCGTACTGATTGGTTGACGATTGAAGCATACCGGGATAAAATGGCTAATCCATTTGATGTACAATATGTTGAAGGAATTGCTCAACAACCATTGGTAGCCTGTAAGTTTAAGTGTCATGATTTAGTTTTATTTCACAAATTTAACAATGCTTGTATGAACTGCAATATATGGATTATCTATTTTTTTATAACGCAGGGATTGCGGTCCTTTTATTTCCACCTACGCCGAGTATTTGAATGATAGATTATAAGTACCAAATAATGGACTTAATATCGGATTACTCCGCAAAAGATATGCTGCTATTTTATGGAAATATGGAGAAGCGAAAGCTCAGAAGCCGTACGGAACCGACGTTAAAGATCCACGATGACCAAAGCCGAGTTTCGTAGCACCGAATGAAGAACAACTTGTCCATATTGATTAAATCTTTATAGCTTGAGTCTGTCAATGTAATAACCCATCCTTCTTGGTTTAACTTATTGATTTATTTGTAGAGTAGATCGTTTGTATCCATAATGATTTCTTTTACATTTCATTTATTTGTTGAGTTATTTCATGTAATTTTTTAAGGCTTCAACTTACTTTATTCTGTCTATGAATGTAATTTAATCCTTTGTTTTGAACATGTTAATTGAAATGGAGTACTTGATTCAAATATTGCAACAGATAATACATCTGCTGTAACAGATGATATATCTTCTCAGACAGATTTAGATATATGTTGCAACATAAGATGAAACACGTAGGTCATCTGCTGGAAATTATATAATAGGTCTTCCTACTTTTTTTATTTGCTCCAATAGATTATCGATCAATAACAACAGATAGATTATATGTTGCAACAGATCGTATATCTGTTGCGATAGACAGACTGGGAACATCTCATAACCCAACAGATGACCAATCTATTCCAACAGATAATCAATCTGTCACAACAGGTACTATATTTGTTACGACAAATATAAAATCTATTGCATTATAAAAATTCAACTTGGCCAGACATAAAAATTATTGCCACTACATGTAAAGTGAATTGGCTTGAAATGAAAATTTATTATCGTGTTCGTCTCTGTCTTTGTACATGTTCTTTTTTATACACGGGTTCCAATCATTTAGTTAGTACCCTATATACCCAGGCCCATTGCATCTTTCCCACAATGGTGTCGCATATACCGGTCATTTGTATGTCGGTCAGCAAACAATCGATATATGCAAGCGAGTACGGGTCGCACGCTGCACCAATTGTATTTCGTGGGAGCTATATAATCTTATTTTGATCTTCAAAATCCCATGATTCCTTCGCCAACACTTCATCCGAAAAATGATCCATCATCTTACTCTGCGTCAACAACTTCAAGAGTGGCTGTAGTGGGTTAAAAATGTCTTCTCACTGAAGACAAGTAAGTTGCAGCCATAAACCTTAATCATACCCTCGTATAGTAGTATCTCAACGGTGAGAAAATGTGTGATATCCACGTTTATGACTGCAAGGATTCTCTTTGCCTTGGTCCAGCTCTTACCATGTGGATATGACCTCTTTTCTCTAACATATTTAATCACTTCTTCATCCCATTGGAACGTAGAAACTAACTGATCAAATTTCGAGCCACCGGAATTAGCTATCTTACAGAGTTTAGAGTACTTATCCTTGAAATTATTGTAGAAGTTGAGGTCCATTATCCTATCGGCAGCATTATAAGCATCCAGGTACGCTAATTGCCTGCCCCTCATGAGGCAGAAAATTTTATCAACATACAGTGGTATAAGAAGATAATTTTTAATTAGCTTGGTAATTGTAAAGAATAAAAACACAGTGGAAAGAATCTGATGCAGAGGGTTCTCTGAATCAGTTCACAGATTACCCTGCCAACACAACTTATAAACAGATGTGTATTATGTTGCAACAAAATACCAAGTTTTTGCAACAGATTACACATCTGCTGCGTAAATTCTTTTTCATGGAGTAGATTTGAAGGCTAGGTTAGCAAATATAAACTTACCTTGTCCTCGTACCACACACGCATATTTGTCATATTCGAGAAGTCTTTGGCGGCAAATGAATGCATGGTATATTCTTTTTGAATCTTCATCTTGATGAATTCTACCAGTTCCTTCTTCTTCTCCTTGCCAAGCGTCGCGAATATGTCCACCTTCTTCTGCAGCCCCTGAACTTCAACAACTCTTAGAGCAGGAGGAGTTGCAATTTTTACTAATTTCAGAATGGAGAGAATTTGTCTAATTTTTCTTCTTTTTCTCCCAACCTCTACTGTAGGAGTGCATGGCTCCCTCACCTCATTGGATGGTATGACACCCCTCCTAGATTTCGACTCATCGACAGCTTCAACAATAGCCTGTAGATTTTTAAGGAGTTTATCCTCTCTGTCCTTGCACACTTTGCATTTTCAATGAGAACATGAGGATGAGGAGGGGTGAGAGGGACCATTATAAGAGTGGGAGGGACCGGTGTAGGGGTGAGAGGAGGAACCTGTGCAAGGGGTGTTTTCAAATATATTTATTATTTGATGAGCACCAACATGCTCATAATCACGACTGGCAGCAGCAGCAGCAGGATAGTTGCCACCATCATAAATAACTCCACCAGCAACACCCCCAGAAGAAGCACCCAAATCTATTGCAGTTTGAGGTTGGTCGTGAAAAGCTTTAACATTAGGCTAACCTTGCCTAACTGATCTTCTTATGGATGTTGCTGTAGCCAATTCCTTCCTTATTAACTCCATCGTTAGGTCTTCTTTTATATCAACAAGACCCGGAGTAAGAAAAAAAGTCATCCCTAACTCATCAATGATAGGCACGATCCAAGGATGCACAATCTATAAATAAAAGACAGAAGAAATTTAAATCATATAATAATAATTTGTAGTTAGTTAGGTTACATGGGGCTCGGGTTACATGGATGTTAACACAGGCAACTTATGCAACAGACGATCTAGCTACTGCAACAACTAATCTGTATGTTGAAACAGACTAATAATATATTGCATCAGATTACCCATCTGTTGCATAATTTACAGTAGATGGGTAATCTGTTGAGTAGGGTTTAAAGAACCAGAGCAACAGATGGTTAATTTGTTGCACTAGTTATAGTTGACGGGTAATCTGTTGCAACAGACGACCCATCTGTCGCAACAGATGGAACATCTATTTCAATATCTTTCATTGAGGCAAATTATTTTAGTTGAAAAAAGATGTACTACATCATCCGGAGGGTTAAAGAGATCAACATTGTTAATATTTTTTTTACTGCTCTCTGCTGCAACCAACCACCTAAGGATCCTTGGATGAGAAACCTTATCCGGGTAATCCTTGAAATACTTTTGGAGGGGAGAAATAACTTCACATGCCCAAGCCTAAAAATTATAAACAGGAAGCAAGCAAAAAACAGTCATAACTATATTCAATATAAATTAATGAATGATTAAAAATAGTAATCAATTTTACCATGAAAGCCCAAGGAAAGTCGTATAATATGGTCTTCTTTGGCTTTAGCTTTTTCAGTAAATATTTGACAGTCAAGTAGTAGTTGTCGTATCCCCAAGGATAATCGTTGAATTTTCTAAAATCATCAGCAAGCGCCAACAAATCATGTTTTATGACTTTTCTAAAGTCTCTTGTCAATAAAACGGAATGAAAAAAACCAAACTAAGCACAATTTCTCCCTGTAGTGCTTTGGTATGTCTTTATTCTTGAGATCCGCCATCAAATCGTCCACTCTGTAGCTAGGTCCAACAATGCCCAACAACTTTTTTTTTACCTTGCATTTGTTGAACCCTTTGTGGGGTGTTTTCTTGATGAAAGGTTCTTCTGGACGTTCGCATCTCAAGCCCGTCACTATGGCAAACTCTTTCAATCCAAAATAAACTGGCATGCCACAGTAGTTGATCCAGACTTTATCCATTTTTTTTCCCTCCTTCGGACCTCCATCATCCCCCACATACTTGATTCTGCGTTTGAGGAGGCCATATACCATGATCATTGGAAAATAGAGAGGGCATGCCCCAGACAGCTCAAGAAAGTATGCAAAGCAGCTCTTTTTAAAAGTCTATCTATGTTTTCCTTTTTCATAAAACTCTTAAGTTCATTAAAAGGTTTCCCCAACTAACATTTAAGTACAATATCACAAAATACTGCGTTAGGGTTACTAATTGGCATCGCAACTCGAAACCCGACGATAGTAATAGTTTTGACAAAACCATGCTAGGATTTCGATGTTATTTCACGCTCCATTGGTGAGAAGGGATTATCACTTTCCTCAGCTTTATTTTGCCCTGACTGAGATTGTTCTGGAAGTTCCTCCTAATCTATCTGTAGTCTAGCCTTTTTTGTTAGGTGGTCAGAAGTTGATCCACTTTCAGTTTCTTTTTTTTGGGAGACATCTTTTAACTACAAACAATAGAAAAATAAAAAATACATTGTATTTGATGTCTGCATAATTTTTTTTAAAAAGGTAAGATAAATTTCAATAAATTATTCTACGCCACATAATAAAAAAAAGACTCCAACGGACAACCCATTAGTTGGAATAGATGGGGAACTCGAATCTGTTTGAAGACCTATTTAATATCTCCCAATAAATATTCCACCTGTTACAACAGATAGACAAATTTTAATAAATTATTCTACGTCACATTACAAAAAAATACTCCAACGGATAACCCATCAGTTGGAACAGATGGGGAATCTGTTTGAAGACCTATTTAATATCTTCCAACAGATCTTTCACCCATTGCAACAGATGGACCACCACCACCATAATCAATGCCACCAAGACCACCACCAATGCCACTAATACCAACATCAAGACCACCGACGCCACCGCCAAAAAACACAAATACCAACACCACCAACAATAGCCACCACCAACATCACAAATACCATCCAACAATACCACGACAGTCAACAAAACACTGAGAGAAAAACTAGGTTTTCTCGGGTGCTTCCTACTTTTTTAGGATCAAAACTTAAAATTGTTAACCCATTCTCGAAGATAAGACAACTAAAAGTCTTTTTTTTCATCATTAACTAAAAAACCCTATTTTTTAGGATAAAGAACAAATGTAAAACTTTTCTCAAACTCTGTTACCTGTGAAGACAGAGAAAATGATGGATACAAGTGGGAATAAAGTCGAAAAAACAACTATATGTGGTCATAAATGGGAAGAAAATTAACCTGTTTTGAAAGGTTAAGCAATATGTTGAGTAGTTGTTGTATGTATTATTGAGAGAGAGATGAGACCCCAAAAGAGAGAGAGAAGATCGAGTACTTCAAATTTGAAATAATTTTTTTTCATGCAAATGGATGATTTTTAATTTTAAAAAAGAATGACAAGTTTTGAAATTGCTAATTTGGTCTGAATTGATCTTAATTAATTTTAAATTTTAAAAGATATAGTTTTTAAAACATTGAGTTGATGAGAACTCATTTCAACTCAGAGCGATCGATCGATGACTCGGGTCAGAATGAATGCAATACCAACGCCATGCAATTGCAAAGACTCGATTAGATTTGTAGTTGACCTTGTGAGCTCATTCATTCATCCCTAGTTCCACCTAAATCAACTTAGGTACTATCACTATCCTAATATTGAGTTGATGAGAACTCATTTCAACTCAGAGTGATCGATCGATAACTCGAGTCAGGGATGAATGCAATACCAACACCATGCAATTACAAAAACTCGATTGGATTTATAGTTGACCCTGTGAGATCATTCATTTATCCCTAGTTCCACCTAAATCAACTTAGGTACTATCATTATCCTAACATTGCGTTGATAAGAACTCATTTTAACTTAGAGTGATCGATCGACGACTTAGGTCGGGATGAATGCAATACCAATGCCACGCAATTGTAAAGACTCGATTGGATTTATAGTTGACCCTGTGAGCTTATTCAATAATCCCTAGTTCCACCTAAATCAATTACAATAAAATCTATTGCAACAAATAACTGAGCTGTTGAAAATTTTCAATCAGATATTCATATCTGTTGCAACAGATGGCATATTTGATTTAATTATCAAATAGACATTTGCATCTGTTATGACAGATGACTGAGCTGTTGGAAATTTTCAAACATATATTTATATCGGTTGTAACAGATAACATATCTAATTTAATTATCAAGTAGACATTTGCATCTGTTGTGACAGATGACCGAGCTGTTGGAAATTTTCAAACAATTATTTATATCTGTTGTAACAGATGACTGAGTTGTTCGAATTTCTAAATAGATATTTATATATGTTGCAACAGATGACATATCTATTTGAAAATCTTTTTTTCTCTTTTAATTTTAAAGCAAACTTTTGTCCGAGTAGATAATATCAAGTAGTACTTGTTACTAAAGGCGGTAAAAAATATTTCTTGGATATCTCAAAAGTGAGTTCATTGAGCAGTCTTGTCTTGTCTTTTCTATGTCACCAGTCTTAGTCTTCCTTGTGCCCCTCAAATTATTAATGAAATTAATGAATATTAATTAATGAATATTGAAAACCCCCACGTCTACATACACAATACATCTATAGAAATTATCTCATCTCTTTTTCTTCAGCTGCAGTTTATTTTATTCAACTCTCATCTTTTTCTTTCTCTCCTCTTTAGGGTCACAACCTTTTTCTCTCTTTTCTCTTCTCTTCTCATAAAGATCCTTTCGGATCTAAATCTATCCATATCTTTCCTCAATCGAAATTGTTATTTTGATCCCCTTTTTAACATTAAGGTATGGTTTATTGTTGCTCTTTTATTCTCGTCTTCTTCTTTGTAAGTTATTTACATCTATTTTTTTATTTAATTACTATTTACTTATATCATATTTATTAAAAAAAATTTGAAGAAACTTTTAAGTGTTGAATAAATAAATCAAGAATTTTTATTACAATATACGAAAAAAGTCATCTGTTGGGAGAAGTTTAAAAGTCTTGTTGGTAGTATCATTTTTTTGTATGTATATTGTTTGTTTCTTTATTGTTGATGCAGTTATTGATGTTGTTGGTTGTATTGGCATTGTTGGAACTTATGGCGTGGTGTTGTTGATGGTTCTGGAACAAAGGATGTTGTTTCTTTGTTGTTGATGATGTTGTTGGAACAAATGTTATTATTTCTTTATTGTTGATGTTTTTTATTTGTATTTTATATTGTTGATATTGCTGCAACAGATGGAGAAACTGTTGGAACAAATCAAACCACCAAAAAGGCTGGTTTGATGTATTTCATCAGATTCCACATCTGTTGCAACAGACTCCACATCTATTGCAATAGATAAATAATGTTCTTTCTGTGACATTAATTTTTTCCTCTTCTTTGTAGATATAAGGAACTGACAGTTGATCGACTTTTGTCAGACCATCACAAGAGGTTGAAGTAAAGATGGGTTCAGAGGAATAAGTTGCATGCAGATGGAACCACTTCATATGTGGGAGGTATGTATTACTAATAGTGTTGTCGTGAAAACACGCATAGAGTGCACTGATTTTGTGAATATTATTTTTACTAATTATTCATAGATCATTCAAACAAGATGTCTGCAATTTTACAATTAAGTTTGGTAGGTCTGAACTGATAAGGTTGAGGGACCATGAATATTGTTCTGATACCCTGTTAAGATTTAATGTCGATTGTTGCTCATGTTTATTTGTCAAGCATTGTAAATGGATCTAGTTTTTGTGTCATTGTAAAGAGATTTAATAGCGATTGGACTAACTTTTAGGGTGCATTGGACCCTTAGAGGGCCTTTAAAGCTTAGCACTGCATATAACAAAAATGAAAAACCAATAGAAATTCCCCTGGCCCAAATTTATATGGTTGGGTTGCTCGGTTGGGGTGATGATTATATGTCAGAAGGTGCGGTAGGAGAATGCCTTCGAGGGAAAATGGGCGGTTGATAGAAGACTATATATCTGAGAGCTAATTAAAGAAGAGACATAGGGTAGAAAGTAACCTCTAGCGAATCTGGCTGATGGAATTATCTTAAAAGATGCAAAATCTGAATCAAGTGCAAATGTGAAAGTGTATTCGATAATGTAATTTCATCTGTTGTCTCTCTGAAAGAAAAATAATGTAGATGGACACTTTACTAGGGAGTTGTGTGGTCGGGATTATCACCTAGATAAAAAATAAGAAAAGACCAATAAAGCTGCCTCACGGGCATCCAGGGTTGAAATAATGTACAACAAGTCTAGAAAACTTACGCCAACAGCAACTGCAGTTAAAATAATGGAATCTAAGCAATGGCGGTAATTTATGAATTTTAAATTTCATCTCATGCCTTCTTGTTTGTATTTTTGATCAGGTTCACTGCCGTTGACCTGATTGAAACCACAAATGAGATTGAAAGGCAAATTGAGTATCATTTCTTCCTTAGCAATATGGTTATGATTGATTGTGTTTTCTTACCTTAGCATGCTTTCAACATTCCTTAGAGAAGATCATATGTTTGCTGTAGTATGTGAATCCCGATAATATTCAAACTTGCCTCTAGCTTTCTGATTCTGTATTCAAGTTGGTCGTTGCAATCTTCGAAGTTGGTAAAGAGTTCCTCATCTCTTGTGAGCTCAATCAGGGACACCACCTTCAAAGTTGTGGCATTTTAATTGCCCTTCAGAACACTTTCTTCAGAAGCCTTAAAGGATACATAGAGGGTTACTGTATTTGTTTTAGGTCAAAATGTGTTGATGCACGTTGAAGATGTAGTCCCAACCGTTGAACAACACACTTTTATCGAGCGTTGCTCAATGCATCTTGCTCTATCAATTTGATTAATTAATAAGCATGGAGTTACATAGTGTGTGATCTAAATCGACTCTGCCAAGCCTATCAAATATTGACGTAACTACAAGCTCATTACCCTATCAAAAAAATATGACCAATTAGTGCACAAATCAAACGAGCTCAATCTCTTAGCTTTTCTGCTGATCGCTCTTCTCCAATATAGATGACAAAATATCTTCTATGCAAAAGTCTACACCATTGCCAGACATGCTTGCCAGGGAGCAATTCTTCAGAAGATATCTGTTGATGCCTTCTAAAAAATTTATCCCTGGCAAGCATGTTTGGCGACAATGTAGACTTTTGCATAGCAGATATCTTATTATATATATTGGAGAAGAGTGATCAGCAGAAAGGCTGACAGATTGAGCTTGTTTGATTTGTGCACTAACTCGATTATATTTTTTTGATAGGGTAATGAGCTCAGAGTTAAGTAATGTTTGATAGACTTAGTAGAGTTGGTTTAGATCACACGCTACGTAACTTCTTGCTTATTAATTTATCAAATTAGTGGAGCAAGATGCATTAAGCAACTGATGTGTGAGCAGATGCTAACATATTTGAGGCTTTTAACTGAGAGTAATTGCAAAGTCTTAAGCAACTATTGTCTATTTGAGATTGTTTCCGTTGTCTCTATCTAGGGAGGCAACATTATGGCTTAATGAGCCGACACCCGATTCTATAACCAATTGGAGGCAGTTGAAAGGAGCTTTCCTAGAAAGGTTTCTTCCATCTTCTAAGAGGGTACAGTTGAGAAATGAGATCAGTAACTTTAGACAACTCCCAACTGAAGCCTTGCATGAAACCTGGAAGTGATTCAAAAAAAAGTTGATGCAGTGTCCGAACCACAACATGACGGACATATACTTGATGGAGACTTTGTATAGGGCTCTTAACTCTGTGACAAAACTGATTGTAGATAATGCTACTGGCCGTTTGTTTGTTGATATTACATTCCCAGAGGCTTCAAAAATGCTAGAGAGAATGATCAAACAGAGTCAGGCAAGGCATACCAGAGACTCTGTGGTAGCAAGCCCCACTGTTTCTGTTGGTATGACTGCATAACAACGCAGAAAATTTGAGGAGCGTGATCAAGACATAGCTCACCTAAATTCATAGATGGACTTACTAACCAAATATTTACTACCAGGTAAAACTGAGAAAGTGAAGGCTGTGGGATTACAAGGCAAAGTGGAGTCCGACTCAGAAGAAGAGGCGAACTATGTAAATAATCAAGGGGGTTTCTGATTCAATAGCCAAGGAAATCAAGGTCAAACTTATTATGACAAGGTTGGATATAAGAACTAGGAGCAAAGAAATTAGAGGAGCAATAATGATAGGACTGGGTTATATGTCCCTCCTAGAAATCATGAGGATGCTATAATAAGTTCTGAAAAGATGTCCATAGAGGACATGGTGCCTAAATTATTAAATGGAGTGGAGGCTACCAACTCAGGGGTGACTACCATGAAGATCGATCTGTCCACTATGAGTCAGTTGGTAAACTCGCACTCCACTTTGATCAAACAGCTGGAACAACAAATGAGCCAACTCTCCGCAGCACGGAACCAAATGAAGAGTGGAATGTGACCTAGTGATACGGTTCAAAATCTGTAGAATGATGGCTCATGTATGGTGATTACCACTAAAAGTGGTAAGATATTACCTGGCCCTTCTATGGGCAAAGGTAGAGTTGAAGATGTGATTAAAGTAGATAGTGAGCTTGAAAAAGATAATCCAGTAGAGTCTAAAAAGCTGGATGACATTGATATCCCTTTTAATCATCAGCAGGTTGATGAGTTGGAAAAAGGGAAAGAGAAGGAAAAAGAAGTAGTAGTGAAAACTCTTCCAAGAACACCACCTCCCTTTCCTCAAAAATTGAAGAAAAAGGTTGACGACACAAAATTTAGTAAATTCATGGCAATGTTGAAGCAGTTAACAATAAATGTGCCTTTGGTGGAGGCACTCGAGTAAATGCCAGGGTATGCTAAATTCATGAAGGACCCTGTGACGAAGAAAAGAGCGGTGCACTACGAATCGAAGGATAATCTCCATCATTGTAGCGCTATTTCTATGAGGTCCTTGGTGCAGTAGAAGGCAGACCCAGGAGCATTTACTATTCCTTGTTCAATTGGGTCTCTTGAATTTACTAAGGCTTTATGTGATCTGGGAGCGAGCATTAATCTGATGCAGCTGGCTGTATATAAAAAGATGGGTTTAAGAAATCCCACATCCACTAACATACGACTCGTGATGGCAGATAGGTTAGTAAAATAACCTGTTGGTATTTTGTATGATGTACTGGTGAAGATAGCTAGCTTCATATTTTCTGCGAATTTCGTCATTCTGGATTACGAGGTGCCCATAATCTTGGGATGACCCTTTCTCACAACCGAAAGTATGTTGATTGATTTGTGAGCTAATAAGCTCTTATTTAGATAGAATGATGAGGTGGTGCGATTTGATGTGTGCCAATCAATGAAGCAGCATAAAGAAATGAGTGTGTTCTCAATTGTTGATGTATATTATGAGGATGAGCAGGAGGAGAAACTTATTATCGAGCCTTTAGCCGCAATTTTGATGGATTTTGATCGTGAAGGCATTGAGGAGTACGAAGAGACTATTTGTACTTTGTCAGGAATGGGTTCATACTCTTATGCTCTTAAGAAGCTAGATTTTGATCTTGCTAATCGACCAATACTATCGGCTAAGCCATTTATTAAAAAGCCACCGATGTTGGAATTGAAAGAACTGCCAGGGCATTTAAGGTATGTGTTTTTGGGCAACGAAAATACACTACCCATTATTATTGCAGCTGATTTGGGCGAGCAGCAGGTAGAAACACTTGTTTTGGTACTTCATAGGTATAAAAGAGCAATAGGATGGACTATCATAGATATTATTGGCATTCTCCCTGGTATCTGTACGTATAAAATACAACTTGAGAAAGATTGTACTCCAACCATCGAGCACCAACACTGTCTTAACCCACCAATGCAAGAGGTGGTTAAGAAGGAAATTATTAAGTGGTTGGATGCAGGAGTGGTTTACCCTATTTCTGACAGTAAATGGGTAAGCCCAGTTTAATGCGTGCCCAAAAAAGGGGGCACAACTGTTGTTGCAAATGAAAAGAATGAGTTAATTCCACTCAGGCCTGTGACTGGGTGGAGAGTTTGCATGGACTACCGCAAACTAAACTCATAGACTTTGAAAGACCACTTCCCGATGCCCTGTATGGACCAAATGCTTGATCGATTGGCCGGAAGGGGGTGGTATTGCCTCTCGGATGGTTGTTCTGGATATAACCAGATCTGTATTGGTCCTGGAGATCAGGAAAAGATGACATTCACATGCCCATATGAAACCTTTACATTTAAGAGGATGTCGTTTGGGTTATGCAATGCACCCGCTACTTTCCAACGGTGCAAGATTTCTTTTTTCTCAGATATGGTGAAGGACACCTTAGAGGTGTTCATGGATGATTTCTTTGTAGTGGGAGATTCGTTTGAGCTGTGTTTGGAAAACCTGAGTATGGCCTTGCAACGACATGTTGAATTCAATTTGGTGCTTAATTGGGAGAAATGCCACTTTATGGTAAAGGAGGGCATCGTTCTCGGGCACAAAATTTCAGCAAGAAAGTTAGGGAATGATTGATCCAAGGTTGAAGTTATTGAGAAACTAACACCTCTTATTTCAGTAAAGGGAATGCATAGTTTTTTGGACATGCTGGCTTTTACCGGAGGTTTATAAGAGACTTATCGAAGGTTGCAAATCCACTTTGCAAACTTTTGGAGAAAGAAGTGAAGTTCTCCTTCGATGATGATTGCTTGAAGGCATTTGAATGCCTTAAAAAGAAGTTGGTCGAGGCCCCTATCATTGTTGCACCAGACTAGTCAAAACCATTTGAGATCATGTGTGATACAAGCGGTGTTACCCTTGGAGCTGTATTGGGACAAAAGAAGGACAAACTGTTTCATCCAATATATTATGCCAGTAAAGCACTAAATGGAGCGCAAAAGAACTACACCATCACTGAACAAGAATTCCTGGCTGCAGTGTATGCTTTTGAGAAATTCAGGGCTTACCTGCTTGGGACCAAGGTGGTGGTCCACACTGACCCACAACCTTGAGGTATTTGATGGCTAAGAAGGATGCAAAACCAAGGCTGATTAGATGGGTGTTACTGCTACAAGAATTTGATTTTGAAGTCAAAGATAGGAAGGGTTGAAATAACCAAGTTACGGATCATTTGTCTAGAATGGAAGGTGACAGGCAGTTAGTGATAAAATAGAGATAAATAATGCATTTCCTGATGAGGAGATCTTGGCTACTGCTATGGATAAAATGCCTTGGTATGCTGATTTTGCAAATTATGTTGTGAGTGAAGTAATTCCAGAAAATCTTTGCTTCCATCACAGAAAGAAATTCCTTCATGATGTAACACACTACTTTTGAGATGAGCCATATCTTTTTTGGCGATGTACTGACAATATTATAAGGAGATGTATGCCAGAAATGGATGTATTGTGTATATTGGAAGCATGTTATGCTTCCCCAGTTGGAGGTCACCATGCAGGTGACCGAATGGCTAGAAAGGTGTTATAGAATGGCTACTATTAGTCAACATTGTTCCAGGATACTCACGAGTTTGTGCTGAAGTGCGACCAATGTCAGAGGCAGGGGTCGATCTCCAAAAGACATGAGATGTCTTTGACTAAGATGCTTGAAGTGGAATTATTTGACGCCTGGGGCATCGATTTTATGGGTCCTTTTGTAAGCTCGTATGGGATGAAGTATATTTTAGTTGCTGTTGATTATGTCTCAAAATGGGTCAAAGTTGTTGTCTTGTCTGATACTAAAAGAAAGAGGGTTGTTGTTTTTCTCAAGAAGAATATCTTCTCTCGCTTTGGAGTACCACGTACTATTATAAGCGATGGAAGATCTTATTTTTGTAACAAAGTGTTTCGAGTTGTCTTAGCAAAATATGGGGTGAAACAGTATAGAGTAGCCACTCTATATCACCCATAAAGGCACAAACTAGTGGACAAGTGGAGGTGTCAAATCAAGAGATTAAAGCCATCCTAGCCAAAACGGTGAACGCTAGTCGGCAAGACTGGTTTCGAAAGATCGATGATGCCTTGTGGGCATATCGAACTACTTTTAAGACACCCATTGGTATGTCACCATTCCAGTTAGTCTATGGCAAAGCATGCCACTTACCAATAGAGCTGGAGCATAAGGCTTTATGGGCACTCAAAAGGTTAAATTTGAATTAGAAAGGGGCAGCAAAGCTAAGACTAGGGCAACTGAATGAGATGGATGAATTCCATCTCGGGACATATGAAAGAGCATACCTATACAAAGAAAATATAAAAAATATCATAATTGGAGGATCGAGAAATGAGATTTCCAAAAAAGGTGGCTTGGTGCTTCTGTTTAATTCCAGACTTAAATTGTTCCTAGGTAAGCTTAAATCCAAGTGGTCAGGCCCGTTTAGAGTTAGTCAAGTCTACTCATCTGGAGTAGTCAAACTTGAAAATGAAGAAGACAACATCTTCAAGGTTAATGGGAAATGAGTGAAACTTTATATCGGTCCAAAAGACTCGATGAAAAGTATTGCTACTATCTGTCTCGATGAAGTTTGAAGTAATCGAAATACCTGAGTCATACCACGATGTTAAATCAGGCTCTACATAGGAGACAACTCATGATCCCCGTGCTTGATCTACTCCAGGTATACCCTAACCCTTAGTTCAGTTTTTCTTTGATTTTAAGTTGAGGGTGTAGGGTGAGTTATTATTGTAACATTTTATAGTTGACTAGGAAAGATACAAGTACCTGAGGCAGTTAACATGGTTTTGTTATTTTGTGAACGCCTATCAAATGGTCTGATTATTTAACTGTGTGATTTACATGTAATTGTGACCACTGTGCATCTTGTTATGGTATTATTTCTAGTGACTTGATAATCATTGCTAAACAATTGCATGAACTGGATAAGTAGTAACTTATGATATACTAGTGTGCCATGTGCGTGTGAGGTCTTACTTAGTTCTCTTTGTTTCTTAAATCCAGAACTTGCCCGGTTAGTCTTACCTAGGTTGAAGGATAGGGGTTAGGAAAGGATCATAGGCCATTTTAATATTAGCCCACTTTTAGCCTAAATGACCTTCCCTGTATGTATAATATCCCTTGATCCCTATTTTGAGCCTGAATAGCCTATTTCTTGTTATGATACCTATCACCATCTCATTTGTATTATAATGAACTTGTTTTGGCCTTGGTCCTCCTTGGACACTGTGCACCTTGACTTAGGCAAATGGCCTAAGTTGAGGGTGGCTATCATAGGGGTGCGTGATGTAAAATGAGTATGGAGAAAGGTAGAATAAAAGAAAAAAATAAAAAGTTGGGTATAGTACAAAAGAACAAGAAAAGAAAAGTTGTGGAAAAAAATAATTGTAGAAAAGACCGCACCCATCCTGAATATGTGTGATCAAGAAAAGAGAAGAATAGAAAAAGGTTAATAAGTGAGACCCCAGAAGCTAATGTAGCATCAAGGAGGCTTGTCACTTTAAATATCATCGAGTATCATACCAGCCCCCAGCCTACATTACAAGCCAAAGAGAAGACCTATGTGATCCTAGCTGACCTATCTAAAAATCTTGGTAATGAAAATAAGGACAAGCTTATGGTATTTGGCATACATTTATTGGAACTTTAATCTGAGAGTGAGCGTCTTTTGACTGCCCCCATGGTTACATATGTGAAGTCTGATATAAGTGAAGTAGGACTTCTCTATAGTGAGGACACACTGGTTACATTGCTAGTTGCTAACTTATTTGGATAGTGTAATCTTGGTACATTCATGGTTGTTGTTACTGAATTGATGCCATATCTTGATTCCTGTGTGTCGCATTGTTGTTCTTCAATAATATGCACTGTTGTTTTTTAAATTAATCGACCTTGGAGATGGTGAAGATGTTTTGAGATAATGGATGGTTGACTACCGAATGTACTTTGTATCCTCTTGGTTGTGTTTTAGTTGCTTGAGGACAAACAATTATTTTAAGTTGAGGGTGTTAATGTGTGAGCAGATGCTAACATATTTGAGGCTTTTAACTGAGAATAATTGCAAAGTCTTAAGCAAATTTTGTCGTTTTTGTTTGTTTTCTTTTTGATATTGCAGTAAAAGTCAAGATACAAGAGAACCAGCAATAATGGAAGTAAAAGAGTTGATTTCTGAGCAAGTAGAGAGAGAAGTATAGATGACAACTTGTCTAAGAAGTCGTCAGCCTTGTGATAAGCTATCAGAGTTGCCGTCAGCCTTAGACAGAGAATGAGATTCAGCTGGAAGAAGTAACGACGACCTGTGATAAGCCGTCAGGCTCGTCGTTAGGCTTAGGCAGGGAATGGGACTTGAAGTAAAGAAGTAACGACAATTCTGATAAGTTGTCAACTTTGTGATAAGTTATAAAAATCATCGTCAGCTGTAGACAGTGTGAGGTAGTGGGAGCAAAAGTGTAACGACATTACCTGATAAGCTGTCAAGTGTCTGATAAACCGTCAGGAATGCCGTTATCCTAAGGCAGAAATCATGAAAGTGGAAGAGGACCTGACGATAATTCTGATAAGTCGTCAGACTCCTCATAAGCCATCAGAGTGTCATCATCAGCCTAAGGCAGAAATCATCAAACTTGGAGAAGAAGCTGACGACATTTCTGATAAGTCGTCAGACTCCTGATGAGGCGTCACACTTCGTCGTCACCTGCGGGAGAAAAGATCTGTAATATGTGATTTGTTTCCATAATTAGGCTGAAGTATTTAATGCATAATTTAGGGTTTTTCTAAGGATCTAGAACTTCACGTTTTCATCAAGTTTTCTCTCTAGTTTTCTCTACAACATTACAGTTTACTTTTGGAGAAATTATTATTATTTTTTGGGGGATTTTCTACTATAATTTAGAAGGAGAAACACTTATTGATATTCATCATTCCGTAAGTTATCATCTATCGAACTATGAATACAATTGGCATTGTTGCATTCTATGTTATGAGTAGCTAATTTCTTTAACCCGAGTTATGGGACCTATGGGTTTAGTTTTGTAAAATAACAAGGTGTTCAAGATTCTAAAGGTAATAGAAACTCCTTAGTAATTTTTCTGCTTTACATATTATCTATTGGTTGCAAACGATAGGTCATGCCTACTAGTGATTTGCTTGAAGTAAGAAATCAACCCTAGTAGGACGTGAATTACCAACAGGGACTTGGAAACTTCAAACTTTTATTTAATAATTAACACTGTAACAATGTTAATTAACTTGAGACAACATCCTGTTACGAAATATAAATTCCCTAAGTTTGAAAGAATTAGGTAATTAAATGTCGAAATAGGTTGAGAAATATTTAGACATCACTTCGACAAAGATAATCTGCTGTTCCTACTTACCACAAGAATCTTGGACTATACTAGTATATGTCAAATACCAACACCCATAGTGAACACAACTTTAGTTCTCCATATAATATTGTTTACAAACACTGAAACTAAAGTCAGACATAATTATTGATAATTTCCAAAAAACCCTATTTATAGGAACTTGCTAACTACCAGTTGATTAACTCATGAATAAATTAAATCGACACCATATTTCCTGTGGGATTCGACCCAAACCTAGTTGGGTTATATATTTTGACAACGACCGCTTACTCTCTCGTAAGAGAGGTGTAGTTTGAGCGTTACCAGCAATGCTCGATAAAAGTATGTTGTTTGACTGTTGGGAGCATATCTTCAACGTGCACCAATATATTTTAACCTAAAATAAACACAGTGACCCTCCATGTATCCTTTAGGGCTTCTGGAGAAAGTGTCTGAAGGTCTTCTAGAATGCCATAACTTTGAAGGTAGTGTTCCTGATAGAGCTCACAAGAGATGAGGAACTCCTTACTAACTTCAAAGACGGCAATGACCAGCTTGAATACAGAATCAACAAGCTGGAGGCAAGCTTGAAAATTATTGGGATTCACGTACTATAGCAAGCATCTAATCTTCTCCAAGGAATGTTGAAAGCATGCTAAGGCAAGAAAACATAATCAATTAATCCATATTTCTAAGGAAGTAATGATACTCTATTTGTCTTTCAATCTCGTTTATGGTTTCGATCAGGTCAACGACAGTGGACCTGATCAGAAACATAAATAAGAAGGCATGAGATAAAATTTAAAATTTAGAAATTGCCGCATTTGGTTAGATTCCTTATTTTAACTTCAGTTGTTGTTGCCATAAGTTTTCTAGACTTGTTGTACATCATTTCAACCCTCGATGTCCGTGAGGCTGCTTTGTTGGTTTTTTATTATTTTCTATCTAGGTGATAATCCCTAACAAAGTGTCCATTTGCATTATTTTTCTTTTAGAGAGACAATATACAAAATTACATTACCGGATACACTTTTGTATTTGCACTTGATTCAGATTTTGCATCCTTTAAGATAATTCCATCAGCCAGATTCGTTAGAAGTTACTTTCTACCTTATGTCTCTTCTTTAATTAGCTCTCAGATGATATAGTCTTCCATCAACCACCCATTTTCCCTCTAAGGCATTCTCCTACCTCACCTTCTCGTATATAATCATCACCCCGAGCGAGCAACCCAACCATATAAATTTGGGCCAGGGGAATTTTTATTGGTTTTCTGTTCTTGTTTGATGCAATGCGAGGCTTCGAAGGTGTTCTCGGAGTCCAATGCACACTTAAAGTTAAGTCCAATCGCTATTGGTTCTCTGTAATGACGACAAATATTGATCCCTTCTCAAAAATTAACACGCATAAACACGAGCAACAACCGTCAGTAATTCGTAACAGGGTATCTGCCACATCTGTTTATATTGTCAAACAATTGGAGACATCTGTTACAACAGATGATCAACCTGTTGCAATATATGACGTATCTATTGGAGAAATCAAACTGATATATACATCTGTTGCAAAAGATTGCCAGTATGTTGTAAGTTATCTAACAGAAAGAATATATTTTGTAACAGATTATCCATTTGTTAAATTTATTTTAAAGTAATTTTTTTCTTTCCGAGATACAATAATTTATAAATAGGTCCCTCCTTACAAATATGGATGATCTAGATTCGTACAAGAATATTCATATCGAGTCTTTGCGTGAACTTCAAAGGCAGTTTGATGAACTCTAGAGAGATTTGACTGACTTCGGAGCAAGGCTGAGTAGCAAGGTTGCCGGATGAAGAATGTCTGATTGACAATAATAATAATAGTAGTAATAATAATTAGGTAATATTTTTTATTTTAGCGCATGTATTTTCATCCTTTTGTATATCGGATCTACCCAAGGGATTCAAAATTCTATGTCATTTGATGGTCGACTTTGAATTTTTAATTCTTATTTAGTATTTAATAATCATTTTGTTTATTCCTTGTTCTCAATATGTCGACGATTGGTGGTAGGGATTGAGCAATTTGTGTCAACAGAGGTTAATCTGATGTGACAGATCGATCATATGTTGCACCAGGTGGTTATTAATAAAAAAAGGTTATTGTTGTTATTTAGAGGGTGAAAAAGAAAAGAAAAGATATGACTTTCCGATTATTTGATATGAAAAATGTTTCGTAAATAAATAATAAGAAAATAAATGATAAACACAATTTATAACTGTAAAAGAATAGTTATTTAATTTTAATAACTGATCGTGACTTTTCACCATTTTTGTTTTTGAATTTATTTTTTAAAATTATTTATTATATAATAAAAAAAGTCACAATATTGGATTAATTAACTTATATGATGATTGTTAAGAAAAACAAGGTGAAGGTCAGTTGTGACTTTTTGTCTAAAACAAAAACACATACATTCATCAGTGTTGCTGTTGCATCAAATTTCCCATCTGTTGCGACTGATGTATCAGCTGTCAGAAGAAATCAAAAAATATATTAATATAGAACGTCTATTTGTTGCTACAGATGGTATATCTGGTGCAACTGATGGTTTATCAGATTCAACAGATATACAATCTATTGCCAGAAGATAAAAATGGTTATTATTTTATTAAATAATTTGAAAAGATATTATTTTAATTTATAAAATAAAAAAGTCAGCAAATTTGGATTAATGATATGATGATAGTTTTTTTTTTAAAGTAGATTACATGTTGCAATAAATATATTATCTGATGTAACAGGTTCGTTATTGTTGCAACAGATGATATATCTATTGTCATAGATGATTTATCTGATGCAACCGATATAGAATCTGTTGTCACAACTCAATAAAAATGATTCTTGGAAAGAACTAATTAATAATAATAATCTGAAAAGTCATAACTTATCACAATATTTCTTAATGTAATTAAGTCATTACTTTTCACATTAATCAAAAATGTAATTAATAAATGGAAGTGAACAGTTAGATTATATGTTCCAGCAGATAGGTTATCTGATGCAACATATTTTATATTTGTTGCAACAGATGATATATCTGTTGTCACAGATGTATTATCTGATGCAACAGATATAGAATCTGTTGCCACAACTCAATAAAAACGGTTCTTGGAAAGAACTAATTAATAATAATAATCTGAAAAGTCATGACTTATCACAACATTTATTTTTTTAATTTAATAAAAAATGTAATTAATGAATGGAGGTGAATAGTCGTGTCTTTTTGCCTCTCATTCAAATTCAATCCTCTATAAATAGGTCCCTCCTTACTCAATCGTTCATTCAACTACACTCTATTTATTTATTGTATCTCGTCTTTCATATTACACTCTAGAAGATTATGGCTGACCTAGTGTGGGACGTTGCTTTTCTGCAAGACTCCGTGAATGAACTTCGAAATCAAGTTCGTGACCTGCAATAGAAACTGGGAGGAGTTAGAACAAGAATGTTCCGTGAGATACGCAGGTTGAGGAGGGCCTTGCTACTTTCGGTTGAAGATTGGTTTGCTGGCAATGATGATGATAATAATAATAATAATAATAATAATAATAATAATTAGATTATTCTTTCTTTTAGTCTATTATATGTATTTTTATTTATTTTTTATTTAATAAAAAAATTATGTTTGATCTTTAACATTTTAATCCATATTTAATTTTCATTCTGTCTATTATCTTCTCAACAAACATGTCGACGATTCGACGTAAAAAGGAATAATTTAGGATCCAGTAGCAATAGCAAGATTTATCTGTTGGGTTTGTGGTAGGGGCTGATATGTTGTTCAAAACAGATTACTCATGTTGCAATAGATAAGAAGTCTGATACAATAGATAAATAGTCTGTTTCAACAGATGACTAGTTTGTTGCTTGACTCTGATATTTTAATCCGTACTCCCTCCGTCTCAAATTACCCGTTCCAAATTGAGATTCCACATTGATTAAGAAAAATAATTAATAACATGCCTAGTTTACCATAACCCACTGATCAGTTGGTGGGACAGTAGACGTATTTGAAATAACCATTGTTTGCTATTCAATTGAAATTTCATAAGAGAAGAAAGCTTTTAACGTCGGTCGGCGTATAGTCCCCATATTAAATGATGTTTCCATTTTAATTTGAAGAAAAAGTGATTAATGCAAAGGGTAAAACATAGATTTTTTTTAATCTTTTCTTGATTAATCAAAAATACATGTAAAATGAGAAATCAAATTAGAAAATTCAGGACGGGTAATTGGACGTAAGGAATAATTTTGAATCCAGTAGCAATAGCAAGAGTTGAAACATATTGGTTATCTGTTAGGTTTGTGGCAGGGGCTGATTTGTGCTATTCCAAACAGATTAATCATTTATTGCAACAGATAATTAGTCTGGTGCAACAAATAATCATTTTGATACAACAGGTAATACGTCCGATACAACAAATAAATCTTCTGATGTAACATATAAACAGTCTGATGCAACAGATAAAACTTCTAATGCAATCGATTACTCATCTGATGCACCAGATGATTGATCTGTTTAAATTGTGGGCACTTATGCTGGATTCATGATCGGGGTTCTATCCATTGTTGGAAAAATAGAAGTGTACCCAAATGACAAATACGAATAAAAGCCATAATTTTACTTACCAAAGTCACCTATGAAGTAATGCCAAAGTGGAAAGTGATATAGTAAACAAAATTTGACCTAAAAAATTGGTCAGATAGCTACAGTAGCGTTGTACCAATAAAAACAACAACAAATGATCGACAAGAAGAAGATGAACATGATAATGAAGTAGAAGATGATGATAATGAAGAAGAAGATGATGAATAAAGCAGCAGAAACAATGAAAAACAAAAATCGCTAAGAGAGAGAAAACAACAATGGATGAGAAGAGAGAGAAAAACACCTTTTTTTTCCTCTGTTTCTTGTTATTTTAGGTAAGCATTGGGATCAAAGTGTAAATTTAAAAGCTTGTGGGTTATTTTCAAACTTCCTCAACTTTCTTAATCCATAATAAAGTAATTGTCATCTCCAACTAATAATTAAGACTTGTGTCGCCTACACCTCATTTTAAAACTCTTTTGTCACCTGTGGCCCAAAGCCCCTATTTAGAAACCCTTTGGCTATGAGAATTATTTAGTTTTTTAAAAAAATTATTTTACTTTAGTGAAAACAATATGTGTTTAGCCATGAGAATTTCAAAAACAATTTGAAATTGTATTTGAAAAAGTGAAAACAAGTAAAACTTATTTTCACTTTTTTCAATCCTACTTCTCTATAAAATTTTAAAAATAACTCCAATTTATATTCATGGAAAAACACAACTACAACTACAACTCAACTTCAACTCCAACTTTAACTTCAAAAAATTATAATTTTCATGGCCCAACGAGAAACTAATCAACCTTTCTCTTAACAAAAATCAAGTAGTTTTTTTTGCTTGGTATAAGGAGAGATTGGCGATACTACACATCATATTGGTGCAGGGTGGTTGAAATACAAGTTCACTTTGAGAATCTTGTGTATTAAGAGGTGTCTTCTAAGTTTAAAGATAAGTTCTACAGGGTGACAGTTCGACTAGCTATGTTGTATGGAGCGGACTGTTGACCAGTTAAGAACTTCCGCATCCAAAAGCTGAAGGTGATGTAGATAAGGATGTAAAGATGGATATGTTTACTAGCGGAGAGATTAGGTTATAAATGAGATTAGTCGAGAGAAGGTGGGAATGACTTCGGTGGAAGACAAGATGCGGAAAGTGAGGTTGAGATAGTTCAGACATGTGATGAAAAGGTGCATGTATGCCCCAATACGGAGGCGTGGGAGGCTAACTATGGATGATTTCAGGCGGGGTAGAGGTAAATATTGAAGGAAGGGGATTAGACATGACATGGAACAATTTCAGCTTACGGAGGACATGACTCTTGATAGGAAGATGTGGAGGACGCGAATTAGGGTAGAGAGTTAGTGGGTAAGAGTGTGTCCTTATTAGTAGGAAGGAGTGCTTTATTTGTAGTTGTGTCTGTAGTCGTAGTGTTATGCGTATTTCTTGTACTTTTCTGTTGGTTTTGTTTTATTGATGTTTGTGGTTTCAGATAGATAGTTCATAATACTACTCTGTGAGTGTCTTGATTCTTTTATTATCTAGCGGTGTATTATCTCATTCTTATTATTTGTTTTTATGTTTTTATGTTTGTTATACTGCTATTTGTCGTGAGTTTGGGATCTATTCAAAATAACATCTCTATTTTATTTGAGGTGGTGGTATGGACTATCTATGAAATTACACTTCTCAAACTTCATTTTGTGGAAATACACTAGATATTATGTTGTTGTATTAAGGACAGTTTAAAAGTTAAATAGATTTTATTTTCCAGCACTCCCTCCAATTTTAATTTGGGGAGGGGGAGGAGGGATGTTGTGTGTTTGATCGGTCACAAAAATTAAGAAAAACAGAAGTTTATTAAAAGTTCTGGGCATATATAGGTTATTTGTAGTTTGTAGTTAGAGCATATTATTGTGGTTAAATTGAAAATTTTAAAATTAAATTATTTTTAAATATGATAAAAAAAAAAAATTGTCACAATATTCATTAGAATAATCGAAAAGGTTTATTGTCATGAGTAGTTCAAAGAATAGATCGTGACACTATCATTATCAAGTAAGATATATTTATTTGGACCTTAAAATATTTTTAAATTTTATTTTTAATCTTAGTTAAGTGACACAAAAATTGAAATAAAGAGAATAAGTCAGAAATTAAGTTGTGTTAAAAATATTTTAATAGTTGTAGTGTCGAGACTCGTTTTGTGGGTGAATCATGATTGATAAACTTTCTTAACTGTATTCTTCTATTTTAATTCTAACCATAATTGTATTCGTGGGATGTGCGAGAAATATTTTTAAAAAAAATCACAAAAATTATTACTCCTCCGTTTAAAAAAAAATGACCTACTTCTCTTTTTAGTTCGTTTGAAAAAGAATGACCTTTTTTTTTTACAATACTTTAATTTCAACTTTCCACATGACATGTTTAGGACCACAAGATTAAAGGACATTTTAGTACATTTGACACAACTTTAATTTAAGGCCACGAGATTCAAATTTTTTTTTATTCTTAAACTTTATGTCAAATCAAAGTAAACCATTCGTTTTTAAACGAAGGGAGTACTTTACTAGATTATATTGAAATTTTTATTATTTTACTAGCCGCATGTTTAAATAATTTAGCTAACACTTTTACACGAAGGTCAACAGGAAACAAAGTTAATTTCCTTCATCATAAATTGTTCTACTCCCACCATTTAAAAACGAATGATCTAGTTTAACTTGACACGAAATTTAAGAAAATAAAGAGGATTTTTGAATCTTGTGGTCTTAAATTAAATATATGTCAAATGTATCAAAA
Organism: Capsicum annuum; assembly: GCF_002878395.1. NCBI lineage: Eukaryota > Viridiplantae > Streptophyta > Magnoliopsida > Solanales > Solanaceae > Capsicum > Capsicum annuum. The sequence continues at coordinate 223,668,844 of NC_061111.1, read as the reverse complement.
TATCCTTCAATTTTGTGGTCTTAAACATGCCACGTGTAAAGTTAAAATTTAAAAGTTGCTAAAAAGAGAAAGAGGTCATTCTTTTCTAAACAGACTAAAAAGGAAAGTAAATCATTCTTTTTTAAACGAAGGAAGTAACATTTTGTGTTGTGTATGCGCAATAAAGTTAGAGTTTGATGATGAATCTAAAATCTACTTATTAGTATATGAGAAAAAGTTCTTATAAATTGTTAAATAAGAAAATATGAGTACTTATTTGATCGTAAACTCTTCCCACTATCACATTTGCTGAATAATATAAGTCATTTATTCAGATGGATATTACATATATCAAAACAATGTGAAAGAGATTGTTGTAAAATTTAAAGTAAGATGGATGATGATACTTATTTCATTGCTATAATTCTTGTTAAGTTGAACCAACTATTGTTTGTCTTGAAAGAGAGCAACTTGATCTAGTTCAAACAAATCTCTAGTTCACGTTTCTATGTTCAAATTGAAATTGATTATGTTCAATATCTGTAATGGAATAAGTGAAGAGCTACGGGCCTTCAAATTGTACTCTTATGAAAGTAACTTCGAGCATTAGTGTTCAATTTATTGATTCATAGTTTTATAAAAGCAGGAATGACAAAATCAAAAAGTCAGTCTTATTGTTGTAAATCTTAATTTTGGCTAACTAAGATCATAATTTTTCTTTTATTTAAATTTCATATTATTCTTAATAATTTTTCTAGCACATTCACGAAAATTGTGCAGAAGGTTGGAGTAAAAATCTAAAAACTAGATAATGTTTTATTTTTAAGTCAATTTGTAGCCACCTATGCTAAAACAATAGGTGATATTATGGGTCTCAAGTGGGCCGGGTCGGGTCAACCCGGAACCAGTCCGTGAGATTTAGTCGGGTTGTGGGCTGGTTCGATTCCGGGCTTGGTTAAACTGGCCGGTCCAGTTTCGGGTCCAACAGTAAAAATTTTAAAAACAATCCTGAACCGGCTCACTTAACCCAACCTGGTCCAAGCTATCTAAATCCGATCAAAATCGATTAAAAATCCGATCAAAACCAGTCAAAAACAAAAAAAAAAGTTTTTTCTCCAATATACACTATATATACCCACCTATATACATTTTAAATACGTTAAACAATATATATACACTATATATATAGTATATATTACATTAGAATTTGAAAAATATATACGCATAATACATATACATAATTACACATGTAATCGGTTATACGACTATACGTTAGTTAAATATATATACTACTCTAAATAAAACATACATTACAAGATATATACTACAATATAATGATATATATACTAATTTATAAAACATATACACATGTATACGTTAAATATATACGTCTATAGAAGATATATACACATATATACGTACCATTCAATATATGTACTACTTTAACTAAAATATATACTACAATATATATATACTACAACATATACACACACTAAATATATAGTTAATAAATTATATACACATGTATATGTTAAATATATACGTCTATAGAAGACATATACACATATATACGTACCATTCAATATATGTACTACTTTAAATAAAACATATACTACAATATATATATACTAAAATATCTACACACACTAAATATATAGTTATATACTAATTTCTAAAACATATCCACATGTATACGTTAAATACATATTACTTTAGAAAATATACACACATATATACGTACCATTCAATATATACGTACTACTTTAAATAAAATATACTACAATATATATACTACAATATATACACACACTATATATATAGTTATATACTAATTTATAAAACATATACACATGTATACGTTAAATTTATACGTCTATAGAAGATATATACACATATATACGTACCACTCAATATATGTACTACTTTAAATAAAATATACTACAATATATATACACACACAATATATATAGTTATATACTAATTTATAAAACATATATGTATGTAAACATAAATATATACTACTTTAGAAAATATAAAAAAATTTACAGAAACTAACAACCTTAAGACCTTAATTACAATTAATAACAACACTTTCTCAAAATTACAACTTATGTCAAAACTAACAATATTTTGACTTTTCTAGAGTTAAGCGCGTGGATTCCATCAATTACTTTTTCTTTACCTATTTTCAAGGCAATTTACCCTATTTTCAAGCAATTTACCTATTTCAGTTTCTTCCATCCTAACGTTTTTTTTTTCAAAATCGCTACTTGCTCTCTAATTTTGGATAAACTTGTTCCCCAATAATTAAGGAAAGATGATTTTATAGTTAATGCTTGTTATTTTTTTTTTTTTCCATATAACTTCTTTTTTGTAAATTAATTTTGGCATTTTTCAACGTTCTTTTGTGATTTTTTTTTTTGCTGTTTGAAATTTTTGGAGTTACGCGATAATGCCAGTACATACACATCGTAGTAGTTCAGTTAGTGGAATTCCACTGATGAATTTTGAGTCCGATGAACTACCATCGTTTAGTCTTGATTTAACACAAGATAAAGAAATTAACTTGATCTCTACTAATTTTTAGTCTAAGGGAGGTGTTAGCAAGGAAGATATGAGATCGAATCAGCGTAACGATCCGAAAAAGATTGTGAAAATCATGAAACGAAAAGTATTGAGAAAATCTTTATCCCCAAAATCCATAAAAATTCGAAAATCGGTGAAAAAGAGGAAGTCGAATGAAAAAGGAGAATCTAGTTAAATTTCAAGCCCTATTTCATCTGATTATGAATCTGAAGAAGAGAAAGTGGAGGAGGTATTTTTCTATTTCTAAAATTTTATAATTTCTGGACAACATGTTCATATATGTATTTTATATATACAATTTATAAGGTGTGTATGTAGTTTTGAGTTTTGTTAAGATATAAAATTGCACTCGCTAATGGGATGATATGTATCTGTTATATATTTAAGATATGTATTTTGTATTTAGGTTTGTTACTGATAAGATTTGTATTTGTTATGTATAACATATTTAAAATATGTATTTTGTATTTAAGATTTGTGTAGGATATTTGTATTAGTTACTGATAAGATTTATATTTGATGTTCATTTGTATTTTTTTCTTGGTAACTTAAATTTGGACTATTCATGTATTCATAAAATTTTATGTATTTGTATTTTAATTTTTTTGGACTGTATGGTCAGATATGTATTTTATATACACATTTGATAAATTATCTGCTTATGTGAGAGTTACTGTTAAGATATGGAATTGTAGTGTGAAGATATGTATTTGTTACTTTTAAGATATGTATTTTGTATGTTGTAATTATATGTAATGTATTTGTTACAGGTTAGATATGTATTTTGTATTTGTTTGTTCTAAGATTTTTTTTTGTTCAGTTGTATTTGTTATTCATGAGACGATGAACATGATATGTATTTTGATGTATGATAACTTAATTTTGGGCCAGTGATATATTCATAAAATACTGGATTTATGTATATATGTTGTAATGTAAATTTAAGATGTTTTTTGTAAATACATATGTGGCATTGTTTAGACTTGTAATTGTATTTTTTGTGGTATGTAGATGTTGCGCGATCAAATATACATGGCAAGAGTATTGTCCAAATTTGTACCACATATAGAATGTCATACGGTCAATAACATTGAAGATCGTATTGAGTCAATGTTAACGAAGAATCAGTACAAGATATTTTGTAATAATAGTATATTTGGTATCTACGTGAAGAAGAAGAATTGTGTGGTTCAAGCGCAATTAAGGAGATGTATTATATCACTTCAGACTAAGAAAAATTCTACAAGTGTCATAGTCATTCATGCAATACATATGTATTTTTTTTTTATATTCATATGTAGTTATGAATACCGCATATGTATCTTTAATGCATATTTTTTTTTATTAATACATATGTATTTTCAGTTCTGATTAATATATGTCGTTATATGTTTTTTTCAGTTTCATATATTTTTATGATGCATATGTATTTATTAATAACTCAAATGTACCTTTTCAGTTTGTATATGTATTTTATGGGCATAGTTACTTATTAGATCCTTATACGTATTTTTCAGATTTTAACTATTTGCATGTGTAGTTTTCATTATCTTTAGGTTTAAATATATATATTTTGCAAAATAATAGGTTGTATTAATTAATTACATATATAATGACGTTATATTAATGATGTATATATTTGCAACTTCAATAAAATAATTACAACAAATTAACTATAACAAATTCAAGAACATCAAACATTTGTCTTACAATGTAGAATCACATAATTGTCAATGAAAAATTCAACACTTATTTTTTGACTGAATACATCAACAAACTTAACTTTTATTATATTTCCTACATGGACGCCTATTGTGACCTTTAAACCCACATCAACTACAATAATTTTTGTTCTTCTTTCCAAACATATCTCTTCTTGATTTTTCACGATCCTTCTTTGGGGGTATTTCAGGTGGCTGCTTGTACTTTGGGGGCAGAACAACCTCTTCCAATATCTCTGATCGAATTACTCAGTCATCTTTGTGCAGTAGAGAATAAACTAGAAGATCATACGTTCTTAAGACTGTTTTTAGCTTGTATAGATCTGAGCAATATGGTCCCTTCTTAATTTTTTTATCAAGTACTACAAAACATGCACACACGGTATCTCGTTCAATTGGAATGCACGGCAAGAAATTTTTTTTTCCTTAAGGCAAACAATAAAATGTTGCTCCTTGTCGTGGACCGTATGGACATACTCTGAGGTTGGTATAACCTGAAATTATTATAAAAAATTACAAAAATAAAAATAATTTTGACATTTGCAATTTTCCAATTAGCAAATATATTTGACCAATGCAGCATATGTATTTTACAAGTCTGCATATATATTTTTCTGCGATGCATATGCATATTCAATTAGAATGCATTTGCAATTTAGATCTACATCAATATGAGAAGCCAGTAGTGTGTAGAGTTGATTATACAAAGCATTTGTGCTCATCAATATAGCATCACTGATGTAATCTTCATATTGTTATTCATATGTCCATCTACCAAAGTGTTTAACGAGAACAAGTATGCTTTCCATTGTCAATGTCCAGAACACCACAAAACAGTAAATATAAATTCAATTATCAAATACATACTACATACAATTAATCATTTGTATATATACAACTGGAAAATAATTTCAACTAAACAAATCCTTTAGTCGAATAATATGTATCATTGACTAAAATTCAAATTTAACATATAAGAATTATTATTTAGTTTTATAAATACATAACGACAAGGACAACTTTGAATTTGAAAAAAAAAATCGTTGAGAAAATTTTTCAAAATACGATCTCAAAATTTGAACTTCATGATTGTTATGAAAACTTATTACTTATTAATTTTTCAGAAATTTTTGCAATTATATTTTATGAAATTCACAAACGGAATCAAGTTTTTTTTATCAATACCTGTAATTGTAGCATTGTATTTTTAAATTTTCTTCACATATTCCAGACGTTGATCAATAATATTGGAAGCACTCTGTTTTTTGAATTAGCTTTGAATTGATGTTTATGAAAAACGTTTTTTGAATTTAAATTATGTTGATGCAAATTAATGGTTGAGGTAAAAATAAAAGAGTCACATAAGTTTAAGGAATCTGTTTATGAAAAACACATTTAATATGACAAATTTCAAGTAACGGCGGAGATAGCTTAGATTTTAACTTCGTTATAGCAATCTTGTTGTTAGAAGCATTATCAAAAGCAATACATAAGATTTTATTTTCAATACCGTAAAATTCTGTAACTTTAGCAATCGAATCAGCAATAAATTCTCCAGTATGTTTACGATCTTCATCATATAAAAAAGCAAGAATACGTTTTTGCATGACAAAATTACTATCTATCCAGTGACAAGTAATGGTTAAATAATCATTTTTATTTACAGCACTACCAAGATCAGAAGTTAGGGATATTCTACATTGAATATTTTTTAACAATGTTGATAAATAAAAATAATATTGTGAATGAAGTCTAAAAATATCGTCCCTACAAGTAGTTCTAGGAATACCATTAAACATAGGATTATAAATTGCTTGAATATAATGAATAAAAACATCAGAAGAAGGAAAACTAAAAGGTAAACAATCCACAACTACCATTTTAGCTATTTCTTCCTGGTCCCTCAATTTATTATACTTCTTCATTACCTGACCGGTTGCTGGGTCCATTCTAGTTTGCATTGGCCCACCAACATCCGCACCACCTCGTGCAATATTTAACTCTCTTTCGTGATTATCACTTTTATGTCTCTTTAACGTACCCGTACCCCCTTGCTTACCTCCTCTTTTATGCTTATATATTTATTAACAAATATTGCATTGCACCTCAATATCTGATATACGGTCAAAAAATTGCCATGCAATACTAGTTGGTTTACGAGCTCTTAGGGCACGGGGAGGACGGGGAGGGAGATTAACCGATTCAGATCTAACGTTAGCATTTCTTACTGCGGGTGTCTCACCAATATTTTCATCATTTTTGTCTAAATTAACAGCATCTACTTTATTTTCTTCTCCTATGCCATAATTTTTCTGAGCTTCTACATAATCCATATTGTGGGAACCTACACCTATTTCTTCCTCAAAAGATTGACTAAGCGGTACCGTAGGCGGAGGCACACGGGTATATCTACTATATGAAGTACCTCTACCACTAGTAATTCACTTTTTACTATCACTATCACTGCCGGAACAAATTTTTTTAACACCTTTAGTGGCGAGGTTTCTTAATTTATCCATAATATAAATTAAATTGAAAAAAATTTAAAATACACAAATATAATAAAATTAAATATTCAACAATTAATACACAAATTAAAAATTAAACATTAGAGATCGAACGACAATACCAAATTTTGAAAGTATCCGAAGGTTGCGACTTTAGAAACTTCCACTCGCACGTTATAATCGCAAAATTAAAAAATTAAAGTGAGCACTTTAGGAAATTAAATATATAGAATATTTGAGAATTGAGATTTGAGAGAATGAAAAATTATGTGAAAAATGATTTGAAAGTGTAGCGTATTTATAGGAGTTTTTTGGGATTAAAAAATAATTTTAAATAATTTATTTTTAATTAAAATGGCCAAAGTAGCCGTTTGGACCAAAAAATGGCTATATGGCCGTTGGGCCAGTGGTTACTTTGGGCTCAACGGGTCAATTTGTTATTTTTTTTAAAAAATATTAAATCGGGCCGGTTAACCAGTGGGCCTGGATCGGGCTTGGTCCGGGCTGGGTTAACCGTGCCCAAAACCAAAAATTATTCGTCCCGGGATACGGTACCCTACAACTCATGGGCTGACCGGGCCGGGATGATTAAGTGGTCCGGGTCGGACTGGCCCATTTGACACCCTTATGTGATATTACACTTTTGTAGTTCTACTACTTTGTAACGTGGATGTACTTGGAAGTTTATCTTTATTTGCTTCTTATTCTTATTTTGCCTTGTATGGACTTTATCCTGAGGCAAAGTAATAGACCTCGGGTGGAAGAAATTCTTGGATATGAACCAAAATAAAAGGTTAAACAAAACTTAAGCTGATATTATACAAATAAACCTATTTATATAGATGCCTCTAAAGTATATTATTATTATTATTTTATCTATCAATTAAATTTTGCTCAATTTTTTTATTCAAGTTTACAGTAACAGATAGCACCCTTTTCATATCTACATGTTAAAGAAATATGTTAAGTATTTTATAGATTATCTTAAAAAATGGAGATCAATATTTATATAAATGGTTCACGCCATTATATCTTAAGTCACCAGCTTTGTTTCGAACTCTTCTATCTCATTCGTCTTAATGTAAAGCCTTGAAAATTTGCTCTACAATGAAGTCTCTAAATTAAGTAGAAACTGTCAGTTAACCTGCATAGAAATTTGTTGAACTTGAGAAACGTTAATTACCATAACAATATTTGTCATCGGGGAGTAATTGAGATGACTCTATGAGAGTATAAAGGACTAGCAACACCACTACATTTGTTATACCGAAAAAATAAAAGGTTCACATTGTGAAGTTATCTAATCAAAATAATATATTCATACAAAGAACTTAAAGGAAACAAAAAAGATAAAAAAGTAGAAGTGTCATAAAATAATTCAATGGAGCTTTCAAGTTAATGGTACTAACACTTTTTATTGAGCGAAAGAACCTCCTATAACTATTGAACATCCACAAGTTAATTTCATGGAAAAAAATTCAAAAATCACAAATATCCATCAAACTCAATAATATAACAACATACCAAAGTTGACGTTGACTATTATTCAGTTATATGAATAACAGAAACTGTACACAGATTAGGTACTTCCTTTAAACATTGAATTCACTCGACACACTATTTGGTAGTAAAATGATCAACATCATCAAACACAACTTTATTGGACCCTTCAGTGTTGGTTTCGAAATCGAGAGGGCGTCATGCGGAAGCTAATAGTTGCAAACTATTTGACGATAAATTAGATGACACAAAAAACATACTAAAAATATATTATTGAATATGATTTGACCAATTGGCCTACATATTTAAAACTAAATCAAAATAAACTTAAAATTTATTGGAGAAATATTCCCTAAACAAAAATTCTTTAAACGACTACATTGTGGATACTATTGTGTTATTGTGTGAGAAGAGGGGTCTTCTATTTATAGATATCCAAAACCTTTCCTCCAAGAAAGAGGCTTGCCAAATAAGGAAAAGTTTTATATTTTTCTTTCAGAAAAAGTAAAAGTATTTATGGTTACTTTTATTTTCCTTACAAGAAAAAGTAAAACTTAATTTTGATAAGAAAATCAGGACAAAAACCCTAACAAATCTCCCCCTTTGGCTTGATTTTCTTCGCGTGATCCACCTTCTTCACATCTTTGATCTTTGTTCTTCATACAGTCTTCATCACTGCTGCTTGGCATGCTTAAAAATGGAGCTTTTGGATTAAAATATATGAGCCCTTTCGGGTTAAAAATTTATGAGCCCTTTGTAGGGTTAAAAGTGAGCTTTATTTTTAAATATGTAACAGCAGGATTGTTGAAAATATGACTGAAAGATCATCTCCATATGTAGTTCAACAAAAATGTCATTATCGCCAAACTGGTTGCAGCTGATTTGCAACTGCTTTGAACCTGTTTAATCTCATCTCACCACACCACTGGACCTTTGAACCATAGACTCTAATATCACTTGTTGGGTTCGAAATTGAGAGGGCGTCATGCGGAAGCTAATAGTTGCAAACTATTTGACGATAAATCAGATGACATAAAAAACATACTAAAAATATATTATTGAATATGATTTGGAAAATTAGGGTAAAAATACTAACACATCTCCCCTTTTTGGCTTGATTTTCTTCACGTGATCTGCCTTCTTCACATTTTGGATCTTTGTTGTTCATATAGTTTTCATCACTGCTGCTTGGCATGCTTAAAATGGAGCTTTTGGACTAAAATATATGAGAATTTTTTGGTTAAAAATATATGAGCCCTTTGTGGGATTAAAAGTGAGCTTTATTTTTAAATATGTAATAACAAAATTGCTGAAAATATGACTGAAGTATCATCTCCACATGTAGTTCGACAAAAACGTCATTATCGCCAAACTGGTTGCAGCTGATTTGAAACTGCTTTGAACCTGTTTAATCTCGTCTTACCACACCATTAGAAATTTGAACCATAGGCTCTGATACCGCTTATTGGGTTCGAAATCGAGAGCGTGTCATGCGGAAGCTTATAATATGCAAATCATAAGATGATAAATCAGACGATAAAGAAAACAATACTAAAATACATAAAATTATTATATGTTTTGGCCAATTAGCCTACATATTATAAAGCCTAATATTTAAAAACATTAAACCTATTGGAAGAAATCTCTCCCTAAACCAAGACTCTTTAAAGACTACATTGTGGATATTATTGTGTTATTGTATGAGAAAAGGGTTCTTCTATTTATAGATTTTCAAAACCTTTCATCCAAGAAAGAGGTTTGCCAAATAAGGAAAAATTTTATATTTTTTCTTTCAGAAAAAGTAAAAGTATTTATGGTTACTTTTATTTTCCTTACAAGAAAAAGTAAAACTTAATTTTGGTAAGAAAATCAGGGCAAAAACCCTAACATTCAATAATGTTACTGTTATTATGCATCTATGCAAGCAATTTTTATTGAGGAATCATAACTAAGACTAAGTAAAACTATAGCGTTAGTCGTAAAAGTAAAAGTGGAATGTTAGTTAACGTTTTTGTCCTTTAGAATCAACTCATATTTCATTAGATCTTGCTTTTTTTTGCGTAACAATCTATATTGTATTAATCACCAAAAAGAGTCTTTACAAAACCATAGCTACACTACCACAACTAGCCATCTAATGCAGAAACCAAATTAAATACACCAGCCAACAAACTCCCACCCAACTTAGAATTTATAGTTTTGTAGCATAACTTTAATCCCCAATGGGGATCGAACACATGAGACATGTGCTATCTCTTTCGCTAGCATTTTCCAATTTCTTCTCTTATTCTAAAAAATCCTAGCATTTCATTCAATCCATAAACAATGGAAAACTTCAGCATATATCAGTTTATCTGCCCTCTGGTGACTTCCTTTTTGCATTATGTATAGCCCATAGTTTATATCTGACCCGACCCGACCAGTTGTTATCGTAATGGGCGTCCCAAGTTCGATCGGGACTGGAGACCACCTCCGTTACCTAACCCAACCTCTAGTTGCCTGCCCTGAGTTAGTTGAATTTTAAGCATATAACAAGATAGTGTAATAACTCACACGATGACTCTGGGATAGGATCACAATTGTGACCAGCCTAATTGAGTCCAACCAACCCATACCAACCGTCCAACTGTACCAAACCATTCCAAAGGCCACAAACCAGGCCATAACCAAATAAGTTCCAAAACATAATATAATTAATCCCAAAATAAAATATGATGGAACAACCAACAATATCGTCTAGGGGTGTAAACCCCAACACCAATATCAATGCCAAGGCAAACACCAATACCTATCCCGCCCATTCCAACCTATAGCAGTATCACAAAGCCTCTAACTAGAAAAGTAATAAAATCCGATTGGGACATGACCCCAACCATGGCCAAAACCAATATCCAAAATAAAATTAAAGTGTCTAGAAATATCCATAATATGAAATGGAGCCTTCCAAAAAGGATGTAAGCTCACCACTTCAGTTCAAATATTAATCCCCGAGTCAATCACTATATAGAAAGAGTAGAATGGTCGATCCTGCACATCGTGGGTATATAACCGCTAGTAGACAGGTTAGTGGGTGAATGCTAGCATGATCTCAGGATAAGGATAAAATAATATCATTTATAAAGGAAAGTAAAACCATCTATATGCACACAACCATATACACACACACACACACACACATATATATATATAACCATGTCGGAAAAGGGGACCATATTTAGCATGCATTTAAGACCTTTACCTAGGATGTGTAGCTTGTTGTCCTAAACCCCCAGGGGCTATATGGGTTCGAATCCCTCTACTGAAAGGGCCCCAGTACGTGTAGACGCACGACCAGGGAATAAAAACTTGGATGACTAGTACATCCCCAAAAATATAGTGTGACATCATGCACATGGTCACCAAAACCAAACCTCACATCGGCAAATATGAGTTTCTAGTTTTGGTCCCCCCGGGACCTTCACCTTCCACTGCTTTGCTACACATCCCACCATTATTGCCAAATTAAAATCATTACCAAGCAACCAATCAATTTATTTACCATTTATTAACCAAGACCATTTAGTGGTGGTATCATCATACCGACTATACTTGCAAGTACTAGCCATAGCCAACCATATGTATGTTTACGGGGACTTCCAAGTGCCCTTCCATTTACCATATTAAACCACTTAAGGGATTCCATGTACCCCAAAAGCATAACTATTTAGCCATTGACCTTTCCAAGCCATTTAAACCGTGAATAATTCCTTTACCAAGTTTTAAAACAAGCAAGAGTTCCATTAAAAGTATTCAATGCAATTAAAACATTATTATAGGCATTTTGTCAAACACATTGGGGGAATAATATAACCAAAATCAATTACAATTACCATTAAATCATTCCCATGCAATCTAATTATCCAAAACTACCATTAATGCACATAAAGCATAATTAAAATCATGAAAAACCATAACCAACCATTTAATATCAAAACCCCCAATTCATGTTTGAAAACCAAAATCATACAATCAATGAAGTCATGAAAATATTCATACAAACTATGCTGCTAATTTGAATTAACAATGAAAGAAGAGAACAAGACTTAAACCAAGATGATGATGGAAAGAGACCACCAAGACAAGCCCTAAATTAATCCTCTAGTTGAAACCCTAACTTTCTTTTTTCAAAAACTTTTGAGTGAATTGTGGAGTATTTTAGAAGAGTTTCTAAGTGTTAATGAATGGAATAATAGGGTAAATAACCTCCTAAGTAGGTTAGAAGTCATGAGACCTTATTAGCATAAGTGGAGAAATATCCAGAATATCCCCACTTAAGTTGTACCAAAATCCCATCACAGGGGCATGACTGACCCTCACGAGTTGTACCCACCAATACGATTGGTACCCTCCACTCATATCCTATCCTCAACCTCTGGATCCAACATTGTCCAGCATACAACTAATCTAACCAAGTCATATTTAAAGCATACCATCCATACCTTTGGTAGATTAAACCCACGGAAGATTTAGACAATGTCTACCATATGAGTCAATAGTACGACTCATACCTGGCTTACAGCTTACGGTGAGCCACTCATACTCAGATCCAATCTAAGTAACCAAGTCTAAGATTAAGTTAAGGAGCCAATCGATTTGTACCTACCAATACAACTTGTACCTCTAAGTCGTATCCATTCCAGTAACCAAAATCCATTCCACCGACCAACACTGGTCAATATACGACAGGACCATACTATTTGTACCCCACCATACAGCTCGTTCCCATGAGTCGTATTGGGTCCAGAGACTAGAATTCTAGGAAATTTTCTAAGGGTCAAAACCCAGGGTATTATAGTTTTCCCTACTAGGAACATTCATCCCCTAATGACAGACAAGGTAGGGGTAACCACACACATGAGTCATTTGCATTATCAAATATATTCCTAATCTTTAGCAAAGTTTGAAAACAAAGAGGAAAATATTTTAATCTTTTCTTTAACAAACTTAAAAAATAAAAATGTGTTGAAGACAATACCTTCCGCATGAATCCCAGGAGCAGAAAACAAAAATAAATATTTGGACTTCATGTCCTCCTCGCTTCCCAAGTAACCTCTTCTACCTTGTGGTTCTACCATAGAACCTTAACCAAGGCTACATCCTTGGTTTGCAACTGACGAACCTGCCTATCTAATATCTTAATCGAGACCTCTTCATAAGATAGAGAATTCGAGATATCCAATCCATCTAAAGGAACCACTGATGAAGGATCACCAATGAACTTCCTCAATATGGAAACATGAAAGACCAAATGAACCAAGCCCAAACTAGTAGGCAACTCCAATTTATAATCAACATTACAACCTCTCTGCAAAACCTCATATGGACCAACATATCGGGGACTGTGCTTTCCCTTCTTGCCGAACGCATTACTCCCTTCATGGGAGATACCTTGAGAAAAACCATATCCCCAACCTCAAACTCTAAGTCTCTATGCCTAACATCTGCATAGCAATTTTGACGACTTTAGGATGCCTTAAGCCTATTGATGAGTGGTGATTTTACCACTCATTCTCACTAAACATTTGTGCACATTACCTTGTTGTGAATGTATGATGAGATATATTGGTGCTAAAATACACTAATATCCACTCTTTGTAGGCATAGAGTTGAGAAGATTAAAAAATATAGATAAGAGCTAAAAATGATCAAAACAGAGCAAGAAAAGTGCAGATGAAGACTTGGAGTAGCAAGGCCTTAGGTACCGCGGTCGCGGTCTACTGATCGCAATCACGGCAGTCAAGCAAAAGTCATCCAACTGCGATTATGAAAGTTACTCGTAGTCGCATAATTGCAGCTGCAGCTAAATTCGTGCGATCACGGCTTAGCAGAAGAGATCAGCACGAGGGAAAAACTAGAAATGCACATAACTGACCCCAATTTTGACAAAATGACTCAAACCCTATCATGTATCATATTCCATCTTCCCTAATTTTTTAGGTTTTAGATCTTTATTCCATAGCCTCCATTTTGGAGAAGAAAATATTATGTAAATTTTAGGTGAAAAATACATTGGAGACTTTCTAAGTGGAATATTTGCTCACTACCATTGTTGATATTATGGGAGATCCAAATTTGAAGTAACATTCACTTAAATCTTTAACAATTCATTTCAATGGAGATTATGGGTATATCTATGCTTATTTATCTTATGTGTAGCTAAATATCTCTCTTGGGTTTATGAGTGAATAGGGGTTAAAGCGTGTGTGGGTTGTTATTGCTAGCATCTATTTGGTAATTCATGTTTATGGGTTGTATCATTGCTATGCTAATTTGGTTGGGATTTGATGGGTGAAAGACCCAAACATCCATATGGGTTTGATGAGTGAAAGCTCCAAGCTCAAGGACATCTTCGAAAGAAGGGTTTTAGATGAAGTGTAGGAGTCCATATCATCCTTGAAAGAGGGATGTGGAAACTAAAGCAATGATAGACAATTATGTGTGTAGTTTGCTAAATTTTTACTATCTTAGACATAAGAGTGAATGTGAGATTGACTATACCATGGGTATCATCCTAGAAATAGAGATGCCTAGATTGAGGTTGTGGTTACAAATTGTTGAACACATCTATTAGGTATTCGAAAGAATCAATGCGTGAAAGTTTGGTGTTTTGTCGAAAGACTAGCATCAAAATCTATAACCAAACCTACCCATATTTTTCTTACTAAATTGATGTTGATTATTAACTTCCAGATATCACTCCCTTAGTAATGCATAATCCCAAGATCCGTGCTTAAATTTTAAACTCTAATTATTCGTAGTCCCAAATTTATTCTAGAAAAATCTAAACAAAAAGAAATACTAGTGTAGGAACCTATCTCCCCCATTTTATCTTTTTTTGTACCATTTGTTTGAATTTAACTTGTATCTATCATTTCGAATTAATTTGATCGCCACTCACATTGTTCCTCGTGGATTCGACCCCGACTCCAAAGTTGGGTAAATATATTAACGACGACCACCTTGCACTTAATTTGACGTGTAAGTTGAGCATTATAAAAAATAGCACCATTGCCCGAGAATAATTTGACGTATTAAGTTAATTTGGAATTTTAGTTACTTGCTTGAATTCAAGATTGTATATATGTGTTTATGATTTTCTTTATAGGTAGATTTTATTTTATTTTTACTTTTCCCTATGGTATCTTCCACCAAGTGCGAGTTGGATAGTTGGAAGTCCTATCTTGACAACCTATGTTCATAATATGATGGACCACACTTTAGGAGAGATTGTTACTATGCTCTTTGGAGAGAGAAAAATTCACCATCTCGACCCTATAGAGAGTATGGTAGCTCTTTGTGTGGGCGTCGTAATGGACATTAGGACGATTGTACAAATGCCCCCTCCCCCTATTATACTAACCAAATTGCTAGTTCTTCTTATGAGATTAATGATCTTATAATAAGAAGAAGGAAGAGCAAAACACTGAGTCCAATAGTTGTAACCTAAGGTTATTGACTATTTTGGATCGGATAAATGCAATGAAGGAAAATATAGAATACATGCATCAAGAATGGACAAGTTTCAAGAAGGAAGTAATGGGCAAGGAAGAAAAGCTTGAAACAATCCCTACCATGCCCATTTCCCGAGAAAAGGTTTGTCAAGAAAAGAAACCAAGTTATGATGACAAGCTTAGTAGCAAAGTCTTCTCGGTGACTTCCCAATCATCCAACTCATATGAGGAAGAAGAAGACAAAATAAAAGAAATGATACTAGAGTCAAGAGAAGAATCAAATCAAATCTCTTATAATGACTCTAGTTTATTTTGGGGTGAAGATGCTTTGGAGTAGGCTAACCCAAAATTAGGTGTTGGACCTTGTTCAACCCACTTTTCAACCTTATGTTTAGAGGCTGTGATGAGGATCCATCCCTTTGTTCAAAGGAAGGATTATGGGGAGGCGGAGTCCGACACTTATATTTTGGAATTCGGCATTCCAAAGGAGCATATGGAAACCCATCCATCAATGGCCAAGAAACTTAACTTCCAATGTATAAGGAATGGTCTATTGACCTGCTCACTTTTGCCCAAAGAACCAATTCGGAAAGTTGATATCAAATTTGGTAAAAGGTTCAGGTCTTCCAAATAGTAAGATCCAAATTTGCATGCCATGTCCTTGCCTCTTCCAAGCCTCATCTTGGAAGATTTGAGTCTTCTGTACCCCTACTATTCATTGCATTTTGAACGAAAGTTAGGACAAAAATTCAGCTGTTCTAAGTGGAGACACAAGAGAAGAGGCAGAGGCATCGTTCCCCGACATTAAATGAAGCTCTCGATGGGAGGAAACCCATCACACCACTAAAAGTGGAAAGTATCCTTTTTTATTCATGAATGATAGCGTAGAGTTAATCATTATTTTTGTGCATGCATAATCCATAAGATGTTAGTGCTAAATGAAATTTTGATCGAATTTGAAAGAGAAACATATGAAATTGGCAAGTTTAGACTGAGTAGGAAATGTAGAAAACCCTGTTATTTGGTCTCAGTTACCGCAACCACGGCCCATTATGTCACGATTGTGGAGGCCGCGTTACCGCAACCACGAAACTAGGACCGCAATCGCGGTCAATTCAGTTTTAAAAAAACCATCCAACTGTCCATTTTCCCACACTTTTCCTTCAAATTCTCTAAAAAATTCTCTCTAATTTGTGGCATTACATAGCATATTCAAGCATCAACTCTCCCCCTTGCGTCATCAGATCTAGTAAGTTGTTTTAACTCCCTCGATTTGGATATGATTATATGCTAAGAACTTGTAATATAGAAAGAGGTCTGAAATAGTATTTTCATTGCTAACTACATGATTAGTTGTAATAATTGCTGTGATTAGATGTTGTAGTTGGTGTACACGCTAATGGGGAAGTCTTGAGTACCCAAATTTATACTTTAAACGGTCAAAACATTCGTGTGCACCATGTGTTCAATAGAATGCCCCAAAGAGTCCAATCCTAATTCTTTCAAGTTTAGGGGATGTAATCATACATTATAGGATTTAATACATTGTTTATAATGCTGTCATGCCTAGTTGAAATGGGGGATTAGGGGTTAAAATTGCATCTCAAAGTATTGTGCAGAAACTGTCAACTCAATCTCAGGTACCGTAATGCGGTCTCATGACTGCGGTCGCAGCTAACACTTTGCGATCGCCATACCCGAGGGCAGTTTTTGACAGACTTCAAAACTTCTGTACATCCCTCACTGGCCCCAAAACCTTCATAACACTACCTCATGAGCTAACCTATTTAATTTAGCATGTTTTTGGTATGATAATACTAACGTTGGCCTAAGTTGCATTATCTACAGGTTCTTAGCCTAAAAAATAGAAGATTTTATTAATAATCGATTCATGGCTGCATAATGCTAGCACACCTACTAAGATGATTATCACAAGACTAAGCTAATCCTTGAAAGGGGTATTAGCTTAGACAAGGTGGAGGAGAAGCTCTCGAAATTCCATGCTAGACTCACTGTGACTCGGTGGATGTCTTTTGCCCTGGAACCCTGCTATGCTAATGAGAAGTGGGTGCATGAGTTCTATGCAAACCTCAACGTATTTTCTCTCATAAACCTAGTGATGATAATTTAGGGCAAGGAAGTAAACTTCGGAGTGGAGCAGGTTAAAGTTGGGGTCACTTTGTACACCATTGGTGAAGTCTGAGTTGCCAATTGGGTAGTTTGCCCGTTTTAAGCCTTAATGTGAGACTAAGGCTTGGGTTGTTGCCATATTTTAGCAAATTGTGTGTGGTGCTAATGTAAAATGAACAACCCCCAATATCCAAAATTTTTCATAACAAAATCAAGGGCATGGATATGAGTAATTTTGTAGCAAAACTTTTTCTCTTTTTGTGGTTTCATAAATCTTGACTTATGAATAGAAATAGATACTCCTATACTGTACACTCTTTTGATCAGAAAATATATCCACGTGAACACCATACAAATAATGCCACTATAGTTTCAAAGTAAACACAACCACCAACAGCTCCAAGTCATGAGTAGGATAGTTCATTTCATGCACTTTCAACTGCCTGGAAGTATAGACAGTAACTTTCCCATGCTTCATCAACATACAACTAAGCCTCACCCTAGATGCATCATAATAAAATACAAACCCATTATTGCGTTTCGGCAAAGTCAGAATTGGAGCTGAAGTTAACTTATCCTTCAACTTCTCGAAACTCCCTTCACAAGCATCCGACCAAGAAAACTTGACCTTCTTCTGAGTCAACTTAGTCAAAGGAGCAATTATCGATGAAAAACTTTCCACAAACCGCCTATAATACCCTGCTAAACCCAAGAAACTCGGAATGTCGGATAGAGTCGTGGGTCTAAGCCACCTCTTCACAATAACAACCTTTTGCAGATCCACCATGATCCCTTCACTAGAAATAATATGACCCAAGAGAGTACAGAGTTCAACCAAAACTCACTTTAGAGAACTTGGCATACAACTGTTGTTTCTTTTAGGTCTACAACACCACATGGAGGTGATTAGTATGATCCACCTCACTCTTTGAATAAATCAGAATGTCATCAATACACATAATAATGAAGAGATCCAAATATTATTGAAAACCCTGTTCATCAGATCTATAAATGCCGTTGGAGCATTAGTCAACCAAAATGACATTACTAAGAACTCAAAGTGCCCACACCGAGTATTAAAAGCCGTCTTAGGGATATCTACCTCCCTAATCTTTAGCTGATGGTACCCAGACCGAAGATCTATCTTAGAAAAGAACTTGGCACCTTACAACTGGTCAAATAGATTATCTATCCTTGGAAAAGGATACTTATTCTTGACTGTCACCTTGTTCAACTGCCTATAGTTAATGCACATCCAAAGAGAACCATTCTTCTTGCGCACAAACAACACTAGTGCACCCCATGGAGATATAGTAGGACGAATACACCTTTTATCTATAAGATCCTTAAGTTGCTGCTTGAGTTCCCTCAACTCAGCCGGAGCCATTCTATACGGAAGAATAGAAATTAGATTAGTATTCGGAACTAGATAAATACCAAACTTGATTTCCCTATCCGGAGGAACACCAGGAAGATCATCCGAAAAGACCTCTAAAAACTCATTAACCACTGGAGCTGACTGGAAAGAAGGACCTTTCGATTTAGAATCTTT
Organism: Capsicum annuum; assembly: GCF_002878395.1. Classification (NCBI taxonomy): domain Eukaryota; kingdom Viridiplantae; phylum Streptophyta; class Magnoliopsida; order Solanales; family Solanaceae; genus Capsicum; species Capsicum annuum. The sequence goes on along the minus strand of NC_061111.1, from coordinate 223,649,379 downwards.
AACCCAAACCATATGATAAGACAACCCTTGGAGATTAACCTCTAAGCTCTAAGATAAGAAATAAATCTCCCCCTAGGAGCTAAAGAACCACCCTCCCATTCTATATCTAGCTCATTAGGGAACCTAAAGATAACCCTACGGGTCCGACAATCTAAGGATGCAAAACAAGAGTGCATCCAATCCATACCCAGAATGACATCAAAATCCACCATACCCAACTCAAACAGATCTACCAAGGTCTGTTTTTCATAAATAGATACCACACCCCTATAGACTTTATTAGTAATAACCAAGTCACCTACTGGGGTAGAAATAGAAAAAAAATCCAAAATAACTTTTGGATAGAAACCAAAAGATATAGTCACATAAAGAGTCACATAGGATAGAGTGGGCCCCGAATCAAGCAAAAAATATACGTCACAATAGAAAAGATATAACATACCGGTAACGACATCAGGTGATGCCTCAAATTCTTATCGGGATGCCAAAACATGCAACCTCTTTCGACCAACACTGAACCTGGAGCAGTAATAGAAGTAGATCAACACCACCAGGTGTCGGAGCAGAAGATAAAGCCACAGGAATCTTTTTGCCCCTGTAGCAACCTTATTAATTGTATAATCCTTGAGCCGATGGCCTACCTGGCCAAACTTGAAGCATTTGTCCTTTCCTTCAATGTAATAACCCCGATGAGGATGAGAACAAAACTAATAAGGAGGGAATGAAAAAACTGACTGATCTCCGCTTGCCTGAGATTGGGCACCCTATGCCCAGAAATTATCACCACCTTGATAATGTATATCGCCCGACTGGTAAGGAGCACTAGTAGAAGACAAGGAAACTGAACTCCCCTACTTCTTTTCTACTATTTGCCACCATCCCAACCACCCTGAGACTGTGCACCTTCCTGGTCAGAAAACCTACTCCTCTTACCCACTCTATCTCTAAACTCTGCCATTTTGTCTCCTCATTCTCTACCTACTGTATATGAACAATCAACCTAGAGATATCTATATCTTTAATGAGCAAGGCAGTCTTGCTCTCTACAACCAAATCCTAATTTAACCTAGAAGTGAACTTCCTCATTCTTGCCCGCATATCAGCCACTAAATTAGGAGCATACGTTGACAATTGGTGGAACTTTAAGGAATATTCCTTGGCAGGCATCCTCCCTGCTTGAGGTTCACAAACTCCTCCATCTTTGCTTTCCTTAACTTTCGGGGAAAGAAATGATCTAAGAAGGCCTTAGAAAAAGTATCCCACAAGATTGATTCTTCCACATCACCCCTATCCCTGTCCCACTTTTCATACTATTGATATGCAACCCCTTTGAGCTGATAAACTGCAAAGTATACCCCCTTTGCATTGGTAGTTTGCATTACCTGAAATTTTTTTTTCATTTCATCTAAGAAGCCATGTAGATCCTCCTTCACCTTCACTCCAGAAAAAGTGGGAGGACCTATCTTCATAAATTGGCCAGCCCTTAGGGCCTCTGCAGCAAAGCACTTGTCACACCCTGCTCAGCCTGAGCAATGACCATCTGAGCAATAACATGAATAGAATAACAGAATTCAACATTAGTTACCTCGCCTTAAGGAGGACTAGTAGTAACCGGTGGAACTCTAGAACTATCAGGGATAGGACTGTGAGATCAAAGATGAAACCCAAAAGTAGGATACACCCCTTCAGCATTACCCCCAAATGGGATTGAATAATTTCTTGTGTTTTAGATCTACGAGGCATGATCTAAAAGATGAACAAACAAGGATTACAGAAGATTCTCTGACTGAGACTCCAAGCTTGAAAAATTGAATACCAATAAAGTGAAATATTCCTAAATTCTTTGTAGACTCTCCCTTATGAGTGTGGTGTGCTACACACCCCTAAAAGAGACTCTACTCGACACGGCTTTATGGACTCCCAATTGACCAAGAACCTAGGCTCTGATACCAACTTGACACTACCCGACTAGGGGCATTGTCGTAATGGGCATCCCAATGCCGACTGGGACCGGAGACCACCCCCATTACCCAACCCAACCTCCAGTTGCTTGCCCTGAGTTGGCTGAATTTTGAGCATATAAAAAGATACTGTATCATGATCGGCCCAATTGAGTCCAACCATCCCACACCAACCTTCCAACCGTACCAAACCATTCCAAAGGACATAAACCAAGCTATAACCAAATAAGTTCCAAAACATAATATAATTAATCCCAAAATAAAATACGATGGAACAACCAACAATATCATCCAAGGGTGTAATCCCTAACACCAATATCAATGCTAAGATAAACACCATTACCGCTCCCGCCCTTTCCAACCTATAGCAGTACCACAAAGCCTCTAACTAGAAGAGTAATAAAATCCGATTGGGACATGCCCCTAACCATGGCCAAAACTAATGTCCAAAATAAAATCTAAGTGTTTAGAAATATCCATAATATTAAATGGAGCCTTCTGAAAGGATGGAAACTCACCACTTCAATCCAATTATTGATCCTCGATTTAATCACTATGTAGGAGGAGTAGAACGGGCAATCCTGCATAGCATGGGTATACATTCGCTAGTAGACGGGTTAGCGGGTGAACGGTAGCATGATCTCAGGATACTTCAAAAATAATGTCATTTATAAAGCCAAGTAAAACCATCCATATGCACACCACCATACATACATATATATATATATATATAACAATACCGGGAAAGGGGACCAGGTTTAGCATGCATTTAAAACCTTTACCTGGGATGTGTAGCTTTGCCATCCTAAATCACCCATGGTCTAGATAGGTTCAGCTCCCTCTACTGAAAGGGCCCCAGTGTATGTAGCAACACGACTTGGGAAGAAAACCTAGGATGACTAGTACATCCCCAAAGTATATAGTGACATCATGCACACGGTCATAAAGACCAAACCTATATCAAAAAATATGAGTTTTGAATTTTGGTCCCCCTGGGACCTCCACCTTCCACAACTTTACTACACATCCAGCCATTATTGCTTAATTAAAACCATTACCAAGCAACCAATCAATCCATTTACCATTTATTAACCAAGGCCATTTATGACACACCCCAAAATCGAGCCATGTCGTATGGGCACCTTAAGCACACATGTACCGGAGGTCGCCCCATAACTCAACGTAATCATCAAAAATAATATACGAAGGGGTTGGATAGAATCCAACCATATAATAGGATAATGGAAATATAACTAAGCATCGAAACTTAACAATGTCTAACCATTTCATTAGATTTATAAAACTAGACAATATACCCAAGTCCAGAGTCATCCACAATACCCCTATACAAGCCGAAGTTTAGATATGTATATGTCGGGACAAGCCCCTGACAATAGACAAACTAGGTCAAGATAAGACTAAGTTCAAAGATAGGGGACCAAGAATGAATGTCTTCCGACGTAGGGAAACTCACTACTCCAAGTCACTGCACGAACTGCTTTGATCACCTAATCACTGTGTAGGAAGAGAAGATGATGCTGCGGCCCCTATGTCGCGTAGAGACATAGCGTATGGAGACGGTTAGCAATTGGAGCTCTAGCATGTACCTACAGAATAAGGATTAAAAAACATCATTATTTAATAGTGAGTCATTATATCATATTGAATCATATTCTTAAACTAATCGTTATATTTAGGTATTTCACATGCTAACTGAGAGATCAAGGCTCAACAATATCCTCAAACATTTAATGTTGAGTAATAAAGTGGAGGACTTTAATCATATACTCACACACTAACACACTCAATTAGGCATGAAACTTTAATCACATTCTCACTCATTCAATTAAGCATGGAACTCTAATCACATGCTCACACAGTCAATTAGGCATGGAACTCTAATCACATGCTCTGTTATAAAGTGAGGTATTCTAACCTCAAGAGATCTCTTTAAGAAAGGGACTCCAACCATAATCTATTAGATGAGGGACTTCAACCACAAGTCAATAGACGAGGGACTTTAACCATAAGTCATTGAATGATGGGCTTCAACCAAAAGTCCTTACATAAGGCAAGGGACTCTAACCACAAGCCATTTTAATCACCACACATGACCACATGGTCCTCATGGGTGCCTTCATTGCTCAACCATTTCAATAGGCCAATTCCTTAACTCAATTCATCATATTATTCCATATATGGTCATCAAAACCCATACAAACTATTCACATTTCATTGGCAACCTTATACCATATTTTCATTATACTTTGGTTCAATCACATAATTTAAACTCATTTTTCATGTCTAGGGCTTTAGCCTCTCATTAGCCATTAACCAACAAGGTTATAAACTTCATAATATGTGGCTTATAATTCCTTAACAATATCATTTATTAATCATTCATAACTATTGGACCATTTCCCTAGTTCAACATACCATCATTAATTTACTAGACAATTCACTTAGATATTATCACAAATACCTTGGGTACATACCTTTAACAAGGCTATTTCCATGGTAGAAATCATCAAGATTAGGGTTACTCAAGACACTCATGTTAAAACACATGCAAAAAGCACATGTTAAAACACATACAAAAAATACTCATATATACAAATCATCATCAATAGCTTATATTAACATAAGTCTAAGAAAGAATCAACATTATATATCACTAGGCAACACCCTTTTTATTTGATTTCAAAACCACTATGTACACTTACTAATCCAAGTGTAAAATACATGGGTTAGAGTTATTTAGCAAAGGGGAAGAGGCACATTCCTTATACAACTTGAATCACCAAGAATATTAGCTTCACCTTGCCTCTTGAAGATCACCCTTGAAACCCTAGCCTCCAATCTTCCAAAGATGACTTGAGAGAGTGTTTAGGGTATTTGATTCATCCAAAATAGATATTTTGGAGGCTACACACACTTGTATTGTCAGAGGGCTTAGGGTTTTAGGCAAGGGAAATAACCACAAGGCCCTTAGTTAAAGGCTAGAAAATAACCCCGTTCAGGGGTACGACCCTCCCATATGACTCACTAGGAAACCGTACTCTAGGGTATGATTGGTTCCCTAACTTGTACCCTAGGATCCTCCTAGGACTTCTACACTGGTTAGGGTACGAGTGGATACCCTTGAGTTATATCCAAAGGGTAAGACTCATGTCCTAACCGTATGCACCACTCGTATAAAAAATAGTCCACTTGAGTTGAGACTTCACTCTATACAATTGAGTAATATATGACTCGTATGCATTGGTTACGTGCAAGAGAAGGTCATGTCGTATAGTGGACAATGTATTACCCTCATAGATTGCTCAAGGTACGAGAAGGAAGGGGAAAAGTAGGTACAAACCATATTCAAGGGTAAGACTCAAGCCTCTAGTCGTACCCAACTCAGAGACACAAAATAAAGTTGTTTTTCAATAGTTCAAAGTCTAGGTGTTTCAATTCTACCCCACTTGAATCATTCATCCTGGATTGAGGGGTAAGGAAAGCATAAACACATATTAACACATCACTACACATCAAAACAATATTTACACGATGTTAAAGCATACAGTCAATAAGGACACATCGCGCATCGTGCTCATCGTTAATCAATAATTCATTTTATTGACTTCACGGCTCAAACCCATTATCTTATCAAGGATATTTGCTCAATTCAAGGATTAGGGACTTTAACTCAATCTTAAACATTGGAGACTTTACTCCAGTATCTATCAAAAAAGGAAATCAATCTCAAACATTGGATACTTTACTCCGTTATCTATCAAAGACATAAATCAAAGCAAGGAGATCAACATATACCTCCAGTATTAGTTCCCAAAACGAGAAACAAATACGAATACTTGGACTTCATGTACTCTTCCGCTTCCCAAGTAGCTTCTTCGGGCTTTTGGTTCCTCCATTGAACCTTCACCGAAGCTACCTCTTCTGTTCATAATCAGTGAACTTGCCAATCTAAGATCACCATCGAGATCTCCTAATAGGACAAAGAGTCCAAGATATCAATATCCCTCAAGGGTACAACCAATGAAGGATCACCCACACATTTCTTCAACATAGAGACATGGAAAATCGAGTGAATGAAGTTCATACTAGAAGGCAAATCCAACTCATAGGCAACATTGTCAACCCTCTTCACAATTAAGTAAGGACCAATATATCGGGGACTAAGTTTCCCCTTTTTACCAGACCACATCACTTCCTTCATGGGAGACACTTTCAAGAATACCCAATAGCCAACCCTAAACTCTAAGTCTCTATACCTCACGTCCACATAGGACCTTTGGCAACTTTGAGAGGTTTTCAATCTATAAAAAATCACCTTCACCTTCTTTAAGGCTTGGTGAACAAGATCGGGGCCAAGCAACTTACCCTCGCCGACTTTGTACCTCCCAATAGGAGATCGACATCTCCTACCATACAATGCCTTAAAAGGTGCCATGCCAATACTAGAGTGGTAACTATTATTATAAGCAAACTCGATCAAAGGTAAATGGTCATACCAACTACCACTATAATCAATCACACAAACCCGCAACATATCCTCTAAGGTTTGGATGGTTCTTTCCGCTTGCCCATCTATTTGCGGATAGAAAACGGTACTAAGGCACACTCTAGTACGTAAACCCTTTTGGAACAACTTTCAAAAGTGGGATAAATAGAGGACCACAATCTGAGATGATAGAAATTGGAGCACCGTGTAACTTCACGATCTCTGTATGATACAACTTAGCATAATCTTCTGCCAAGAAATTTGTCCTCACGGGCAAAAAGTGAGCGTACTTGGTCATTCTATCAATAATGACCCAAATAGAATCACCTTGATTCTGGGACCTAGGAAGACTAGTAACGAAATCCATATTGATTGCCTCCCACTTCCACTCGGGAAAGGAAATATCTTAGTACAAACCACCGGGCATTATGTGCTCAGCTTACACTTGTTTATACACCATACACTTGGCTACATAACTAGCCGCATCACATTTTATATAACTCCACCAATAGAACTCTCTAAGGTCATGATACATTTTGGTAGAACTGGGATAAATAACATAACGAGATTCATGAGCCTTGGCCATGATCCTTTTCCTCAATCCAATAATGTCGGGAACACATAGCCTTTCTTGGTATCTCAAGATACCATCACCACCAATCACAAAGTCTGTAACCTTATGTTGACCCACATTAGTCTTGATCTTCATCAAATTGAGGTCCAAGACTTGATTTTCCTTTATCTCAACAACAAGAGATGATTGAGATACTGGATGCACAAATACAGTACCATCCTCGGAGTTTGCAAGTCAAACTCCAAGATTTACCATACGATGAATTTAGCTCACCAGTTCACCCTTATCCTCATCTATATAGGCCAGACTTACCATAGACAATCTACTAAGATCATCGACGACTACATTTGCCTTATAGGGATGGTAATAAAGACTCATATCATAGTCTTTCAAAAGCTTAAGCCACCTTCTTTGCCAGAGATTCAACTGCTTTTGAGTAAACACATATTGGAGGCTCTTATGACTAGAAAAGATATCGACATAAACACCATAGAGATAATGTCGCCGAATTTTCAAAGCAAAGACCACGGCTAACAATTCTAAGTCATGAGTAGGGTAGTTTCTTTTATGAAACTGCCATTGCCTAGAAGCATAGGCCACCACCCTACAATGTTGCATCAATACGCAACCAAGGCCGACTTGGGAAGTATCACAATAAACCACGACCTGTCACTACCCTCGGGTAAGGTCAAAATCGAAGCCAAAGTCAATTTATCTTTCAACTTCTCAAAACTACTCTCACACACATCGAACCATAAAAACTTAACCTTATTTTTGGTCAGTGGGGACACTATAGTTGAAAAACTATCCACAAACCTTCTAAAATAATCAGCTAGATCCAAGAAGCTTCGAATATCGATTGCAGTCATAGTTCTAGGCCACTTTTTAACTGCCACGATCTTTTGGGGATCTACCATAATCCCTTCACTAGAGACGACATGACCAAGAAAAGCTACGGATTTCAACCAAAACTCACACTTGGAGAACTTGGCATACAAATGATGATCCTTCAAGGTTTACAACACGACACGGATGCGATCTACATGATTCGCCTCACTCTAAGAATAAACCAAGATATCATCAATGAAGACAATGACAAACATGTCCAAGAACGATAAAAGACCCTATTGATCAAATCCATGAATGTTGTGGGGCATTTGTCAACCCAAAAGACATGACAAAAAACTCATAGTGACCATATTGGGTTCTAAAGGCAGTCTTAGGGATATCCGCATCCCTAATCTTAAGCTGATGATAACCCAATCTAAGATCAATCTTAGAGAAATGCTTCGCACCCTAAAGTTGATAAAACAAATCATAGATCCTTGGAAGAGGATATTTATTCTTTATGGTCACTTTGTTTAATTGACAATAATCAATTCACATACAAAGCAAATCATCCTTATTGCGCACAAACAACACAGGAGCATCTCATGGAGACATACTAGGATGGATAAAACCTTTATCTATGAGGTCCTTCAATTTCTCCTTAAGTTCTTTTAGCTCCGTCGGAGCCATTCTATAAGGAGGAATATAGATCGGATGAGTGTCTGGGATAAGATCAATCCTAAAATCAATTTTTCTATCAAGAGAAACATCGAGAAGGTCACCGGGAAACACCTTGGGAAATTTATTCACTACGGGAATGGATCCTAGAGAAGGCTCTTCCGAGTTAGAATTTTTAACTCGGACTAGATGATACAAACACCCCTTCGAAATCAACCTTCGGGCTTAAAGATAAGAAATGAACCTTCCCTTAGGCACTAAAGAACCACCTTCCCATACAATGACCGACTTATTAGGGAATTTAAGCATGACCCTATGGGTCCGACAGTCTAAGGAAGCATAGTAAGAGTGCTACTAATCTATCCCTAGAATGATATCAAAATCAATCATATCTAACTCTACCAAGTCTACAAGAGTATCTCTACCACCAACAGATATCACACACCCCTTATAGACTCTTGTAACAACTACCGAGTCTCCTACTGAGGTAGAAATATAAAAAGGAACCGATAGACTTTCGGAACCATAATCAAGATGAACAACCATAAATAGGGTCACATAAGAAAGAGAAAACCCTGGATCAAACAACAAATACACATCACGAGAGAAGAGTCTCAACATACCCATGACAATATCGGGAGATACATCAGAATCCTGGTGAGTAGCAAATGCATATAAACAATTTTGGCCAGCGCCAGTACTAAAAACAGAAGCAGAGGAAGACATGACACCCTTTGGTGTAGGAGTAGATGGAGTAACAATAGAGGCCCTGTTGGCCCAAGAAGCTGCTAGAACACGCTGTATGTGCTCAATATAACCACAATAAAAACATCTATTTCTCCCCTTTTTACACTGACCATGGTGAATCTGACCACAGAATCTGCAAGGAGGGTGGGGTGGAGCCGACTGGACACCACTAGCCTGAGTTGGGAACCTTTTACCTGGGACCCACCACTAAACTAAGATCGACGACCACCTGAGAACTTTGGGTAAGGAGAACGAGCGCTAGCCGAAGAGAACGAACCCAAACTTTCCTACTTGTTTCGTGAACACTTGCCACCATCTCACCACTATGCTCTGAAGGCCTAATTTCTTACCTTGCTTCTCACTAAGCTCAACTTGCTTCTTTTTCCCTTTTTTTCACTTATTGCATGTGCACAATCAACCTTAATATATCCATGTTCTCAATCGACAAAATTGCCTTGCTCTCGAGGACTAACTCATGGGATAATCCTGAGACCACCTTATATATTCTAGACCTCTTGCTAGAAACCATCTCGGGAGCATACCTTGACAATTGGTGGAATTTCAAGGCATACTCTTGAACAAGCATCCTCTCTTGTTTTAAGTTCACAAACTATTCTGCCTTTGCCTCCCTCAACTATTGAGGAAAGAAGTAGTCTAAGAAGCCTTGGAGAAATCCTCCCACATGGCAGGACTATCATCTACACCTCTAGACAGCTCCCACCCTTCATACCATTGGTACAATACATCTTTAAATTGCTAGGAAATAAAATCAACAGCCTCAACCTCCGAGGCAGGCATGATTTGGAAAATCTTCTCCATCTCATCAGTGAAACCTTGAGAATTATCCTCAACCTTCATACCGGAGAACATAGATGGGCTCAACCTAATAAATAGGCCAACTCTTGTGGTCTCAGAAGAAATAATAGTCAGAGCACCACACTCCGATTGAGAGGCTACCAATTGAATCAAGAGGTTGATAGAGCAACAAAATTCCATATTAGTAGCATTTCTTTGGGGTGATGGAATAGGAGGATCACTCTCATAGTCAAGGATGATGGGGACAGGTGGAACCCCACAAACATGCTCGAATTCCGCAGCCCTAGCTCAGGTACGAACTCAACAAGTTGGATGAGATTCATCCATAGGGCCCTTAGTCGGGGCAGAAGCGTTTGCTTAAAACTCAGATCTCCTAGGTGGCATGATATAAAAGATAGTAAATAGAATCAGAAGGATCTAAGACCTAACTCTATATCTTGAGATTGAAACACAAGAAAGGGAAACCTTTTCTAAAATGCATCGTAGCATCTTTTTTTATAAGTGTGGCGCGCTTCACACCCATAAAAGAGACTCTACTTGATATGGTATTGTGGACGCCCAACTGACCATGAATCTGGGCTATGATGCCAACTTGACACACCCCAAAACTGGGCCATATCGTATGGGCACCTCAAGCACATATGTACCGAAGGTCACCCCATAACCCAATATAATCATCAACAATAATCCATGAGGGAGTTGGATAAAATCCAACTATAAAATTAGATAGTGGAAATATAACTAAGTTTCAAAGCTTAACAATGTCTAACCATTTCATTAGATTCATCAAACTAGATAATATACCCAAGTCCATGGTCATCCACAATAACCCTATATAAGCCAAAGTTTAGAAATGTATATGTCGGAACAAGCCCTTAATAATAGCCAAACCAGGTCAAGATAAGACTATGTCCAAAGATAGGGGACAAAAATAAATATTTTTCAAAGTCGGGAAGCTCACCACTCCAAGTCACCACACGAACCGCTTTGATCACCTAATCACTGCGCATGAAGAGAAGATGATGCTTCGGCCTCTATGTCGCTTAGAGACATAGCGTTCAGAGACGTTTAGCGATTGAAGCGCTAGCATATAACTCAAGCATAAGTATAAAATAGCATCATTATTCAACAATGAGTCATTATATCATGTTCAATTATATTCATGAGCTTATGCTTATATATAGGTATTTACATGCTAACCGAGAGGTCAAGGCTCAACAATATCCTCAAACATTCAATCATGAGTTATAAAGTAGAGGAATCTAACAATCCATACTTATGTTTAACCCGTTCTTACTATTAGGCATAGAACTTTGATCTCCTTTATATGTCGCTAGACAAAGTACTCCACCCATGGGTACACTCATCAAGTAAGGGACTACAACCACATACCTATCCATTAAAACAAAGGCTCTATCCATATACACTATCAATAGGGCATGGAACTCTAATCATATGTTCACACATTCAATTAGGCATGGAACTCTAATCATATGCTCACACATTCAATTGGGCATGGAACTATAATCACACACTCACACACTCTCACATTCAATTGGGCATGGAACTCTAATCACATGCTCACCTATTCAATTGGGCATGGAACTCTAATCATATGCTCACATATTTATTTAGACATGGAACTCTAATCATATGCTCACATATTTATTTAGACATGGAACTCTAATCAATTGCTCTTTTATAAAGTTAGGTATTCTAACCTCAAGAGATATATTTTAGCAAGGGGCTCTAACCACAAGCTATAAGACAAGGGACTTCAACCACAAGTCATTAAATGAGGGACTTCAACCACTAGTCATTGGACAAGGGACTTCAACCATAAGTCATTACATAAGTCAAGGTACTTTAGACCCAAGCCATTTCAATCACCACACATGACCACATGGTCCTCATGGGAGCCATCATTGCTCAACCATTTCAATAGTCCAATGCCTTAACTCAATTCATCATACCATTCCATATATGGTCATCCAGACCCACACAAACTACTGTCATTTCATTGGCAACCTTATACCACATATTTATTATACTTTGGTTTAATCACACAATTTAAACTCATTTTTCCTGTCTAGGGCTTTAGCCTCTCATTAGCCATTAACCAACAAGGTTATAAATTTCACAATATATGGATTATAATGCCTTAAAAATATCATTTATCAACCATTCATAACTATTGGTCCATTTCCATAGTTCAACAGACCATCATCAATTTACTAGACAATTCACTTAGACATTATCACAAATACCTTAGGTGCATTACCTTCAACAAGGCTATTTCCATGGTAGATATCATCAAGATTAGGGTTACTCAAGACCCTCATGTTAAAACACATACAATAAACACCCACATATACAAATCATCATCAATAACACATATAAACATAAGTCTAAGCAAGAATCAACATTATACACACTAGGCAACAAAATCATTTTCATTTTATTTCAAAACCACCATGTACACTTACTAATCCAAGTGTAAAATACATGGGTTTAGAGTCATATAGCAAAAGGGAAGAGGTACATGACTTATAAAACTTGAATCACCAAGAATATTGCCTTCACCTTGCCTCTTGAAGATCACCCTTGAAACCCTAGCCTTCAATCTTCTAAAGATGAGCTTGAGAGAGTGTTTAAGGTGTTTGATTCATCCAAAATGCATGTTTAGGAGGATACACACACTTATATAGTTAGAGGAATTAAGTTTTTAGGAAAGGGAAATAATGACAAGACCCGTAGTTAAAAGTTAGAAAATAACCCCATCCAGGGGTATGACTCCCCCATACGACTTACTAGGGAACTATACCCTAGGGTACGAGTGGTATACTGAATCGTACCCTATGCTCCTTATAGGCCTTTTACATTGGTTAGGGTATGAGTAGACACCCTTGAGTCAAATCTAACGTGTATGACTTATGCCTTAATCATATGCACTACTCATATAAAAATAGTCTACTTGAGTTGAGACTTTCCTCCATACGATTGAGTAGTATATGACTGGTATGCATTAGTTACAACCAAGGGGAGGCCATGTCATATAGTGGAAAATGTATTACCCTTATAGACTGCTCAAGGTGCGATAAAGGAGGGGCAAGGTGGGTACGACTCATATTCAAGGGTACGACTTAAGCCTCTAGTCGTACCCAACTAGAAACACAAAAATGAAGTTGTCTTTCAATATTTCAAAGTATAGGTGTTTCAATTTAGTGGAGGTATCGTCATACCGACCATACTTGCAAGTACTATCCTTAGCCAACCATATGTATGTTTAAGGGGACTTCCAAGTGCCCTTTTATTTACCATATTAAACCACTTAGGGGATTTCATGTACCCCACAAGCATAACCATTTTGCCATTGACCTTTCGAAGCCATTTAAACCATGCATAATTCCTTTACCAAGTTTTAAAACAAGCAAGAGTTCCATTAAATGTATTCAATGCAATGAAAACATTATTATGGGTATTTTATTAAACAAAGTGGAGGGATAATATAACCAAAATCAATTTTAATTATCATTAAACCATTCCCATGCAATCCAATTATCCAAAACCACCATTAATGCACATAAAGCATAATTAAAACCATAACCAACCATTTAATATCAAAACCCCCTATTTATGTTTTAAAAGAAAAATCATAGAATCAATGAAGTCATAAAACATTCATAAAAACCATGCTTCTAATTAGAATTAATACTAAGGGAAGATAACATGCCTTAAACCAAGATGATGATGGAAAGAAATCACCAAAACAATCCCTAAATTAATCTGCTAGTTGAAACCCTAGCTTCCCTTGTCCAAAAGCTTTTGAGAGAATTATGGAGTGTTTTAGAAGAGTTTCTAAGTTTTAATGAATGGAATAATAGGGTAAATAACCTCCCAAGTAGGTTAGAAGTCATGAGACCTTATTATGATATGTGGGGAAATGTCCAGAATACCTCCACTTAAGCTGCACCTAAATCCCATTACAGGGGTACGACTGACCCTCACGAGTCGTACCCACCAATACGATTGGTACCCTCCACTCATATCCTATCCTCAACCTTTTCATCCATGTCCAGTATATGACTTATCCAACAAAGTCGTATTCGAAGCATATGATCTGTACCCTTCATCCGTACCCCTGGTAGATTAAATCCAAGGAAGATTTAGACACTGTTCACTATAAGATTTAATGGTACGACTCGTTCCCTGGATTACAGATCACAGTCAGCCACTCGTACTCAGATCCAACCTAAGTAACAAAGTCTAAGATTAAGTTAAGGAATCAATCGATCTATACCCATTAATACGATTCGTACCCCTAAGTCGTATCCATTCCAGTAATCAAAATCCATCCCATTAATCAATACTTGTCAGTGTACGATAGGACCATACCATTCATACATCACCATATGACTCGTTTCCATAAGTCGTATTGGGTCCAGAAACTAGAATTTTAGGAAATTTTCTAGTGGTCAAAACCCACGAATTATAATATCGATCCTAGTTTGCAATAGTTAGTGGTGATCTCCCAATCTATTATGCTAATCGACTCCCATAGATTCTTAGTGTATTCACAAACTACAAAGAGGTGCTCCTTAGTTTTGTTGCAGTTTTGACAAAGAGAGAAATTGGGTTCCACATTCCAGCCCCATTGTACTATCTTATGCTTCATAGCACAAACATGGTGCTGGAAATCACCTAGTTGATTTGAATTCATTTGTTACTCTTTCGCCTTAAGCTCCTCTTTTTCTTAATTTTGATCGGCTTGTGGTTTGGCTCCTCCTGCTATGCTTATCCTTCTCATACTATCTGATTTCCATAAAAACTAGACATATTCATTAGTATTCATATAGTAGTACATAGGGTAAAGAACAATGGTTAAATGCAATTTACATCTAATACATAAATTCTTATGGTCCGATTCTTTTTCAGTTCCTGTGCATAACAAGAGCTTGAGTGTATTCGCCATTTATTTTTATATACATAAAACATTCATTTTAATTATGGATAACTAAGTAGCACATGATACTAAATATGTCCATAACTTCACATAGAAATCTTAACCATTCAATATGTCTCAGTACATCAGTCCAATAAAATACATACACATTAACACTTTTATTTTTAGTTCCTTTCAACTACAGTAATCAATGCCTTTATGTGACGGAGTGATAATTATCATAAGTTGTCTCTTTTACAACACTTGTTTCTTACCATCAAGACCAAGTCCAACACTATCACAGAAAATGTTGTAAGAGGAAATAAGAATCCCAAACATGGAAGCGCTGCAATTCCGATAAAAATCTGTATGTTTTCCACTAAAATGCAATTTAATAAAGTCCTCTGAATTCAATACATAACCCCTGCAAATACATCAGGACATAATACTAGCTTAGTGATAAGAAGTAACTTTTATAATACATATACTTCTTAGGACATAATAAGTATAAAATCTTACATACGCTCCTTTCTAATTTCAAAACCTCTTCAAGTACCATGACTGGTCCCAAGAAACTAAATTTGGCCCTTCTTAAGATCTAGTTCCATACTTTGAATAAAAACATGCACCTTTTAGTAATAAAACATATACCATTACATGTTTTGGTAAGGCTGAAAGAAAGGAAAGAGACCCCTATATTTGCTGGCAAGATATTGAAATTGGCATGCTTTTATAATAGGTGAGCTCGAATGAAAAATGCTTCATAGTAATTGATAATCAAATCTAGATGAAGACTAATAAGATAGCTACATTCTTACATGTTAGAGATCGCCTAAGGATGAAAGAGTAGATATCTTACAAAGTGTTCTATTTTTTTTCCTAAGAATGATTATGAAGTTGTCATACCTGATAATTATCCTATACTTTTAACGCAAGAATGGAAAATTCTAAAGCCAAAACAAACCGTGCACTTGATTTACTAGTGTGAGATCATAAACATTCAACATGACTGGTGTCCCACAACTTCTATCACTTTTAGTTACAATTAAAAATGACTAGTCCAATATCTAGATTGTTCATTCACTATTTAACAAAAGGCCAATAAATCTTACTTGTTCCATAAAATCTTACTTGTTCTTTTTCCTTCGCGATCTGAGCAAATTATATAAACTCTAAGTGTCAATACAATTAATCATCTATGGCTCAATAGAAATGAAAAGGCTGGTCTGCTCTCTCTCCCCATGCTAACCATCATTTCCTGCAAGGAAACATGTTTAGATAACAGTAAAAACAAGTATGTCCAATGTCAATAACTTATAAACATTATCATTTATTTACAAGTTGAAGGTAATTTGTTGTTCTAACTTTTAAATGCCTGGAAAATTCAAAATGCTATGCACCAAACTTTTGTTGAACGCATATGAATTGTCACCCTTAATTAAACCTGTTTCAATTTCTGATAACCTTTGGATGAAGTCCCGTTGATGACAATCACAGTAGCAGTTACGGAACTACTTGACCGAAAGAGAAATGGAGAGAATAGCGTGTGCTCTGTCTTGGTGTAAAATTTTTAATTACATCAACAGAAGCAATCTAGCTTGCCATTAATAATTGAATATCAAAAACGAAACATGTAACATTAAAAGATTCATTCTCTTCAAGACTAAAGTACGTTCACCATGTTTTGATCTAGAAAATTTTCTTGGATACCCTTCTAAGTTCTGCAGCTAAAATTTTAAAAAGAAGAAACAAGAATCTTAAAAAATATCAACTATAATCTCCAAATATTTATGAAAGCCATAAGAAAGTCCATAGAAACAAACTGGTATATTACAAAATACAGACCACATTGATTTATTTTCTTAGAATAAAAAACAAACTAGATATATAAAAATTGTGCGTTGATATATAATCATGGTTAATAAAGTAAATGAAAGTAGACTCTACATTTATAATCTATACAATTATATCAAGATCAGGTGAGCCTCTAAAAATTGTATGACTACAACTATTCTATCTAACCCTAACCAAATAGTAGATATTTACTCCACAACTTGAATGAGATTAGTAGAAATTAGATATTAGTCCCACTGTTTGATAACCTGTAAAGAAATGCAAACAGGAAAAGACATAAAAATAATAAACCAAAAAAAGTTCCAAGGATAGAAGGAAGCTGAAAATAACTTAAAAGCCAACATATGAGATGGACCAGAGGAAACAGTATATGCTAGAACTTTTCAGTTATGGGGTATCCTACTGCATCAACGTAAAGAACGAATAAAAGTTGTAGTAATTTCTCTTAGGATAATGTTCAAAAATTATAAATTGGAACAAATTCAGGACAGCAAAGCAACTCTTACAATTGTTCTCAAACCTCAAAGCATTATTGATGTCACCCAAAGCTAACCTCCAAAGAAGTATGCTGCGGTCGATGCCAAATATAGTAACTTAACTAGGTTGGGGTCGAACCCACAGGGAAGACACTGAATAGTTGCTTAACTTAATATAATTCACGAGTAGTGCAGAAAAGTAAATGTGGAATTTTGGAAGTAACCAGTAAGTAGTAACCAAACTTGAGTGCTTTGGGTTGTAGACAATAGAAGAAGAACACTAGGACTGTATTTCCCCCGTCTTCTTAACTCCATAAGTTTCTCATGTTCAATACACCTATTCTGTTGCTCTGCATGTAAATTCGACAAGCTATGTATCACGAACAGTCTTGTGAACGTGTTGGTAAATCTCACCCTTTACCTTATGAGTCTCAGGCATTGCCTTATTGCTCCTTTCTTGTGACTTCAGTCCAACTCTTACCTATTGATTCGCGAGTTGATTAGATAAGATGGCAGGATAGTAATGATGGAAGTGAATCTCAAATTACTGTCTTAATCTTCTTTTTCCAATCACAAACTCCCTTGTGAGGACATTTATAAATACAGGCTATCCCCAAGATTCTATTGTAGCTTTGAGGTCAATTAATGTGAAGAATATTAAGATACATTAATGTGAAGAATATTAAGATACATGTACCTTACTTTAGAATAGATGAATCTCCCACTTCCCTTACGTTGTTAATCCACCAGGGTTCCACAACCCTAGTCAGGAAAGTTAGCCGCTCATGTTCATGCAACAATCCATGATAATCAGTAGAGAAAGCATGTAATTAATTTCACAATAATGATAAGAATAAAATCCGGAATATGCTATTGAATAAAAACCTACAATCTCAAGAACAAAGCAAAAGTATGTAATAGAGTATATTGGAACATGAAAAGATGTTGAAGAATGTAACCTAATAAAAGATAAACCCTAGGGTATTTATAGTATCTCAAAAGATACTCAAATATCCTAATAAAAATAGGAAAGGTAAAGTTAATTCAACACATGGTACGACTTGCTCATCCACTCATAAGCTCATCATACGAATCGTACCATGCCTTTCGTATCCATTCCAGTGTCTGATCTTCCAAGGTTCAACTTTCTTATTCTACTTATGACTTCTACTCACAAGTCGTACCTTGATCATACGACTTATGACCTTCACTCATATCCACCTGGAATTTTTTTTTTAGCTTTAAACACTGGTCCGCTTACGATTTCCTTATATGTGTCGTACATAGATTTCTGACTCGTATACTTTTGAGACTTCAACTGTGGATGGTAGCTTTAGATTCTATTATGCTTATGATTCCTTGTCATGAAATATATCCAATCTTACAACTCGAATGCTCCAGTCGTATCTTCTCCAAACTTGGACTCTCAGTTTGGCTTTGGGTTCTGTTGTTCTTACGAGTAATCCTATGAGTCGTATGGTGTGTTGACTACTCGTGAGGTAAATCAGATCTTGATCAAACTTTGTATTTCTAGTTCTTTTTCTTCCGTTTTTATCCCAACACTATTGTAGACCTGTTTTATCTTCAATAAACACAAACGTGCATCATATCTACTAAAACATCCTAAGTACATGCATAAATTCATAGTTTTAAGCATCCAAAGTGCCGTGTTTCCACGACACATTAACACCCTCAACTTAGACTTTTGCGTGTCCTCAATCAAACAAAACCAAAAACTATCTCAAAACACATAAAGATACTTAAACAAAAAGATTGTAAGATACCTATGACAATGATTTTGAATTCAATTTTCAACCACTATATTCTCCTCCTAATTTTAACTTTCCAAGAATCAACTGTGTATAACAATTTAGCATATGGAGAAACATAAGGGAATCTTATCATGGCATTATATTAGTAATAGACAACTGGGCCTAGACACAAACTGCACTCACCAAACACACTACCAACCTAACAACATAATCTGTGTGCGCTCACAGTCAAAGAAATCCCATTCACTCCCAGTATGGATCAATCAATTTATTCAGGGATACACAAATGACTCTCTCGCTTATAAAGAAGTATCACCGGTTTATAATAAATACCATAGGCTTGCCCTTATGCTCTCTTCCTAAGTTTTCAGATAGTCAATATAAGATCACTAAAGGACTTTATTAGGCTTGTAACATAGGTTTGGGGATGGTATGGTATCTTTTTGGGATTTATTTAGTGACTATGCCTCTTTGACACTACGCTTTATTTTGGGTCCACTTTTTCTTCCACTTTATTCTTTAATTTTATTTTCGCCCTTATATATCCCTTTCTATTTCAAAAACATTTCATGGTCCAAGTACAGTTTTTTTCTTACTTTAGTTCTTTTTGCCTTTCAATTTTCCATTTCTTTTCTTTTTGTTTTCTTTTATTTTACCACCTATCTTTTTTCATTTATTTTTCTTTTACACCTTTTTCTTCATACTCATCTACTCCTACGCACCCCTATAATAACCATCCTCAACTTAGGCAATTTGCCTGAGTTAAGATACACAATATCCAAGTAGGACCAGGGCCAAAAAAGGTTCATTGTAAGGGAAACGGGAAAGTGAAATTGGTATAATCAAAGAAATGGGTCAATTAGGCTCAAATATTTGGATTAAAGGGATTCATATTTTATTTAGTTGGGAATTTAGGCTCAAGTGGACTTAAAAAACAAAGATGGTCTATGATCATTCCCTACTAGTCTATCCTGGACCTAGGTAAAAGCAACCGGGCAAGTTCTAGACTCCTACACACCGAGAACTCCGTAATACCTTACACACACTCGCACAGTGTTACATTTCCAAGTACTACTTATTTAGTTATGTAACTGTTTCCCCTAATTGTTCTATCTTTAATACTAATTCCATTATCAGATTCACAACGATCTCACACATACACACATCACACAATTAACAAAAATTTAGAAGGGGCCTCAAATTTCAACACAATTCAATTTAACACAAATACTTTTAGCATAATCATTTTCAAATCCATAATCCTTCATGTTTTCAAACTCATCAATCAATTTCAAAACCACAATTCATTACAAATAACTTTCAAAATTAAGAAAAAATCAGTAAATCAGTCTTCTGCCATAGGTGCAAATTTTCTCCCTATTTCAGCCCTTTGTTTGCACCAAACCTGCAAGTCATAACAGACTTTCAAGTACTTAGATATTTCAGCTACTTCTAGATATTCAGAATCGGATATACACCCCCATCCCTATCTAAAAATTCTTGCACTATCCCTAGTGCTAAAAAATGTAAAACAAGTATAAGAGGTCATACTTGAGTGCTCAAGGCACCGACCAACAACATCGACATACGTCCCATAAGCTATGGGGATTGAATAAATAATAGTGGCACTGGGCGGGTCTGCAGCACCGCCTCCTTCTGTATCATAAACTGGTGATCTAAAAGTACCGGCTCTAGTATCCATCTCACAGACTTATGTCTCCCGGTCCTGCTCATGCTGTAGACTAGCTACCTTAGCTTTTTTCATTTCATATTTCTCCTCATAACTTCTCCTCTTTCTTTCTCTTTTATCCTCTCGAGTCTCCTCTAACGGGTACGAAATAGCCCAATTATTATCTATATAGTCCATGAGCATAACTGTCTCATTCATAGGATTCAGGATCATTGGTCTATCATACAACTCTGTGACTATCCTCTTAATCTCAACAACTTTAGACTTGATTTAGCAATATCAGGCATCTGCCCGCTACCCAACTATTAAGTAATCCTTGACTCAAATGTATCAAGTTACCCTTGGACCTGTCTGTCTTGGTCAACCAGCCTTGTATCAACCCAGGCCTTCACGCCACCTTCTATGTTGCGGACCTTGGATTCCAGTGTACTCAGTCTAGTCATGGCCTCGGTCCACATGGCCTAGAAAATCATAATAATTCCAGAAGGTGGGGTATAAACTATACCAGAGAAGGAGAACTAGAAGTACCCACTGCATCAGTTTGTGTAGTCATCATCTATCGACCTGTCTTAGCAGCCTCAGCAATCTCAGCCTGATCGCTTTACTAGAACATATCAACTACCATGTCCGCTGCTCTCCTCATTTGTTTGGCTATTGGGTTTGCTGCATCTTGAACCAGCCCAAGGTTGGTTATATTGGTAGCCTCTATCATCTCATCAACCCTTGGGATATCCTGTACCCCCGCCGCCAATTAAAGCTGCATAATCATATACGGGTATGCTACGGTCTCTCATCTCCTGAGATGGAAAATCTTTGATATCAAACTCGTATTTGGCTATGAGGCTATATATCAAAGCTACCTGAACCAAGCTCAAAACATTATCTCTTGTGGTGGTATAAAACCTGTGTCAGGCCAACGTCTACCGTGCCTTGGCCTCAAACATAAGAGTATTCTTTTTGATCTTGTAGGGAAACACTTCGGGGCCTATGACAACTCATACTACATTCGTACCATTATATGCTATACACCCCATAATCTATTAGAAATAGCCCATCTTTTCCTCCGACCCCATCTGTTTTCGAGTAACTTTTCTTATCTCCTCCAGATGGTAGTCCATTTCACCAGGTTTACCAGAGGCTTATAATCCAGTTTGTACAAGAATATTCTAATAGTTCATGGGGAAATATCTACTCGTACTTGCCGAATAGTCAGTTAAGGAACAAAATCACCACCTTTCTACAATTGACCATGTGGATACTGTCTCTTTGATTTGCCCTTGTATGTTGTATAAAATCCTCTTACTAGTGCATCACAGTACTTTCTGGGCGCTCTTATCATCCACTCAAAGCCATATTTCTTGAAGTTCTCCTCGAACGAGGGTAATTCTGTCATCCTAGTAGTTATTAACCCTCTCTCCTAATACAAAACCTATTTGATCTTACTGTTATGGAGTCTGCTCAGGCCATCATTATATATCTACTGTAAACCGCGGTACCCCTATCAGTCAATGATAGACATTAGAGCAGTGGTGATGGCTAGTGTGGGGGGGGGGGGTCATGTCTAGCAATTGGAGGCACGCTAACATCTTTTGTATTTTTTCAACTCACCTCTTCTGAACTTGATTCGACATCATTTTCTGCATCTAAAGGTGGATGTGAGTAAGGAAGGGATATGCTTGGGTTCTTTCTTCTTGGAACCCATGGAGGTGAGTCCTCCGAGGTTGCTAATTTCTTTCTCTTTGCAGACATTTTGCCTTTTAGGTCAGCCTTGACCTTCGTTGGGTAGTCATACAGGTCACCGTTACTGTTAGATGATCCAGTAGCCTCAAAACTTAAAGATTGTGCCTTTTTGTTTCCCTTTTTGGCCACTTGTTTGGAAGAAGATACATTTTAGGAGGCATAGTACCTGAAAGTACACATTCATTAGTAAGAAAATAAAGAAAAAAAAGCAAATATAAGAAACTAAAGTTCAGTGTGCAAGTTCTATCTAGGGTACAAGTGGGGGTACCAGTCAAATTGCTTCCATCCATTTAAAAACATAATCCGTAACCACAAGTATATACTTCTTGCCAAAAAGACTCACAAAAGGACCCATGAAGTCTATACCCCATACATCAAACAATTCTAATTCTAAGATAGGAGTTATAGGAAGTTCATGGCGTCCAAAGATGTTACCTTGTCATTGACATTGATCACAAGAAGAAGCAAAATTATGTGCATATTTGTAGATTGTTAGCCAATATTACCCACATTGCACATTACCCCCAACTGGCGAAGAATGACAAGCCTCAAGTATACTCATCATCTCCACATTAGGTATGCATCTACGAATAATCCAATTCGCACAAATTCTAAATATATAAGGCCTATCCCTAAAAAATTTTCTTACCTCGTACATAGACTTATTTCTCTCTGAAAGGAAATATCTTCTGGAATTAGATCACTTGCTAGGTAATTTGCATAATCTGCAAACCATGAAATTAAATATTGAGAAGCAACCAATATCCGCTCATCTGGAAAGCTGTCATAAATCTCCAACCCATTTTTAACATTCTTTATAGCTTCATCCTCAAGTCTAGACAAGTGATCCACAACTTAATTCTCAGTGCCTTTTCTGTCCTTGACCTCAAAATCAAATTCTTATAGCAATTACACCCACCTAATTAGTCTAGGCTTTGCATCCTTTTTCTCCATTACGTACCGCAATGCTGCATGATCAGTGTGCATAATCACCTTTGTCCCAATCAAATAAGACCTAAACTTCTCAAAGGAAAAAACCACTGCAACAACTCTTGTTCCGTCACAGTGTAGTTTTTTTGAGCAGGATTTAGTGCCTTGCTAGCATAGTATATGGGATGAAGGATTTTTTTTATTGGTGTAGTACATCCCCTAAGGGCAATCCACTCGCGTTACACATAATCTCAAAAGGAAAGGACCAATCTGGAGATACTATGATATGAACAGTCATCAACTTCTCTTTCTGGCAGTACTCAAAGCCTTCAAGCATGCTTCAGTAAACTCAAATTTCAACTTTTTCTCAAAAAGCCTACAAAGATGGTTGGCAATCTTGGAGAAATCCTTGATGAATCACCTATAAAATCTAGCATGACCCCAAAAGCCACGAACACCCATCACAAAAATTGGTGGAGGTAATTTCTCAATCACTCCAATCTTTACTCTATCTGCCTTAATACCTTTTTATTGAAATTCTGTATCCAAGCACTATATCTTTTTTTAACCATAAAATGACACTTTTCCCAATTAAGTACCAAGTTGTATTCTGCACACCTTCTAAGAGCATTTGCTAAGTGAACTAGGCAGTCATCAAAAGAATCACCAATGACTAAAAAATCATTCATAAACACTTTGATAGTTTATTCTACCATGTCTGCAAAGATTGACATCATACATCTCTAAAATTTGGCTAGAGCATTACATAGCCCGAATGGCATACATCTGAATGCAATGGTCCCATAAGGATAAGTGAAGCTTTTCTTTCCTTGGTATTTGAGTGCAATAGTAATTTGGTTGTAACCTAAATATCCATCAAGAAAATAGTGCCATCCTCTGACCGCTAATCTGTATAACATCTGGTCCACAAAAGGCATGGGAAAATGATCCTTCTGAGTCAATGCATTCAAGTTCCTATAGTTCATGAATACTCTTCATACTGTGACTGGCCTCATTGGCACTATCTTATTCTTCTCATTAGGCACAACAGTAATTCCACCTTTTGCTAAAATACATTGTATCAGACTGACCCACTTACTATCAATAATAGGGTACACTACACTAGCATCCAACCACTTAATTATCTCTTTCTTCACCACCTCTTGCATAGGAGGGTTGAGTTGATGCTGATGTCCTATACTTGTAATACAATCTAGCTTAAGTTGAATTTTATGTGTACAAATTCTCGACGCAATACCCACAATATCTGCAATGGACAAACCTATGGCCTTCTTAAATTTTTGTAGCACTGATAACAAAGCTTCTACTTTAGTATCATCTAAGTGAGATACAATGATAACCGACAGAGTATTGTTGACCCCTCAAAATGCATATTGCAGATGAGGAGGGAGGGCCTTCAACTCTAAGATAGGTGGCTCCTCAATAGTTGGACGAGCAGGTAGAGTGGTTCTATTTTTTAAATCCAAATCAAGCTTCTTTTGTGCATAAGTGTAAGAACCAGTACCATAGAGTGCACATACCATCTCATCATAATCCTTAATACCATCACTATCAAAGTTCATGATTACGGCTGCTAGATTTTCTACACCCAACCTCTCTTCAATAGAAATAGTATTAGAAGTATCTTCCCAAGAAGTTACTGCATTAATATTATAGAAAGAGTCTATTTCTTCACCAAACACATCAATCACAGATATCACTCTCAACTTATCAAGTTGCTTCATAGATTTGGACATGTTGAATGACACATGTTCATCATTGAGTCTGAACGTCAGATGTCCTTGCTCTAAATTAATCAATGTCCTCCCTGATATCTGTACCTGAACGCTGTATAATATACTATATAAATATGGAATAAAAGGGGTGAAAGGCCATAAGGTTCAAATATATGATAAAACATAACATCTGGAGACAATACCAAAATAACTAAAATAAACTGTCTAAACATGCTAGTTTGAAAGCCTCTAAACTATCTAAAACCTGTGGAGTTGATGGGACATATCCCCAACTAACTCCATCGACTAAAACTGAAATAATGAAGTAATTAAATAATTATGCTATCTTTGAATAATGAGGACTTACTGCAAATCTACTGCTGCTGGCTGAATCTGAAGCTAATTACAATTGGGAACTCGACCATCTAAACCTATGGTATAAAACACCATAGCGCAGAAGAAAAGTATGCATCAGTACGTCTGAATGTACTGGTATGCATAGTGAGGTGGGCTGAATACATGGGGTTCATATGCATAAACAATACTAACTGACTGAATAACATAAATGTGAGAATACATACATGAATATGTAACTGTAAATAAGATAATGATAATACTGACTACTGAGTTTGAATACTGATAACATGAGTTTCGTATAACTTTTATACTATTAACTAAGTAACTGTGTCTGACAGTCTTAATTCTGATGGAACTAGCTGAGTTTTGTACTAAATTGAGTGACTGTATTCGACAGTCCTGAATCTAAAGAACTATATAAGTTCTTTTACTAAGACTAAGACTGAGACCGTAGGAAGTAATCATCTAACCTACATGCCCCGAATCATAACTGGTGGGGGTCCAACCTGTAACCTCAGCTGGAAGGGTATCAGTATTATGCCATGGGTAAAGACAAGCTGTGAGTTAACCCTCTCTAACAGAAAGCTATTCCGTCAACCCCTCCTAGTAGTAAAATTTAAATGAGATGTATAATCCTTAGACTTATAGGGGTACATATCAACCTATGCTGGCTACGTATTTCTGGAATGCAAGGATTGCTTCTAAGGATCTCACCCTCTACTGGCTGACAGGTGAGCCCTCATCTCTCGGTTCACTTGGTGCTGAATCCTACTCCCAATTAAATAGACACTGAACTGATTTCCTAGTTCATACTAGGCTTGACTGATCTGTCATTGATCGTGTTACTGACTGAACTGGATTAATTTCACTAAGTTCCATTGACTGATGAAATACTACTAAGATCTAATAACTGACTGAGATTACTGAGTACTGTGAAGGACTGGACTGATACTGAATTTACTGAGTTTTCCTAAGTCATGAGACTGACTGAATTCTAAGGATCATAGTTGGACTGAGAGTATATTGAAAACTGACGCTGGCTCTAGGCACACAGCTAAATTATTGGGTACAAGTACCCCCATGGATCGATAGCATGAAACTAACAAGACATGATACTTTTTTTAATAAATAACTAGAGGCCATAATTCATAATACAAACATTGGGTGATTTCATGAAGAACTTGATATTCATAATCTTATACACGGATAGGAATGCATTCAAACATATCATAATTTTACAATTCTAGTCTCATGAGAATTTCATCAAACAACTATAAGACATAGATTTAGCATGGGAGTCATTTTGAACATCTAGTTGTAGCCTAAGTTCATCATTTAGATAAAACACAATTCTACTCACTTAGGCATTTTATTAAACACATGGGATGCATATACTTTGGCTTGGGCATGAACACTAAACAATTACATCTTGGCTACTTTAATCAACTCAATTTCATGAAATTCAATTCACATGCTAACATAATATCAAGGAATACATAAATATTCCATCATGGAAACCATACAAATCAACAATATTGATACAATTTCTATCCAGAACATGAACATCATTATTTAATCTTTAAAAAATGGTTTCTTGAACTCCAAGGATGAAAGGGATCCTTGGATAAATACTTTACATACCTAGGTGGATGATTTCTTGAAGATTGATGGAGGAAATCTTGAATCTTTGTCCTGAAATTGATCACTTAGGGTTTCTTGTTCTTGAGAAAGTATGGAATAAGAAATGTATTTATCCAAAAGAGGGTTAAATTTCATGTTTATGAGGGCTGAAGGTCGAGAAAAACATGAAACATCAGTACTTTTGGCTGTGGCAACCTGCAACAATGTTAAACAATGCGATTGGCGACACGGCACACTAAGATTGCATTGGTCCATTGTTTTGGGATACCAAACGTGGTCTAAACAAGGTCCAAAAAATCTGAAACATATTTGGGAACACCTATTGACCTCCCTGATAATGAATTAGCAAAAATACCGACCATTAAAGGACATTAAGGTTGCGAAATGAGATTGCCAAATTTTGAAGGCCAAAAATAAAACAAGTTTGGAATCTTAGCTAGAATTTTCTAAGTTTGGGGCCCCCTCGACAAGCTTAAAGGACTGAACTAAGCTTATAAATTTTGTGGGGTCTTACAATTCATCTATTAAGAATCAAGATTGAATTAATCCTCCTATACAGGAGGTGGTGAGAAAAAAGATCATCAAGTGGTTGGATGTCGGGTGTGGTATTTCCCATTGCTGCTAGCAAGTAAGTTAGTCTGGTACAATACATTTTGATGAAATGTAGAATATATTTCATGCCTAACGAGAAGGATGAGCTAGTTCCTATGAGGGAAGTCACTGGATAGAGAGTGTGCATGGATTATAGAAAATTGAATTCATGGACTCAGAAGGACTATTTTGTAATGCCTTTCATAGATCAGATATTTCACAGGTTAGCAGGCAAAGGAAGGTACTATTTTCTTGATGGATACTCAGGATACAATCAGATCACTATTGTGCTCGAGGACCAAAAAAAGATGAATTTGACATATCCTTATGGGACCTTTGTATTCAAAGGAATGCCATTCGGGCTATGCAATGCCCCAACCACATTTCAGAGATGTATGGTGTCTATTTTCTATGATATGGTCGTAGACACCATTAAAGTTTTTATTGATGATTTTTCAGTTGTTGGCGACTCTTTTGATGACTATCTCATTCACTTGTCAAAGGCTCTACAATGGTGTTAAGAATGCAAATTGGTACTTAATTAGGAAAAGAGCCATTTCATGGTCAAGAAGGAATTTTGCTTGGACATAAGTTTTTGAAGAGAGAGCCGTTTATCTAGCAATATTAAGGTGATTGAAAAACTACCTTACCCAATTTCTGTGAAGGTAATCCAAAGTTTTCTAGGGCATGCAGGTTTTTATCAGTGATTTATCAAGGACTTCTTAAAGATTTCTAATCCTCTTTGCAAACTTCTTGAGGGGGTAAAGTTTAATTTTGATGATCCATGTACGAAGGCTTTTGAAAGACTAAAAGAGAAGTTGGTGACTGCTCCAATCATTGTGTCTCCTGATTGGTCCTCATCTTTTAAGATTAGGGTGACTAGGCCAACAGAAAGAAAAGATCCTTCATCCTATCTACTATTCTAGTAAGACACTAAATCTTGCTAAAAAAAACTATACCGTGATGGAGCAAGATTAATTGGCAGTGGTTTTTGCTTTTGAAAAGTTTATATCTTATTTGATTGGGACAAAGGTGATTGATTGTACACACTAATCATGCAACATT
Organism: Capsicum annuum; assembly: GCF_002878395.1. Lineage (NCBI taxonomy): Eukaryota > Viridiplantae > Streptophyta > Magnoliopsida > Solanales > Solanaceae > Capsicum > Capsicum annuum. The sequence goes on along the minus strand of NC_061111.1, from coordinate 223,620,474 downwards.
GTGGTACCTAATGGATAAAAAAGATGCAAAGCGTAGGCTTATTTAGTGGGTGCTGCTATTGCAAGAATTTGACTTTGAGGTGAAGGAAAGAAAAGGCACAGAAAATCAAGTTGCAGATCACTTGTCCAGATTGGAGGAGAAAGCTATGTAGAAGGTTGCTAATGGGTTGGAGATTGATGACAGTTTTCCAGATAAATAGATATTAGCAGCTTCCCAATATCTAATTTCATGGTTTGCAGACTGTGCAAATTACTTAGCTAGTGATCTAGTCCCATAAGATCTTTCATATTAACAAAGGAAGAAGTTCATGCATAAGGTAAGGAAATTTTCCTTGGATAAACATAATATATTCAAAATTTATGCAGATGGAATCATTTGTAGGTGTATACCTGAGGTAGAAATGATGAGCATACTTGAGGCTTGTTATTCATTGCTAGTTGGGGTCCATCATGGAGGTCCCCACATAACTCATAAAATCCTACAATGCGGCTACTATTGGCCGACCATGCACAAAGATGCTCATGATTATACTTCTACTTGTGATCAATGCCAGCGACAAGGTACTATTTCTAGAAGACATAAACTACCTATAATTCCTATTTTAGAATTGGAAGTGTTTTATGTATGGGGCATAGATTTCATGGGACCCTTCGTGATTTCATTTGGCATGAAATATATACTTGTGGCTGCAGCCTGTGTCTCAAAGTATATGGAAGCAATTGCACTTCCTAATAATGAAACACCTAGTGTCACTGCATTCTTGAGAAAGAATATCTTTTCTCAATTTGGTATGCCATGGGCTATTATTAGTGACGGACGATTACACTTCTTCAATTATCTATTCAAGAGTTTGCTTGAGAATTATGCAGTGAAATATAGGGTGGAAACACCCTATCATCTACAGACTAGTGGACAAGTTGAAGTGTCCAATAGAGAAATCAAGTCCATATTGGTGAAGATTGTGAATGCCAACAGGACTAATTGGGCACGAAAGATAGATGATTCATTAAGGGCTTACTGCACCGCATATAAAACCTTATAGGTGCCTCACCTTATCAGTTAGTGTATGAAAAGGCTTTCCAGTTACCAATTGAGCTCGAGCATAAGGCGCTATAGGAGTTAAAGAAGCTGAATCTAGAATGGAAGGATGCAACCAAGTCAAGGTTAAATGATATCAATGAGTTGGATAAATTTCAACTCCGGGCATATGAAATTTTAACACTTAACAAATAAAAGATGAAGATGCATCACGACCAAAAGATTGAGAAGAGAGTATTTGAAAAAGGTGATCAAGTAATGCTATACAATTCCAAGCTTCATTTGTTTCTAGGTAAGCTAAGGTCAAGGTGGTATAGTCCATTCACAGTTACAAGAGTTTATCCCTATAGTGCTTTAGAATTGAAGAGGGATGGTGAGCTTTCATTCAAAGTAAATAGGCAGAGAGTAAAGCACTACCTGGGAAATATAGAAGACATGAATAAGGTATGAGTGAAGTCCAAGTCATACCGACCGCCGACATAACTATGACTTTCCCATTTTATTAGGATTTTAATGTTATTTCGAGATACTATAAATACCTTAGAGTACAATACTTTACAATGCTCTTACAATTTCTCTTGAGATTTTGGGTTTTTACTCAAGTAAATACTTTGGAGTTTATTCATCTTATTCTTGTACAATTGAATTTATGTGTTCTTTATTAATAATCATGGTTTCTTGCACAAACATGATCAACTAATTTCCTTGAATAGGGTTGTGGAAACCTTAACAGATTAGCTATGTAGAGGAAGTGTGATACTCATCTATTCTAAGGTTTCTGCTTGTATCTTAATCTTCTTCACAGTAATTAATCTCAAGTAGCTACAGTAACTGAGATAGCCTGTATTCACATCCATCTCCACAAGGGAGTTTGTAATTGGAAAATAAGATTAGGATAATGATTTGGGATTTACCTCCTCCTTTTAGTACCTGTCATTCATCTTATCACTTAATCCCAAAAGGTGATAGTGAACTGAGGTCGTAACAAGAAGCAACATGGCGACGCCCCGAGACTAAACTAAGGGTGAGATTTATCTTCGTGCCCACAAGGTGGCTGATATACCTATCCTATAGACTTTGCATGTAGAACAACAGAATAGTTGAGTTGATCACGAGAAATTTACGGAGTTAAAAAGCAAGGGGGAATACAAACCTAGTGTTTGTCTTATATTATCTACAACTCAAAAGCACTTAAGATTTGGTTACTACTTGTAATTGATACTAAAATCCCCCCATTTAATTTTCTGTACTGCTCGTGGATTATATCAAGTCAAACAACTATTAACATTTTTCCTATGGTATCGACCCCAACCTAAGTGGGTTATTATATTTGTAATCGACTGCATTATAGTTCTCATTAGAGTATAGTTTTGGGTGAAATAAAGCTCAGTCAGCCTATGATACCTACTGAGTACAAGTGGACTGTACTCACTCTTACTTTCTGTACTCTTTTGATGCTGATCCTAGCATGAGTTCTCCCTGCAGACCTTGGTCGTGCACGTTCAGAGATTTTGGAGTCATGTTGAGCTTTCCTATTCGAAGCCGACTCCAGAGTTCATCTATTTTACTTGTCTTTAGTTACTTTTAGAGACATATTATACATGCTACTACTTGTTCACTACAGTACTTAGAGATGCTCTTGTGTTCATGACATCGTGTCTTAGGATTTATTTTGGATTTTTAATTTTGGGTTTGATGAGTTTACGTTTGGATGAGTTGTCTTAATTCTATTATGTTAGCTTTTTTAATTCATCATTTTATGCTCTTTTTTTCATTGTTTAGCTAGGATTATCCGTTGTGGCTGAGTTAGGGTAGGTGTTATCACGCCTCTTAGTATTTGAATGTGATATCTAATCATCTTTATTGTCATGCTATCTTTATTGTTTTTATCCATCTCATTGTTGTTATATTTCTATGGTAAAATGGTAAGTGATAATAGTAAAGAAAATATTTTGTGTAATCTTGAAATATTGGCAAAGAGATCAAAGATTCACCAAATGAATATTTTTAATAAGCTTGCAACTTTTTTTGAAGAGTTGTAGTATTCAAACATGAATATCAACACTATAAAAATGGTGAAGAGAATAGTAGAACTGTAGAAGGAGAGAGAAAAGTTTTAAAATGTTTTACCCTCTTTATTGGCACTAGTCCTTAGGTCTAAATCTAGTAACTATATATATACAACATTTTTGAAGTAGATTTGTGATTTTAGAAGTCATAAATGTAAGCACTTCATTTTGTGAATTATTCATTTGTATATGATTTGATAATTTTATCCCTCTTAGTGGTTGTTATATGATGTTTCTGGGGTGTGGGGATGATTGACATGATCCCTAATGCATTTCGATGCAAATTGAGAGAGTTTGTGATTTTTAGAGTTAAAAAAGAGCTTATAGTTGACTTCGGTCAACATTTGTTGGTTTGTATGTTTGATGGCAAAATAGATTGTGCCAATAGATTTGGAACATTACTTTAGGGTCGGTTGGTGTGATTTTATGGCTTTTATATCTCATTTTCATCCTCGATTCAAAAAATTATGAAATTGGATCTCGGAGGTCAATTTTGTAAAAATAACTTTTTTCTAAAAATTTGATGTCGCCATTGAGTTGGACACATCGAATTTGATAGGGTAGCATAATTAGTTAGTTTTCTCAGAATTCTAAATTACTCTTGAGGGGTCCGTGATACTTGAAAATTTTCCAAGTCCTAGTTGGTGCAACCACTAAAGTAGCCAGTCGGTTGCTTTAGCAACCCGGTTCACCAGCTGGGGGCCGCTAAAGTGGACTGGGTGTATGTGAGTACCACTAAAGCAACACTTTACTGCTTTACCCGTGACTGTCCGCTTAAGCGGTCATTCCTAGTACAGAATAAAAAACTTTCTTTTCTTATTTTCTCCTATTTTTGAGGTTTTGAGCTTCGAATTAACAAGTTTTTGGGCAAGTTTCTTCCTTTTCAAGCTTGGTTAAGCTCCAAATCAGTATTTTAATCATTTTACTTTGATTCTTGTCATCTAAACCCCTTAATTTCGTGATTTCAAAAGTGACAATTGGGGATTTGGCCCGAAAGGCCTAAAATAGTGTTTCTTTAATTTAAACCTCTCTTTCAACCCCTTTTCACTTGGGTTTTCTTCAATCATGGGTAATGTGTTTACAAACTAAAATTCTAGTTTTAACCTTTCTTTTCAAAAACCCAATTTGGGAGTCCGTTTTGGTCTCAATTTTAAAATAGGCAATATAGGTATCGTTGGCTTTCGTCTGACTCGTAGATTCTATATTTGTATAGTTTAGTTGATTATGAGGCCAATCGAGAGGGTAAGGCTCCGGGATGAAGGGTTTTGGATGAAATGTTATCACTTTGAGGTAGGTTCTGACTTAATTTTCTTCAGACTGGGCTAGGTAGTTAATATCTTATTTAAAAACATGCTATGGGTATGGAATTAAATTATGTAAATTGTGTTAATACTGTTGTGTGCCCGTTTGGGGGCTTATGTGTTGTATTGGTAGGTTGAGATAATAATTGCTATGTGTGACCCATGTGGGGGTCTTATATGATATGGTTGGCTTTGTGTATACTTCTAGTGGTTTTCCTTTTGGTAGATTTTCTTAAGTTGAGTTTTATGTGATATCAGAGATGTACTACTTGCATATTTTTCTCTAAAGGTACATGGCTTATATTAGATCATGGATGGTTGACCTATTGAGTGGATTTTTAGCTCACGTGCTTATATATTGGTTGGAATTAAGATTATTATTCTGGTTTGGTTACGAGCATTACATCCTCATATCATATATACATTTCATTAGACATTGGTTCCATTATAGAAATACTATTTTTTCTAACAGAAATGTGACATCTTAAAAAACCCTCTGCCGTAGTTCACGAGCTAGAAAAGAGATATGGATATTGAGACTGGATCAGTTATTGAGATTGTGTATGGGATGAAAAACCCCTATGGATCCTACCTCAAGAGTAGTGCTCGGTAGGTGTATATGGAGGTTATACGATAAATTTCACGACTTGAGAGTGCCCCCTAGTCATAACACAATGCTTAGAGTCACAAGTGACCCAAGCTAAACCATGTCCTGACAAAACACTAAGAATACTGAATAAAATAATAAGATACTAAGTAGAAAATAAATTAAAATAACTCGATTATAATAAAATCAAAATCAATACTGGAAATCAAAACTAAGACTGTCTGACAACATCAATATGCTGAAAATATAGCTATCTGTCTAAAAGCCTCTAAATCATATGAGTTTTTGGGACAAGCCCCCAACAAACTCCAACTGTCTAAACCTAAAGTATTACTAAAAAGAAATACTGATAATTGGCCCTCAAATGATTAGGACTCACCAAACACTGCTACAGATATGGCGTGGAATCATACTAAGTGCGATCTGGATGCTGAGCGTCAGAACCTATATTATAAGACAATATAGCTCAAAGAAAGTATGTGATCAGTACTTAGAATGTACTGAGTATGTGAGATAGGAAATATCTAATAGAGGTTGAACATGATACATGTGACATGGCAAACTGATGCAAGACTAAGTAATAAACATGTATTGTATGATAAGCTGAACAACTAAATACAAGGTCATGTGAAAATCTGAACCTAAACTATGAATTGTGGGACCTACCATTAACCGACATACACAAATTTGAGCTAATCGGGGTCCAACCTATAACCCCAATTGGATGGGTGATCACTACGTTGTGAAGTAGCACTTCGATGCTTAAGACTATGAAAATATCCAAGTTTCTAAAGTTGTTTTGTTAGATATGATGCATTTTGAGTATGTTTTGTAGGATATCATGTCTTGGATGCTAATTTCATGAAAAAGATGAAAAAGGTGTTTTTGGATACTTATGGGAGCAATTAAGGATGTTCGGGACACTTTCCAGCTTGTCGTGATCAAAGCATGTGCGAGAATTGAAGAAGAGCTTAAAAGATGACTCCCGGCACTTGCTAAGTCAACATGTGGACCACATGTAGTACATATGGACCGCATGTGGGAAAACAATGTTTCATAAGTCCAAACTCCCGAGAGCTAACCTGCAGGATTTTTTGGTTCGGCCACTTTCGGTCACTACTTGCTCCCACCTTGCAGGCCACAAGTACTACCTGCGCCCAGGGTCTGGGCGCAAGTAGGGACCATTAGTAGCCACCAAATATTTTTTCTCCTATTTTATAAGAGCTTGATTTTAGAGTTTCTTCATGTACTATAAATACCATTTATGTGTTTTTTAGTAGAAGTTACGTACTCTTGATACTCAAACAAATTTTGATTCGATGATTCAATTTTTTTCTAGGAATTCTCTTTTATTGAATTTAGTTGATTAATTCAGTTGTGGTTTTGGATTTTACTTATTCTTTTTGTTATTTCATCTTATACTTTAAACCATGAATGTTGGTTACTACTTCACAAGCATGAGCGGCTAAAACCCATAGCTAGGGTTGTGGAAACCCTAATAGATTGATGAAGTAGGGGAAGTGTTATTGTTGTTCTGTACTGATACCCATAAATGCTTTGCTTTATTGTTTTTCTGGACCAATAACCATGCATGCATTGCTTTCTCTTCTATATAATAGTTTTATTAATGGTTTCACACATTAGGATCCCGCCTAGATTATTGCTACTTACTCGAAAAGAGGAGTAGTGACTAGGAAAAGATAAAAACAATACTGATTTGGAGTTTAGCTGTCGATCCATGCTTCTAGGTTTCATCTTAGTAAGATGGTTAGATTTTATCTAATAAATAGAGACTTGAAAGATAATAGTTAACTAGATCAAGATAAGGGTTAAGAAGGCAACATCTTGAGACTCAAGAAATAACAGGTGAAATCCTTCTGCTCGTCCAAAAGACTATAGAAGATACATAACTTATTGGTTCTGCATGCAAAGTATCGGGTTAGTTCAACAAAGCATGATAATCCTATGGAGTTTAGAAGCCAGGGGAAAAAAATCCTAGTGTTCCCTTATGACTGATTACAACAGAAGTTGGTATTTGCTACTAGTTCGATATTGATAGTCAAATTCCCTCATTTACTTTTCTAGTTCTGCCCATTGATTACAATAGCTAAGATCCATGATTCCACGTTTTCCCTTAGGATTTGACCCCAACCTTTGTTGGGTTACTATATTTGGCAACAATTGTATCATCTTTTGAGAGGAGGTGTAGCTTTGATGTTTCCAAATTTTGGCGCCGTTGCCGGGAAATATGGTATTGATGTGTGAATTAAAGTTATTGTATCATTTGGGTTTTTCCATTTATTTTTGTTCTTAGTTAGGTATATGATGGTGTATGCATAGCACACGGAGTAGAGGCAATCCCTTACTCGCAGTTAATCCGAATTCAAAGAGGATCCTACAAATACCTACCCAATATGGTGAAACATAAAATAGATGATAATCCTGAAGGAGTTTATGATATTGTACCTCCCCTCCTCCCAAAGGAGTATGGGATATAGTTGATCGATAGTCTGGTGAGATTTTAGCTCAAGCTGAAAATAAGATGAGGGCAACAGAAGAAGTTTAGCAGGTAGCTCGGGAGGCAAAACTAGCTGAGTAGAGACAAGAAGTGGACCACGGAGCAACACTAGGTGGAAATCAAAACAAAGCTAAAAGTGCCCGTGTTCAAGTAATCCCAGTATATTAGTATGTGCATCTATATATAGATGATTATGGAGATATGGGATACATTGACTTGGTAGATACTGGAGCCATTATTCCTCCAGTTTTACTCCCATCAAGTTTGACATAACGAGCATAATAATCCAACTTATAAATATCAAAGGTATGTTTGCAGGTGTGCCTACAAATGATGCAAATTTGCACCTTGCCAATTTCATTGGGATCTGCAGTTTATATAAAAATCTAGTAGTGAATCAAGATGTACTTAGACTAAGGTTGTTCCCTTTCTCACTCATAGGATAAACATCTTTATAGTTAGAGGAACTTCCAAGAGATGCTATCACTACATGGAACGAGTTGCACAGACAATTCTTGAACCGGTTCTTTCCTCTATCCAGGATGTTGTAGCTCAAGAACATCATTTATAATTTCAGGTAGCTACAGTCAGAATCTATGTACGAGGCATGGTTTAGGTTTAAGAAAAAGCTGAGCATGGTGCCCAACCATTGGATGTCGGAGAACTTATTGGAGATATTTTACCGAGCCTTGACCATCAACTCCAGAGCCATGACAAACACTATATTTTGAGGAGCTTTTATGAGACTATGTTGGGAAGTAGTTTTGAAGATGCTAGATTAGATCTCACTCACTAATCGAGGGTGGAAAATTCGGGAGGCTTAGAGGGGATCTGACACATATGTTATTGGTGCCTCTTGCAATTAGAAAGTAGCTGATGATTTGATAGCGAAAGAGATTGCATTACTAAGAATCTATCTAGTAGTACTAGAAAAGTAGCTTGTAATAGTGACTTTTGAGAAAGTGAATACAGTAGTAGCATAGGGATCAACTTTTAAACCTTACGAGTTAGAATTAGAGGAGGAAACAAATAATCTAGATCATTAGTTGGAGGGTTTTTGAGCCCAAGGGCAAGGGAACCAAGGTCAAAACTACTATGACAGATACAAAGACCGTAGTAGAGAGCATATGGTAACTGGAGGAAGAAGGATGACTACAGAGAAAAGGGAGATAGCTATATTCTGCCTGACAGACAAGAAGCAGAATCAAGAATGGAAGAGATGCTGACTATGCTAGTGAAGGGTTAAGAACATCAGGAGATCATCCTTAAAGGAGATTAAGGGTGACATTTTAGGGTTGACCCAAAAGGTCGAATCTCATACCACTGCTATCAAGTAGTTGGAGAACCAGTTCGAGAAGATGTTAGCAACTCTAAACCAGAGGCATCCAGGTACCTTTTTGAGCAACACTATGCAGAATCCAAAAAATGATGGTCATGTTCTTGCCATTACCATGAGGAGTGGTGTGACTACTATGGATCCCCCCTCCCTACTATGGATGCTATCGTTGATGAGACACCTATTGTGGAGTTAGAAAAGGAAATAGATGGTGATGATGTAGTTTCTAGGAAAAGAGGTAAGGATCCAATTGTTGAGTAGGACATAAGACAAATTTCAAGACCACCCCTTCCTTTTACTCAGGTACTAAAGCAGAAATGAGAGGATGGAAAATTCAAGCGGTTCATTGAGATATTAAAAGAGTTGAGATTGAATATTTCTCTTCTTGAGGCATTAGAGTAGAAGCCTGGGTATGCCAGGTTTATGAAGCAGTTGGTCACAAAGAAGAAATAAGCGACTATTGAGTATGTTAATGGCTTGCACCACTGTAGTACAACCACTACGAGGTCTTTGGCTCAGAAAAAGGGTGACCACAAAGTATTCATTGTAGCATATACTATTGGGTCATCCTAATTTTCCATAGCCTTATGTGACGTAGGAGCTAACATAAATTTGATTCCACTGGTTATGTTCAATTAATTGGGTTTGAACCCTTCGAAACTGACTCCAATGCGGTTGTTGATGGCTGACCGCATGGTGAAGAAACCTATGGGCATCTCTTTTGATGTGATTATGAGAGTGGACAACTTCATCTTCCTGACTAACTTTGTTATTCTGATTATGAAGTTGATATCGAGATGCCCATCATATTATGGAGACCATTTATAGCCATAGGTAGAGCGATGGTTGATTGGAGAAAGAAGAGTTAAAAATCATAATCAACGGTGAGGAGGCCACCTTCAATACTCAAAAATCAATGAAGCATCCAACTGACATGAGGGTGGTGCCTGTGATTGATTATATGATGACCTTAGAGGGTACTGTTATGGGTATCTTTATGAATTCTAAGTAATCAAGGTACTCGCTTCGTGCCACAATGTTAAATTAAGCACTGCATGGGAGGCAATCGAAGGTCTAGTGAATTCTGAGTAACCAACATAACCATGTTGTGCCGCGACGTTAAATCAAGTGCTAGGTGGGAGGCAACCCACCATTTTAGTGTCCACTTTTTGTTGTTTTTTTTTGTAGGTTTTTAGCTCTTGGACTTACCCAGAATATGGTAAAATTGCTACATTCATTAATATATAGTTAAGGGGATTATGTGATAAACATCATGGTCACAAGTCCCAAACGGGCCAGGTAAGTGAAGATATAATTGAAAAAAATAAATTTTTGAAGATGAAAATAGTAAGTTGTGGACTTTGGTACATAATCATGCTTTGGGTCCATAAACGCAAGTTTTGGGACCATAAGTAGCGATCAGCTTCACTTTCTCCTTCGACGAGTGATCATCATGATAATGAGGATGAGACAGATTCTGAATTAATCAACCAAACTCAATACAAGAGAATTCCAAGACCAAAATCAAATCTTGGAATAAAAATATATTTGTAAGTATCAAAAGTGCATAACTTCTACTAAAAAACACATAAAGGGTATTTATAGTGCATGAGAAAATCCTAAAAACAAATCCTGAATGAAAAAAGATAAAAAAGGGTCGATGGTAATTTATCTGTGTCCACATGCGGCTTGGCCTTAGGCGCATGTGCTACATGTAGCCTGAGGCTGGGCACATGTAGACACCTACATATACCAAAAGAATTTCCTGCAGCATTTGTTCTCAGGATTTTGGACTTTTGGCACATACCATACCCACATGCGGTTCACATATTGACATAGGTAAGTGCCTGAATTTCTTTTTTATCTTATTCTCTCTTCAAATCTTCTATTTTGATACTTACCATAGTCTTATACAGACCGCATGCAGGCATGTGGTCCATATGTAGACATAGGTAAGTGCCAAGCCTTCCAATACTTGCAGCCAAGCTGCAAATCTTCAACTTTCATCATATGCTTTGGTCATGTACACCTAGAAAGTGTTACGAATATTCCAAAATTGATCAAGTAAGCAACCAAAAACTCCATTTTCATCTTTTCAACGAGCTTGGCATCCAAAACCTAATTTTCTACAAAACATTCCCAAAACACATCATATCAAACAAAACAACCAAAGAAACTTGCATATTTTCATAGTTTTAAGTGTCAAAAGTGCTATATTTCTATAGAACATCAACACTCTCTACGTAGAATGTTTGCATCTTCTCAGGCAATACAACATAACAAAAAAAACCGGATGCTTAACTAGGAGAATCTAAGCTATTCAATGCAGTCAATCAACACTTTAAGCTCAAACCAGAATACCCCCTCTTATCTTAACTTTTCAAAACCAACTATATATAAACATGAAGCAAAACAATATGAGACAATGGGATCAAGGTATGTCACTACATTAGCAACATACAACCATGCATATGTACAAGTTACACTATCCAAACACGTAAACAACTAGCAATATGACTCATGTGTCCTAAGAACAAAGATGTCCCACTCACTTATATGAAGTAATTCATGTCAATGCAGGGACAATGAAGATACACTCACTCTCAGAAGATAAGTTCCAATCAATGTGGATCAAATACCATAGGCTTGCCCTTATTTTCTTTACCTCATTTTTCAGACGATCAAGTTAGGATCACTATAGGACTTTCCTCGGCTTGTAATGTAAGCTTGGGGGGCTGGCATGGTATATATGGATATCAAGTGACTAAGCCTACTTGGCACTAGACTAACTTTGGGGTCCACTTATTAACCATCTTTCTTTTTATTCCACCGCTATTTCTCCTCTTTTTGATTTTTTATTGCACATTTAGGTTGGGTGTGGTCTTTTATTCTTTTTTTTCACTTTTTCATAATTTTTATTTTCTTTTTGTTTTTATGTTTCTTTATTTTTTATTTTTTTTACCACACCTAGCCCTACTAATTTTTTACTCTTATTTTACCCTTGAATATACCCACTTTATATCACACACCCTTATGATAGCCAACCTCAACTTAGGCGATTTATCTGAGTTGAGGTGCACAATGTCCAGGGAGGAATAGTCCAAACTAGGTTATTGCAACACAAATGGGAAGGTGAACGCTGAAATAAGAAGAACATGATATAAGGCTCAAACTGGGATCAAGGATATTATTTCACATAGGGATGATCATTTAGGCTAAAAGTGGACTAAAAGAAAAAATGACCCATGATCCTTTCCTAACTGACTATCCTACAACCTAGGTAGGACTAACTGGGCAAGTTCTGAATTTAACACATAAAGGGAACTAAGTAGCATCTCGCACATACATGGCACAGATTCAATATTACAAGCTACTACTTATCTGGTTCATGCAATTGCTAGCAAGTGATTATCATGTCCCTAATCCTAATTTCATAACAAGATCCACAATGTTCACATATATATACATTTACACAGTTCTAAAATACAATTTTGGTGGGGTATCATTTTTCTCACAAATTAATCAAAAACATGACAAACTTTCCTAAATACTTAAAAACCTCTTAATTACACAAATACACAACACAATAAAAAACAAAACACAATACGACACAATATTTAGCCTAGATATGCCAGTTTTACAACTATACCACGATCGATAGGAAAAGAAGCATAAAAACAAAAATCGAGGCAGGTATAGTATTACCCACCCCTAACTAAAAATTGTGCACTATCCCTAATGCATAAAAATAATTTAAAACAAAGGGAATAAGGACATTTTGAGATAAACTAAGCGCCTGTGTCTTGAGCATCGACAAATGGGGGTATATCAGTTGGCGAAGGAAGTGGTGGTGGTGGTGCACTACTGGAAGATGAACCCGTTATTATCTCGGAATGCCTCTGTCTCGCAAGAACTATGGACTCCATCAATGTATGTTATGCCCTTTTCAGGACCTAGTCATATGAAATATCTGGGTCCTACAAATCTCCCATGTGCCCTCTCTTAGTCTCAACTACCGAGACCTTCTCTTCATCTTCTATAAGGAAATTAAAATATCTGGGTATGCGTGAAGGTAATATTTAGACCACTGGATGTATGACTAAATGATTGGCTTCTATATGGCTCTTTGTGAGAGCATACCTCTGATCGCAATATATCCATCTCCTTCCTCATATGACCTAGATTGAGTGTGTATAACAATGTAAATATGGCTTTAATGCGTCTCTCAAAAGCATCAAGACCTGCATGTAAATCATCAAGTAGCTCAGACATTGCAGATCTCTGTGTGGCCTCCTATCTAACCTCTGCCATCTTGAATATAGTCCTACCTTTTATTAGATCTGCCTATATAGAGTATTCATCTTGATCTCAACCACCTACAATTGAGCATCAGTGGCCTTCTAACGATCCACTAAGATCTATAAAAACTCTCAAGATAAAGTAATCATACCTATAGCATGAGCTACAATAGATGGGCACGTGGGCTCTAAATATACACCAACTGGCTCTAAGGTCGAAGCCGGGGTTGATGAAGAAGTGGCTGGTGTCCCCTCACCTTGAGTACTCAAATTTGGGGCTTCTTTTTGTTCTCTTATCTCATATCAATGCTAGCTCCCACATAACCTCCATGTACATCACCAGGCTCTGTGGAAAATGATGGGCCCTTAGTCTGGGCTCGAGGTATTATGGTAGGCTCGCTAGATCTCCTGGGAAGGGCTGGGTTTACTAGATCTTTCATACTCTTCGTCTGTGCAGTGGATGTCACAAGTTCTATCTCATCAACTCCTGGTATCTCAGGAACACTGGACTCATCACATAACCTCTGAATCAGACAGGGAAATGAAAATTTTGTCACCTCCCCAAAAGATCTATCATGAATCTCATATCGAAGGATGGCTGCAAAGTCAATAATATATCTGACCATCAAACTAGCAATAAGGTCTGTACCCTCCCAAGTTAACACATAATCTGAAGCAGTAGAAAACAGTCGATATCAGATGAACAACCACCAAAACTTGGCATCAAAAGTCAATGAACCTTCTTTATCACACTATGTCCCTCGATCCACGAGGTCTCATTACCCAAAAGTGAAATATAGTCAGCTATCCACCTAGCCATCTTAACACTATCTCATCTATGCTCAGCCTTTCGTATAATATGTCTATTATGTGTGACTCTCATTCTGTAGTCACATTCTGCTGTGGATGTAGGAGTGATATAGTTTGGACTAAAAATGACCCGGTGGATAGTCTCTACTAAAGATCAACCCTGACCCCTCTCACAAGGGTCTGCTCAAGCTGTGACTGCTCCATGTGTTTCATCAAGCATGGTATATGTACATCGAAAGAACTACTATGGCATGATATGATGCATAAAACACTCATACCAAGGCTGGGTTATAAGAACCAAGTGGTGCAGTCATCCATTCCAACTGATAATGATCAAAGACGGCTTGTAACTGTGGTACTCTATGTTTTGCAGAGAAATGACTTTTGAGTTTTTTCACAATTTCAAATACTTTTGAAAAAGTTTCTAAACTCGAGAATACAGTAGCCACTTAATTTATTTAGGAAAATCAAGAAAACCTTTGAAATTACTTAAACAATCCAAACAAAAAAATCATTTAAGTTTGAAATTCCGGGTAGGTGGTTTTTATTAATACTCTTGAAAGGTTATTAAGTCACCAAGAGTATCCGCTAACTTATAATTATTTGGACTATTTGAAAAGTGATTCTTTTGACTAACTTTAAAAAGGAAAATTGACTGTTGAAAAGAAATTGATTAAGAAAATATTTTTTGAGTTTTGTGCAAAATGAGTATTTAATGACTTAGTAGGGAATTTAACTAATTCTAAGCAAGTTAAAGTCAAATAGCATGTAAAGGGGAAATGGGAGAATTAGAAGACTTAAGCTCGTATGCCCAAATCTATCAACCTTATCCTAATTTAATTGAGTTTTTGGCCCACCTGCACCTATCCTAAGCTATTCATTTGGGATTTCAACCCATCATCACCTGTCCTAATCTAAACATTGGGATTTTGGCCCATAACCTATCATAAATTATATTCTTGGGCCCTTTGGCCCAAGATTTACTTCACTTGTATTAGTTTACAATTTTGGCTTCGAGACCCAAATGAATGAATAAATGAATAACGAAATGAATAAAGACAAGTAAAGAAACAATAAGAAAAATGAGTCTTTTAAAGTCTCTTAGCTACTTCAACAATGGGCTTTGACCTATTTTCTCAACAATTTCTTTCTCAAAATCACGCTAATTTGATAGGCTCAAGGGGATGACTTAAAAGGGAAATAGGCCACGTTGTCCCATTATCGAAATATACATGGGTAGAGTCCATTTAGGACTTAAACACAATGCTCTGAATTCATTTCACATGTACCAAAGAAATTAATAAGGATTAATTATCACATTTTTGAAATTAAAGGAAGAAGACAAGCGAATCAATAGACTGAACAAAATGCCATACCAATTTAAACGTGAATAGAATAGGCTAATATAAAAATGATAACCCAGATTATTTGACCAAGAAAGAAATATTGAAGAGATGAGAATTCATGAATATATTCCCAGAAAAAGTAAACCCAGCATAATTCTATAAATGGGTGTTTATCTAGAATTGGTCCACTCATTTCACAAACCACTCAAAATAATACACATGCTTCACTAATCTTTTTACTTTGTTTTAACAAAATAACAAATAAAAATAAACTTTTAGGGATAATACAAGCTGAACTTCTGACTTCAAGCAAAACATGTAATTTTCAAAATAGGGGAAAAATGACTTATTCACAATCAATCTAGCCTAAACGAGTTCAATCACCATTAAGACATAACTATTTGAAGCAAATGACCAATAAAGGCTACAGTTTACAGAACCTTTCACATATAATGCAACAACAACAAGGAATAAATACTTTTCTAAACATTTCAAATCAAGAATTTTCAAGAGTGAGCACTAGTCATGACACCTCCCATTCTTAGTCCTAACTTAAATGATTTGGACTTCTAACCAAAACGTAATTCTTCTTTGACTTTTAAACACCCAAGAGGTGAGGTAGGAATATAAAGAGAACAAAGTATGCTAATGTAGTCATAAGATCAAGCGAACTCACATTTCTTTTAAAAAAATCCAATGCATGAGAGATAGGAAACTTGACAATCTAGGATCTGGGAGCAACAAAGGAAATCTGAACTGATTTGTTCAAAATTTGTCCTTGAGCAATACCAGTCCACATTCTTTCATGTCCATAACCAAAATAAGGTACATACTCAAACATAAAGTAACAGAAGGCTATAAGAAACACACCAACTATTTTAAAATGATTACTATGATCACGAAATGAGAATTTTAAATCAATACTTCAAATCATGCCAGGTAGAACATAGGCCAAAGTCAAATCTTAGATTGAACCAAAACAATGTGCTAAAGAAGATTCACATTTATTTTATATTTTTAATCACATACATATGTGAAATAACATCATGATTAGGCTTAAACAATTATTCATGCCGAGGAAATGTCAAAGATAAAAACTTTTAAAGTAATACAACGGTAAACAACTAGACATCAAGTAGTCCTAAGTTTGTTCTATCATGCTTCTTCAAAATAATATCCAAAAAAAATTTCATCTCCTCTTAGTCAATTCAAATAGTCCTCGAAAAATCCTTAACGCAAAGAACCTACTTAATTTCTAGTCTCCAATGATTTCGAAGAGTCAAGCGAGAATAGAATATCAATAATAAGTTGATTTTTATCCTTAAACACTGTTACGCTCCAAAACACATAAAGATTTCATTTTTAAACATTTTATGATCATGAGACAAAGGCATAAATTTAGAGAAGTGACAAACAATTTCATAACTATAATAAAATTTCTTATAAATCCTATGGCTTCAAGGGCTTCTATACCAAATAATCCCAGCATTATCACGATGACTAAAACATCACCACTACTATGGAACAAATGAAAATAATAAGGATAAAATAAAAAAAACTAAAAAGGAGGGAGTATTACCTGTTTCAAAGCAGTAAAACAAGACTCGAGCTTTTGACGGGTTTTCGACCACCACCAGAAAGACTCTGTGACTCCGAGAAACTTCACGTAATTTACAACTTGTTAATAAAAAGATATTTTTTACTAGAAAAATAGACTTTTTTGCTCAAAAACTTTTTTTCAACCCTTCCAGACTTGTCCACTTTTGCTCCAAAGAAAGCCTTTTATAGGAAAACTTTTGGATTTAGTTTTGGGTCCTTAGACAATGTGGGATAGCCACTCTCAAGGGTGTTTTGGGGATCTTAAAAAATGGGGAAATTTGGATTGAGGTTGAGGATAGGGTTTTAAACTAACAACTTGTACCAATTTTTGGATTTTCTGAAGAAATTTTGAATAAATTTATTTAATAACATTTGGGAAAAAAGAATAATCCCCAACAACCAATGAAATTCATCCACCTAGGTATGAATTTGTATGAATTAACTATTGGAGAAGCGACCTCAAAACTCTCTAGAAGATCCCAATATTTTCTAGAGAAAAGAGAGCAAACAAAGGCGGGAAAAAGGATTTTTCATATGATTGCTGAGTTGGTCGGGCTGGTTGGGGCATGGGTTGCTGATTTGGAGCTGTTATCGGAGCTGTTGGTCGATGTCGTATGCCTTATTTTTGGCTGTTGTATGCTAATTTTGCATATTGTTAAAGCTATTGGTGTTTGTTGTTGAAGACAAGTGAGGGTCGGGTCTTGAGGATTTTGTTGGGCTAGGGCAGATATGTTGTTTGTAGTATTGGACCACTAGAATGGGTTAAAGATTTAGGAGGGGAGTTGTTTGGGCCTGGTGGGTTATTTGATGAATCGGGCTGAAATTGGGGTTATTAAAAATAACCCCAATTAGATTAGAGATTTACAAATTTAGGCTATTTGTTAAAATAGCCTAATTCTTAGAATTTAGCCAACTGAATTTAAATTTTAGCCTAATTAAAAATTAATTGACCAATTACATTGTAATTGTGGCCAAATCAATTTCAAATCAGGTCTAATTTAATAGTTTGGTTAAATTGAAACAACGCTTGAAACAAATTAACAACCGATTTAATCTTGAGTTTCTTGATTTCATAAAATCAACACATATTTTTAAAATAAACCATTTTAAAAATAGTTCATACTTTAATCGAGATTTTAGTCATTTGAATTAATTTCCAAGATAATTCTTTGATTTAAATCTGATTTTTCATAATATAATTATTTAAGTAACAAAATTATACGATTTCGTACATACGAATATGAAAGTATAAGTTAAAATGACAAAACTACCTAGATAAATACTTTGGAAAGATTTTATCCGAATACAATAAATATTGTAATTTTATTTAAAATTCAAAGAAAATCAGGACTAAACTTAGTTGTGGAGGATAAAAATTAGGTGTCAACAATTGCCCCTTCCCTTTGGGTAGGGTGGATGCAAGTAACCCTGGGCAAATGGAGTTTGATGTTCTTGATTTTTGTTTGACCATATTCATTTTAGAAAGAGGTTGGTTTATTCATGAGTTTTTTTAGAGTTATGGCTGGACCCCAATATTGAATTTCCTACATATCTCAGGTTACATAAGAACTCAAGCCACTGGTAGTTCATAAAGCTTGATTTTAAATATGGTCTTCAAGAAATTCATAAGCTATCCTAGTTTTTAAATTCTAATAAAATTGAAAAGCTATGAAAGAGAAGGATTGGGGGAAGGTTGGAATGCAGTAGAGAATTCTACATAGAGCCCAACCTATATATCTCTAAGACTCAGGAAATCAGACTGCTTATAGTTTGACTCAATTGATAGAAAAGATAGTCTTTTATTTTAGATTCTTTGTCTCGGAATAAGTGACAAGTCATTCGAGTTATGAAAAAGTGGATTATAACCTCTTAACCATGAATGTAGGATCCTTTACATCCATGGGCAAGAACTTACCTAAACATAATTTCCAAAACTCTAAGTATGTCGTCACTTAGATTTGAAGGAAAGAGAAGGTTACCCTCAATATGAGTTTAGAAATATCCCAAGAGTGAAGCTGCTAATAAGGGTGTGGTTTGATGATGGTGACAATCATCCTTTAGTTCGTGTCCAAAGAGTTTGATGTTTCAGTTTAGACTTTGTCCCATTTTGCCACTAAGAAAAAGTTCCACGTTGTGCTGCATCCTTTTTAGGGTCGTCTACACTGGTGGTTTTGATTTGAGTTGTTCATCCTCTTTGATTCGCTCAACAATATCTCAAAATAAAATTATTAGTAAGAAAAATAGTTTACAAAAGGGGTATATAGTTTTTTACCAAAGCTTCACGCGAGTTGTTATTCAAAATATGGAGTCGTCCACTCATGTACCTGTTTGGAGGGCAAGAACTTGCAATAAAAATCACAACAACCTCTTGATTGATGAATAAAATAACTTTTTTGTCGATTAAATGTCTTTTAAGCATGGTGGCCCTTTCAAACACCGATGACACTTTATGCAGAACAATCCCTGCAACCGTGTAATCTTATGCTAATTCAACAACCCTTTTGGTCACCTATAATGATCGTTGTATGTGGAATGGTAACCTCTCTGGTTGTTGACAATGATTCTTTGCATGTGACCTCGGGTAAGTTTTGCGCATCTATTGTATCGATACGACTTATAGATTTTCCTTGAATTATTAATCTTTGGATAATCTTCCATATTATTTGATGTTGGATATGAGGCGACTTACAAATAACTTTTGCTTTCTAGATTTTAGGTAATCCTGCACTATCTGACCTTTGGATAAGAGATGGTTTATAGATATTCCTCTAATCGCTAGCTTTCAGGTATTCCTGAACATCATTCCGCCTTGGATACACTATGACTTATACATATCTCTCAAATTGCTAGTCTTTGGGTAATCCTGCACATAATCAATACTGGATAGATGCGGCTTATAGAGAAACCTTGGACGTATCAATTTGATAATCTCATATATTCTCTGATAAGGATTTAGTTGCAACTTATGGATAACCTTTAAACTATCGATATTTGGGTAAACTTGCACACTATCCGGCTAGGATGTTGTTGCGGCTTACTGATGAACTATGAACTATCAACTCATAGGTAATCTTGTACACTAATAATATGACTTATAGATGACCCTCAAATTGTCAATTTCTAAGAAATCTCATATGTCACCCGTCTTCAGATAGCGACTTAAAGACATTCCTTCGAATTATGCGCTTTTGATGTATTTAGATACTGGTTCATGATGAGATATCCCTGATGCTAGAGTATTCTATCTCCGCGTATCAACAAATATTAAATACTGACATATCGTGATGCCAGTGTATTCTATCTCACGTGTCAACAGATATTAAATGCTGAGATATCCTCGACGCTAGTGTATTCTATCTCACGTGTCAACAAATATTAAATGCTGATGATATCCTGGACGCCAACATATCCTATCTCATAGATCAACAAATATTAAATGTTGATGATATCCTCATTGCCAACGTATTCTATCTCGCATGTCAATGGATATTAAATGCAATGATCCTCGACACCAGCGTATTCTATCTCACATGTCAACATATATTAAATGTAATGATATCCTCAATGCCAATGTATTCTATCTTGAGTGTCAACGAATATTAAATGTTGATGATATCCTTAATTCCTCTTCAACATATATATTTCAGAATCTAAATACCTTTTATCATAGTACCATGGCTTTCCGTCAGGCTCCTCTTCGACGTGCGTATAATGTGATGGTTGTTCTTTAACGCTTATTTCCAAAGGATCAATATAACTCTGATCTGGGAGCTGAATCATGAAGGATATAGTTTCCAAAACATCAACAAACTCATTCTGTATCCCCGGGATATGTCTGAAATCAACTTCCTTAAATCTTCCACACAAATCCTTCACCAGATCTACATAAGGAGTAATCTTGGAGTTCCTTACTTTGTTCTGTATCCCCGGGATATGTCTAATTTTGTTCTGCTATAACATTATCCCTGATAGTCAATGCGTTATCTTCATCGCTTCCAGTCATATTTGAATGATAGTTAGGGGATGGGATTTTATGAACTTTTGATCAAGTGAAGTAAGGATGCTCTGCCAACTTATTTTAACATGACATAATTATCTGTAAAGAAAATAACTCAAAGGCAGATGTGTTAGATCACTTATAAGATAAATAATACAAGATATTTGACAAAAAGTAACCACATAGAGTTGTTTTCATCATAGGCAAACAGACCCACGGGAGCATAGTGGATAAATTTGACTTTGATTCAAACAAACGCATATCCTAGTTGAGGTGACCCTTTGAGACAAGGTTTGGCCTAACAAATTTTGAAGAAAATATATGCCCTTTTAAAAGCCAATCCATTGTCCCCTAAATATACATAGGTATATAAAAAAGGGCATAAATGCCTACAAAAGTAACATAAAAGGGATACAACCTTTAGGGAAAAGAAAGATATCATAAAAGAAAGAACAGGTCCAGTGCAGAGAGTAGAAATACTAGCTCCTAGATGCTCCTTCATTGGGCTTTGACTTGTTAGATTTATCCACCTCTTGCCATAGGTGACATCTGTTAATGATCAGGTGATTTCTGCATAACTGAGCTTTGTTCTCATAGATTATTTTTCCTATGCTATCAATCTGAGAAACCATGCAATAACCTAAATCAATAAGATACCACCTAGCATCATCAACCTCTTGCTTGGTTTGCTTTAACACTATAACGCTTTGAGTCTGCACCCCAGATGCTACACAATGCTTACGACCCCAAAGGACCCCAAGCTAACCCATGACTGGTACCTGCTATGAGCACTGAATAATAGTACTGAAATAAAGTAGAAGATAGGCTGAAATTCCATAAGGTTCATAATCTGAATACTGATAAATATAGGAACTAACAATAACATCTAAAAATTAAAGACTGTCTAAACTAGTCTAGTCTAAAATGCCTCTAACTAAACTGTTTGGATGTAGAGATGATGGGAAAAATCCCTAACTAACCTCGGCTAACAAAATACTGATTCTACTATAATACTTAAATAAAAGAATATCCTTGATAGATGAGAACTCACTACTAAATTAGCTGCTGCTAGCTGAATCTGGCTATGCACTGTCAGGAACCTGAGCGTTCAAACCTATTATATGAGACATCATAGCTCAGGAAACGTGTATACAATTAGTACGTAGAAATGTACAGGTATGCTATATGAGGTAAGGCTAAAATATAGGGGTTTATATGCATGAACAGTAACTGACTGAATGATACAAATATAACTAAATGAGAGTACATGGATAACTGAAACTGCTATAAATATTGAGTATGCAATACTGTGCATATTCATATATACTATATCTAAGAGTTACACTGAAATTGAGTACTGAGTTCTGATAATTGAGTAACTGGTATCTAAGATTACTGATAACTTAATTTCTGATAACTAGGTGACTATTACTAATAATCCTGAATCTGTAGAACTCAACTGAGTTCTATATTGAAGACTAAAACTAAAACTGTTGGAGGTAGTCATCTAACTGACATGCCCCTCTCTAAACTGATTTGGGTCCAACCTATAACCTCAGTTGGAAGGGTTTTAGTACTGTTCAATGGGTACAAACATTGGCTTTGTGGATCCACTGAAATGTCATCCCAAAGGACTAAGGGTCACCCTCTACTGGCAGTTTCAATAATGAGAACGGTATTTCCTCAACTGGATGGTAAACACCTTATCAACCCTCAACTGGCTGGTTCATATCTCAACCTATGCTGGCTACATAGTTTTGAAATACAAGGACTGCTACTAAGGATCACACCCTCTACTGATAGGTGAGCCCCCATCCTTACGTTCGCTCGGTGCTGAATCCTACTCCCAACTGAACGACACAGATTATTAGACTGAACTGAACTGAACTGAACTGAACTGGACTGAGTTTGACTGAGTTTTATAACTGACTGAGTACTACTATTTGTGACATTATTGATACTATTCTGTAGCTACTATAATCTTAGGTAAACAACTAGATTTTGGGTATTAAATACCCCCAAGACTCATTAGCATTTATTGTAAAGCATGACGTAATCTTAAAAGCATAACAATAATTACTTGTTAACAATGCATTCATTTGGATATTTTGTCAAACACTTGAGAGGCATGAACTTATATATGAATGGGGAACACTTGGAGATTCTAACAAACACTTAGGGAGCATGATTATTTCACATAATAATAAACATATATATAAATATCATGGCTACAAGATTCAAATTGCAGTTTCAAGGATTTAACATGAGAATCACATAATTCATCACACATGCTATCATAATATCATGAAACTTGTAATTAATCATGGATTAAAGACCATATAACAACACACACATGAACACAATTCAACTCAAATATATGATTCATGGAATCTCAATCTTGTATTTTGAAAAAGGATTCTTGGGCTCCATGGGTGGTAAGGACCCATGGATGAACATCTAACATACCTGAGAAATTAACTTCTTAAATATTCTTGGTAGTGTTCCTGAGATTTGACCTTTATTCTTGATGTTGGGTGAATTTATACATTCTAGCGCTACTATTCTAGCTTATTTAGCCTTATTTTGAGGATGATTATTATGCTATATGTGTTAATAATGATATAAATGAGAAATTATGTGTCCAAGTATGTGTTCACAATGTTTAATGGTGTTTCCACACAAGTTTTGATTCAATTCGACCATTTAGAGTTCAACTAAGAAAACTAGTGTGACTAGCTTGAGCTAGGTATTATTTAGTCTCTTGTGTTGGGTTCTAATATGTATTAATAAGTTACCAAGGTTGTTATTATGTATTTATACATGAAACAACCAGTTTATAATATTCAAGGGTCAATTGGATCAAGCAAAGGATCAAAACAATGAGTTAAAGCTTAGTGAGAAATTATCCTACGCTTAGCTTGTGTTTCTAATTCATTATTGAGGATGTTGTGTTGTTTTGAGCTCTAAATTTTTGTGTTTAATGCTATAGGATTCTTGGTTAATGGACTACGATGATATATGAAGAATATACAAGCTTCAAATCAAGTGTAAACAAATCAAAAAGGCTCATAAATGACCACGAAAGCACAAGACGCAAGCTGGACGCAATTTGGACCCCTAAAATAAATGGGGCATATGTGGACTGTATATGTGGCCAATGAAGGCGTGAAAAATACCATTCGATTCAGAAAAGGCTAAAGTTTTAGACCCACAGGCGCATGTAGCTAATAATGGGGTTTAAAAGAGGCTCCGCGTTGAAATCACGATGAGCTACTGGAATTTGACAGTTTTTTTGACAATTGTGAATTGGCATGTCACCACATCGCGCCGATGCACAAAATCAGGATAATTCTGCCCGGCTGAAAGAAAACAGCATGGAAATCCAATCCAAGTCGGTTTATGACGTGTTTACTATAAATATAACATGTTAAATCACGTTTTAATTATCTTGGGATCTCTTGGAAACCCTAGATCAACTTGGAACATCATTGGAGGCTACCACAACTTCTTTTTAGGTTTTATCATTCTTTAATTTAGTTTTTTTATAGTTTGTATCATCATCACAAGGGATTAGATGATGAATATTTTCATTAAAGGCTAAAACCCTCTTTCTGGGGTTGAGGCCAAGAACAAGAGTACTCTTTAATATTCTTTATTGTAGTTTAATTGTGGATTATCATATGGATTGTTTTTGATTTCTTGAGCTTACTATTTTGATGATTAGCTACCATTAGAATAAATCTATGTTTCTATGTGAATCCGGGAGGAGAATCATAGGATAGAATGAAGAAATTAAGGAACAAGGTTCTTACTCTTTTATGAAACAAGGAGTTTGAATTAGCATCTAGGATAGGGATATACCTAGCAGCCTTTTTTGGTTCAATTGCAAGAAGATAAATTATTGAATCTAGTGCGGGAGTTGTAGTTGCAATGTTCAATAGATAACAGATTTGAGGTCGGGAGACTAAAATTGTAGCATAAACCTTGCGAATCAGCAATCTGATAATCAATTAGACTGCAATAGGAAAAGAGATTTATAAGATTTTTTGAAATACCTCAACCATGGACTGTACTCCATTGATTGTCCAAGATTTTAGTTTATGCATTATTTTAGATTAGTTTTAATTTACAAAATTACAACTTTATTTTCTACTCTCCTCAATTAGTTAAACTAGAATAAGATAGGCGGAGAATGCAAGTCCTTGTGAGATCGATACTTGGGCTTCTTTGAGGCCTCTATATTACTTGATAAGACCATGTACACTTGTGTGTGCGCTTCGGCACTGCCAATTTTTTTGCGCCGTTGTCGGAGACTTGTTATTAGGCAACTATCTTATTTTTAGTTTTTCTATATTGAGTTGTATATAGTTTTTGTTTAGTTTCTTTTCATTTTCCTTTATTTCTATTTTTTCTCACATTCTTCTTAAGATGTCAGCCTGGGATAGATAGTTTTTGAGTGATGATGATTCTTGTTATTTTTGTAGGGGACCATATCATGAGGCTTATTGTCTAGATTTTGATGGAAGTTCATGGACGGGACCTTTATAATATGATACAGATACTATTCTATCTGAGGAACAGAATGCAAATTGGTGTTTGGTTTGTGGTCAAAGTGATCATTCTAAAGATATGTGTGCTGTAAACCCTGATTTAGTAATGTTTGTGGGTTATGATCAATTGAAAAATTATATAAACTACTGCAATTGAATATGGTTGGCTCAGTCACAAATTCTATCACAGACCAACAATAGCAGTTTCAATAACAACAACTAAACATGCAGGCCACAACTCAAATGAGCCATTTGGAAAAGATGCTAAAACCACTTTTAGTGTCTCAAACAAAGTTTTGGAAGATCTGAATAACCATAGGGAGGCTGTAGATCAAGAGTATATCCAACTGGTTGTAGAGAAAGTTGTTGATAATTCGAAGAAGTCTGAGTACTCAAAAACTGAAATTGTTGAAAATCTTAAGGAGTTACCATTGCCACCATGTCTACAGTGGCTAAGGGAAGAAGAATATATGGAGGACATTAGCCAACTTGTGGAACAAACACAAGAATCCCAGTCACTCGATTGTCATCTTTATCTTGAGGCTAATATTGAGAAGGAGAATAAAAGTGAAGGTATTGAGGATAGTGTAACTTTTAAAGTAGTATTGTTTGGGCCTCATTCAAAGCACTTTTCTACATTATGTTTAGATGATATCTTGCATGTGGAATTATTTTAAATAGTAGAAGAGTGTGAAGATGAGGAACAAGAATCCTATATTCTTGATTTTACATTAGAAAAAAAACATTAAAACACACCTCACTTTAAGGCCGAGTGGTTTACCATGATCAATCCATTACTCGGATTCTTAAATTTTATACCACCTCCCTATGAGCGAGGCAAGAAGATGGATGCTAAGTTGGGGTGAAATTCATATCCTCAAGGTGGAGGAAAAAGTTGATATAGGTCGTGCCGCGACACTAAATTAGGCGCTTCTTGGGAGGCAACCCAAGATAAGGTATGTTTTATTTTCAGTTTTTAGTTCTTTTTATTTCACACAATTTTTATTTTTGGTTGAGTCACAAGTTGATGGAAAGTCCGAGTACCGAAAATCTGAGCTTGAAGCATGGAAAATATTAAGTGTGGGCTCCCATGGATCCCCTCTTTATCTGAAGATGCTACTATCTAGGGCTAGAGGCCTTAGGGAGTATTTCTATCTCTTACCTTTAAATTCACTTTGGGGACAAAGTAGATTTTTAAGTGTGGGGTGGGGAAATTCCTAAATTTTGTCTTAATTTAAATTTTTTTTAGGTTAGGAATAAGTGAGATATTCTTGTTGGTTCTATTTTTTTATTACATGATGCAAGTGGGATTGTTTGTAAAAGTATGTTGAATGAGTGAATTACTACTTTTTAGACTCTTAGGCTCATGTTTTGTGACTCTAGTATTTGTTGGCTTAATTTTGAATTTATGCTATTGTTTGGTTGAGAGTCTATGATGATCCTATTGAGTTGAGCATATGCCATGTGCGTGTGGGATTTTTGTATATTTCTTGTTGCATGTGAAGTCTAGAACTTGCCCGGTGTGTGTGTGAAGCGAAATGAATAATGTGGGTTTAGGAGATGATTTAGGCATTTCTTTGATAGCCTTATTTTATACCTTCTTTTTACCTACCTTGTGCATTATCTTAGTTAAACCCCATTGAGCCTTTAGCTTTTTCTTTGGCAACCTCATAAGTATCCTAATCCTTTTTTTTGATAGACCATCATTTTATCCAAAAGGCTTCTAAGTTCTTTAATTGAAAATAAATGAATTTGAGAATGGAGTTTGAGAAATTGAAGAAGAAGAAGATGAAACTGATGCCCCAAGGTAATAGTTATTGGTGTATAATTGATGTGTGGTAGATGATTGTGAAAAAAGAAAAAAATTGATTCTTGTGGTTGTAAACTATATGTCCACCAAGTGTTTGTGAAAATGCTTAAAAGAGATGGGTAGACAAAAGTGGTATAATTTGATTGTTGGGGATTGGTTTTAAATATATAATGTAGTGTATTAAAGCGCTTAGAGAGGTCAGTCACTATTCTTGGCCAAAATAGTTCCTACCTTTCCCTTAGTCTATATTACAACTCGAAAAAGTCCTAATTGATCCTAAGCTTTACATTCGACTATTAGTGGAACACTACACTAAGGGTAAGCCTATGGTTCATTATGTGTAACTTGTGAATTCTTTGTAAGAGTGAGTGTAATTTGATTCTTGTACCCATTACATTATAAATTTCATTATTTTGAGTGATTGTGGGTAACTCTCTTGTTGTGAGGGGCACATGTTTGATGAATATGGGCAATTTGTAAGATGTCTTTAAATGAATTATGTGCATGAGTTTGCTACTTGTGGAGTCCATTCTTGAGGCTTGGATGTTTTAGAAGTAGGATTCTTGAGCTTTCAATTGTGCATAACATGCTTAGTGTAGAAACTTGTATTCCATATAGTCATTGTAGTGCTATCTTGAGTGTCTTGCATGTAGTAGAAGTGCGGAGTCTCTTCACCTCGTGGTATTTATAGTTAATAATTGTTTGAGGACGAACATCATTGGAGGCTACCACAACTTATTTTTAGATTTTATCATTCTTTAATTTAGTTTTTTTTATAGTTTGTATCATCATTACAAGGATTGGATGATGAATATTTCCACTAAAGGCTAAAATCCTCTTTCTGGGGTTGAGGCTAATAACATGAGTACTCTTTAATATTCTTTATTGTAGTTTAATTGTGGATTATCATATGGATTGTTCTTGATTTCTTGAGCTTACCATTTTGATGATTAGCTACCATTAGAATAAATCTATATTTCTATATGAATCCGGGAGGAGAATCATAGGATAGAATAAAGAAACTAAGGAACAAGGTTCTTACTCTTTTATGAAATAAGGAGTTTGAATTAGCATCTAGGATAGGGATATACCTAGAAGCCTTGTTTGGTTCAATTGCAAGAAGATAACTAATTGAATCTAGAAGAATTATTGTATCTCTGCGGGAGTTGTAGTTGCAATTTCAATAGATAAAAGATTTGAGGTCGGGAGACTAAAATCGTAGCATAAACCTTGCAAATCAACAATCTGATAATCAATTAGACTGCGATAGGAATAGAGATTTGTAAGATTGTTCGAAATGCCTCAACCCTGGACTTTACTCCATTGATTGTCCAAGATTTTATTTTATGCATTAGTTTATATAGTTTTAATTTACAAAATTGCAACTTTATTTGCTACTCTCCTCAATTAGTTAAACTAGAATAGGATAGGCAGCGAATGCAAGTCCCTGTGAGATCGATACTTGGGCTTCTTTGAGGTCATTATATTACTTGATAAGACCACGTACACTTGTGTGTGTGCCTGGGCGCTGTTAATTCTTGAAGGCTAGGATTTTGCTAATTAGAAGAGAGATTGATCTTGATTTGAGGGAAATTGAGTAAATGATGATCTAATTAGGTTACTAGGGGTTAATTAACATGTTTAGAATGATTAAGGCCATGGAAAAAGATCAAATTACCCCTGGAAAGATTTAAATTTTTGTCATTGAAAATCCTGATTTTGGCTTTCACCGCGATGCAGTGGAATCGCGGTGATCCACTGGAAGTCCGACTGAAACTTTTTAAAATGGACAATTGTGAAAATGGACCTTGGCGTGATGTGGTACTATCGCGTTGCGCCACTGGAAATTGATAATTCTAAAATGGCACCTTAGTATGCGGTGCGTCACTGGAAAATGATAATTGGGCAATGGCACTATAGTGAGATGTGCCGTTATCATGTTGACACACTGGAAAATGACAATTGGGACCTGAAACTTCACCGCGACGCGGTGATGCTCAATTTCACATACTGTTTTACTAAATGTGCCGTAACTTCTCACCCGGATATCGGATTTGGACAAAATATATATCGTTGGAAAACTGACTAAATTTTCTTTACAATAATAGGTCTTAAGATTGAAAATTATGAGTATTATTGAAATTATATATAGGAATTATCATGTATCGAAAGCTAAATTGAGCTAGGAGAATACGGGGTATTATAATATCTCCCCCTTGGGAACATTCGTCCTCAAATGAGACTAATTTAAGCAGAAAATACCAAGGAAATAAGTTTACACACTGAACATGCACAACTGAAATATGATTACATGACTGAACTGATTCACGAATGCTTGACTGTCCTGATAATGACATGCAACAGTAACTGATACTATGTTTGTAACTATAACTGAGCATGGAACTCAGTAAATCTAAGAAAGACAGTTACCTCAAGCTGAGTCTGAGTTTGCAGCGAAAAGGTGAGGATACTTGGTCTGCATATCTGCTTCTGCTTCCCAAGTAGCTCCCTCAACGGACTGGTTTCGCCAAAGAACTTTGACCAAGGAAACTTCTTTGTTCCTCAGTCTACGAATCTGATGATCAAGGATTTCGGCTGGGACCTCTTTGAAAGAAAGATCATTCTGAATGCTTACACTTTCTAAGGGGACTAAAACTACTGGGTCACCAATGCATTCTTTAGCAAGGAGACGTGGAAAACTGGGTGCACTGAAGCTAAGTCTGAAGGCAACTCAAGCTCATATACTACCTTTCCAAAATGTCTGAGAATTCTGAAAGGACCTATATATCGGGGACAGAGCTTCCCCTTCTTACCAAAGCTCTTCACTCCCTTCATGGGAGAGATCTTTATATACACAAAATCACAAATCTCAAACTTGAGATCTTTTCTTCTTACATCGACATACAATTTCTATCAGCTTTGAGCTTCCTTAAGCCTCTCCGTGGCCAAGTGAACCTTCTCTAACGCATAAAATACTAAGTCAGGCCCTGTGAATACAGTCTCGCCTTCCTTAAACCAACCAATGGGAGACCTATATCTCCTCCCATAAAGTGCCTCAAACAAGGCCATCTGAATACTGGAATGATAGCTATTATTATACGTGAACTCAATCAAAGAAAAGTGGTCATCCTAATTACCTTTAAAATTAACAACTTATGCTCTCAACATATCTGATAAAGTCTGAATGGTCCTTTCTTCTTGACCATCTGTCTGAGGGTGAAAAAATATACTGAGGTGAACTTGGGTACCAAAGACTCTTTTGGAAGGCTTTCCAAATATGAGAGGTGAGATGAGTACCTCTATCTGAGATGATAGATAATGGAACACCATAAAACCTAACCAACTCTCTGAAATAAATCTTGGCATAGTTCTCGACTGAATAAGAAGTATGGACTGGCAAAAAATGGGCTAATTTGGTCGTCCTGTCTATAATGA
Source organism: Capsicum annuum (assembly GCF_002878395.1). Classification (NCBI taxonomy): domain Eukaryota; kingdom Viridiplantae; phylum Streptophyta; class Magnoliopsida; order Solanales; family Solanaceae; genus Capsicum; species Capsicum annuum. The sequence goes on along the minus strand of NC_061111.1, from coordinate 223,589,760 downwards.
CCCAAATAAAATCATGCTGACGATGAGTATGAGGCAAACCTGTCATGAAGTCCATGTTCACTTCCTCCCACTTCCAAGTGGAAATATTGAACTCCTGCATGGATCTACTAGGCTTCTAATGCTTAATATTAACCTGCTGATATGTTGAGAACTTAGCTACAAGCTCTGAAATATCTCTCTTTATCCCACTTCACCAATAGATTTCCGACAGACCGCGGTACATCTTAGTGGCCCCTAGATGAATAGAGTATTGTCCACTATGCACTTTTGCAAGAATTCGATGTCTCAACTCATCAATACACAACACACATAGTCTAACCTAGCAATGCAACACACTATCTCCCCTTTGGGAGAAAACCTCTACCTACTAATCTCAGACTGACACTTTTAACTTGACTAGACTGGGATCTCTATCTGTCTTTTCTTTTAGTTCGGAAACCAAAGATGATTCCAAACTAATCAAAACCCAAACACTACCCTTAGCTCAATCAACTAAACGGACACCTAATATGGAAAGCTGATGAACTTTCTGAACTAACTTCTTCTTATCATCCTCGACGTGAGTAACACTACCCATGGACAATCTACTTAGGGCATCTACCACTATATTGGCCTTGCCTGGATGGTACAAAACACTCATGTCATAATCTTTTAACAACTCTAACCACCTTCTCTGATGTAAGTTCAAGTCTTTCTGAGAAAATACATACTACAAACTCTTATGGTCTGTGAACACATCAACATGTACCCCATATAAATAATACCTCCAAATCTATAAGGAAAACACTACTGCTACTAACTCAGGATCATGAGTAGGGTAATTATTTTTATGAGGCTTAAGATGTCTGGAGGCGTAGGTTATGACCTTAACTCTCTACATTAAAACATAACCCAATCCAACTCTAGAAATATCACAATACACAATAAACCCATCTGAACCATTTGGCAAAGTCAAAACTGGGGCTGAGGTGAGTCGAGTCTTCAATTCCTGAAAACTCTTCTCATAAGAATCTAGCCACTGGAATTTGACTTTCTTCTGAGTCAATCTAGATATGGGGGATGAAATAGATGAAAACCCTTCAAAAAATCATCGGTAATAGCCAGCCAAACCTAAAAAACTCCTGATATTTGACAGAGAAATGGGTCTAGGATAGTTTCTCATTGCTTTGGTTTTTTGAGGTTCAAATCTAATGCCATCACCGGAAATAATATGACCAAGGAAAGCTACTGATCTTAGCCAAAATTCACACTTGCTGAATTTGGCAAACAACTGAGGGGATCTGAGGGTCTGCAATACTATTTTGAGGTGGTCTGCATGATCATTTTTTGTATGGGAGTAGACAAGAATGTCATCAACGAAAACCATAACGAATATGTCCAGGTATTGATTAAACACTCAGTTCATCAAGTCTATAAAAGCTTCTGGGGAATTGGTAATACCAAATAACATGACTAGAAATTCAAATTGACTATACTGTGTACTGAAAGCTATTTTTGAAATGTCATATTCTCTGACTCTGAGCTGATGATAGTCATATCTGAGGTCTATCTTAAGAAAGTAATTGGAACCCTGAAGTTAGTCGAACAAGTCATCGATTCTGGGAAGTGGGTACTTATTATTGACTGTGACTTTGTTCAACTAATGATAGTCTATACACATCCTGAGTGAACCATCTTTTTTATGTACAAATAAGACTGGTGTACCCTACGGGGAAATGCTGGGTCTGATGAACCCCTTTTCTAAAAGGTCCTTTAACTATTCTTTAAATTCTTTAAGTTCAGTTGGAGCCATCCTGTATGGTGGAATAGAGACAGGCTAAGTATCTGGAAGGAGGTCTATTACGAAGTCAATTTCCCTTTTGGGAGGAACTCTGGGAAGATCTTTGGGGAATACATATGATAATTCATTTACGACTGGAACTAACAAAGGCTGAGAGTCTCTAAACTAGAGTCTTTGACTCAGAAAAGATAGTAAATACACCCTTTGGATATAATCTTTCTCACTCTAAGGTATGAAATAAGCTGACCCTTAAAAGCTATGGTACTACCCTTCAATTCAAGGACTGTTCATTAGGAAACTGAAAATGAACGACCCTATTTCTACAATCAACTGAAGCATAGCATGAATGGAGCAAATCTATGCCGAGAATGATGTCAAAATCTACCATCTCTAGCTCTACAAGGTCTGCTAAAGTAACTTTCTGAGATACTATAACTGAGCAGTTTCTGTATAACCGTTAGGCTATGATAGACTTACCCACTAGGGTAGAGACTAAGAAAGGATCCATTAGGATTTCGAGACTGACTCCAAAATTGATCGCTATATAAGGAGTTACGAAAAATAGAGAAACTTCTAGATCTAATAAGGCATAAATATGTAAATGGAAGATATGTAATGTACCAGTGACCACATTAGGAGAACTTTCCTGATCTTTTTTGGAATGAAGTGCATAAAGCCTGTTTGGGCGCTTCCCACTGGTGGCACTAGAAGTGGCACCCTGTTGATTCAGAAAACCGGACTGTGCTGGGGGACGATTGTAATGGACTTGTGAACCTGACTGAGGACAATCTATGATTCTATTTCCTAGCTTGCCATATCCGAAACATACATCACTGCCAGCTCTGTAGACACCCTGATAGTTTCTCCTATATTTTTGACAAAGAGGATTTGTTCGGGCACTATTGATACTACCTTGAGACTTAGAGCCTGGAGCCTTGTCTTTGTTACCATTTTTGAACTTAGGTGCTGTAGCACTGGCTGAAAACGGAGCTGGAACTAAAGATTTTGGGAGAAACTGGGAATGGTTACCACCTTTTGAGTTAGGCTGAGTGAAATTGAAGCTACCTATTCTAGCTCTCCTATTTCCCTCTCTTTATTCTTATTCTTAGCCTCTTCTATCTGCTGAGTATGGACTATTAGCCTGGATATGTCCATCTCCTTAATTAACATTGCGGTCCTACACTCCTTGACCATACTCTCTAACACCCCAGATATGAACTTGCTCATCTGGACCTATTGTCTGCTACTACATAGGGATCATACCTGGCTAATTGGGTAAACTTGAGGGAATACTCTTTCAAACTCATGTTGCCTTCTTGATATTAATGAACTCTAACACCTTGTCTTTTCTCAACTCTAAGGGAAAGAATCTATCTAGAAAAACAGTAGTAAACTCTTCCCATTGTATGGGCTCTGTATCTGTGCCCCTATCTACCTTCTACTACTTAAACCATGTTTGAGCTAAATCTTGTAGCTGATGGGTAGCTAACTCATCACTCTCACTGGAAGACACTCCTATAATATCTATGACTTTCTACACCTGATCGAGGAACTCCCGTGGATCTTCTTCAAACTCCCGTCGATTGAAAGGGACTTTTTGATCTCTTGATGATCCTATATGAAGGGGATTATAATGTTGTTGTCAGGTGTACTCCTTCTTTTTATACTCATATCGATGCTCTCAAAAAAAGTCAATACTCTTCAATAGTAGGCCTTATTTCCACCTTCCCGAAGTGAAAAACCATGTTGTCATCATTCTAAAATTATGTTAGTACATGTATTATTTCAGTCCAAGCATCCATCTCTATAAGCGACGGTATATGCCCGATATGAGTTCTAACAATCTCTTTGCCTTTGGACTTCATATGGTTCCACCATAATTTCAAGAAATTGTCAGGTCCGGTAACCATCTTGAATTTTCTTCAAGGATATGGTTGATCTATACCTACAAAAAACAAGTAGAATAAGCCTCATCCCTACCCCAAAGATGATGGATTGGATTAAACAAACATATATTTTGTTCAACACAAAAGTATGATTCGTCTTTAATTGGTTTGGGGCCAATAGACATAGGGCAGGTTTTCTAATTGGCCTAATACCCCCTCTAGTATTGGGTCATTCTAGATTTATGCCTAAAATAGGATTTTTGTTTTGCTCTATCCTAGATGTTTAGAGTGGGTTTGAACAAGATTCCTAAGTAGACAACTTGGGTCTGGAAATACGAACATCCATCAAATGCCTAACGTTCTAATAAATCATCGTATTTCCAACATTTAATTTGGAATTGAACAATAGGGGCCGGGACATCCACGAAACCCCATACAATTTATATATTTAAAATGGGAAGTATGCTATGAATCAAAATAGTTTAATTTTGCAGAATTTAAACACATAAGCACATAAATAGTTTAAACATTACAATAGTTAGTCAATGAGGCAAATTCAAATATTTGGTTAAAACTTAGTTAAATTTCCCAAAAGAGTCACCATATCTGTTTTTTGGAGAAATGACTTTTGAGGTTTTTCATAAGTTCAAATACTTTTGAAAAGTTTTTAAACTCAAGAATAGAGTCACTAAACAATTTATTTAGGAAAATAAAGAAAACTTTTGGAATTCTTAAACGATCCAAAATAGAAAAATTATTTAAGTTTAAAATTTTGGGTAAGTGGTTCTTATTCTCTTGGAAGGTTATTAAGGCACCAATAGTATCCTCTAACTTGTGGTTATTCATACTATTTGAAATGTGATTCTTTTGACTAACTTTAAAAAGGATAATTGATTGTTGAAAAGAAATTGATTAAGAAAATATTTTTTGAGGTTTGTGCAAAATCAGTTTTTAACGACTTAGTAGGAAATTTAACTAATTCTAATCAAGTTAAAGTCAAATAGCATGTAAAGGGTAAATAGGAAAATTAGAAGACTTAAGCTTGTAAGCCCAAATCTATCAACCTTGTCCTAATTTAATTGGATTTTTGGCCTACCTGCACATGTCCTAAGCTTTCATTTAGGATTTCGGCCCATCATCACCTGTCCTAATCTAAACATTGGGCTTTTGGACCATAACTGCAATACCCCATACTTTTTTCTAGCTAATTTTATCTCAAGAATATCTAGTATTATCTTTTAAATTTAATGATGGTTATTCCATGATGAATTTTCAAGATTTTCACTTTTTGTCATGTGGGAAATTCAATAACCTTTCCATCGATATAAGATTCTCCCAAATCCAATAACTGGGTCAGAAGTTATGACTATTTCAAGTTCCCATCATAAAACAATGCCATATTAGTCAGCGGCGCGCAACGCCACAAGAGGAAATGCCATTTGAAAAATTCTAGTAGGGGTCCGCGATTATGGCGTGTCGCGCCAGGGACTAAATTTAGAATTGTCCTTTTCCAGTGTGTCAGCGTGATTTCCTCCGCATCGTGCCAAAGTTCCAGGTCGCAAAAGAAGGGGAAACGCGATGGCTCCACATCGCGCCATCCCTCAGTTTCCCAATTGTCAAATTTCAATGACACAGCGAGATAGCACCGCGTTGTGCCAGGGGTCCAATTCGGGAAATTTTTACTGAAATTATAAGACGCGTCCAGGGTTAAAAGGGTCAATTTCTCACCCCTATTTAAGCCCTTTAATACGTTATTCAGCCAGTTTTCACCCAAAATACATTCTCTTCTCTCAAAAACCTCTCAAGAATAACCTAGGGCATTTTATAGATGATTCAAAAAAAAAAATTCCTCTTTCAATCTTTACGAAATCACGAACCAAGGTATACATAGTGTTCATTCATGGACTCCTTTTTTCCATGAAGCCCGAGAATCCCTTTTTCTAAATTCAAGTTTATGGATTTCCTTATGAATTTCATGATTGGGCTACTCTTGTTCATGTGGATAAATGAGAAATTGAATTCTACTCCATGTTGGGTGATAAATTCTATGAGGGTTGGATTATTATAGATATAGATTCATGCAAACCTATGACTAAACCCTTGAATGAAGAAATTGGAATTGAACCATGATGTTTAATTATTGTACAATGATGTTTACATGTACCATGCCTACAATATGTTTGATTAAATGCCTAGATGAAGGAAAAGTGCCTAACTAGCATGATACGATGAAATCCCAATGTATGGACAAGTTATGCCTATCACATGTTTTGATGGAATGCTTCTATAAATGTATGATGTATTATGATGTTAGTTATATGTTTGAGTAAGTTATGCTTGGTCAGTTTTATTCCATTGAATCCTAGGGGTACTTGTACCCAAAACATTAGCTATGTTCCTTGAGCCATGTCATGTTTTCACGATACTCTCAGTCAAGCTATGATCCTTAGACTTCATACAGTCTTATGAATTAGAAAATCTCCATGATCTTATGAAATCAGTTAGTTTTCAGCTATCAATAGTATTCCATCAGTCAACGGAATTTAGTAACTTTGTCCATGTTCAGTTCAGTAAATCATATTCAGTGTCTATTCAGATGGGAGTAGAAATTAGCACCGAGTGAACTCAAGGATGGGAACTCACCTGTTATATGAGGGTGTGATTCTTAGAAGCAATCCTTTCATTCCAGAACTATGTAGCCAGCATAGTTTGAGACATCATAGCCTTTATATAAGGGTAGATGAGGTGGCTTAGCCTTCTATATGAGGGTTCCCACCATTCTCACTAGAGTTACCTATTATATTAAGGCCACTCATGTATTATCCTTACCAGTGGCGCGATATTGACACCCTTCTAATTAGGGCATATATTGGACTCCAATTCAGCTATAATGTATTATTTGGGGCATGTTGGTTAGATGTATACCTCCTACAGTCTCAGTATCAGTCTCAGTAAAAGAACTCAGATAGTTCTTTAGAATTTAGGACTGTCAGATATAGTCAACTCAGATACAGTATGGAAATCAGCTAGTTCCATCAGATTTAGGACTGTCAGATACAATCACTCATGTTATCAGTTATCAGAATTTAGTCATTAGTTATGTTAATCATCAGGATACTCATGTTATCATGATTTCAGATATAGTTACTTGTATGCATGCATGTATTCTCACGTTTATGTTAGTCAGTTAGCTAGTATTGGTCATGTATATGAACCTTATGCATTCGGCCTATGTCATATGCATACCAGTATATTCAAAGTACTGACGCATTTGTATTATGGTGTCGTATACCATAGGTTCAGAGTCACGAGCTCCAGAGCATCAGTAGATTCCAGTATAAGCAGTCAGAGTTAGTAGTGAGTTCTTATTCTTCAAGGATATGATTATTTCTGTATTATCTCATTAACTAGTTTATCAGTTGGAGTTAGTTGGGGACATGTCCCATCAACTCCCTACTCAGATAGTTCAGACAGTTAGAGGTTTTCTAGACTATCATGTTCAGACTTCAGTATGTTCAACTTTGTTTTGGGTATTCTATTACCCCACACAGATGTTATATTTTTCAGATCATGTTCAGTATTGAAACTTATGGCCTTTCAGTTCATGTTTCTGCATTATAAAGTATTTTATGCAGTATATAGGTACAGATATCAGTCATGGTTTAACTTGTAGTCTTTTGGGGTCATGAGCACCATATAGCATTTCGGGTACTAGATTTGGGGCATTACAAACTTGGTCTCAAAGGCTAAGGTTCAATAGAGTCCTAGGAAGTCTGAAATCTGCATCTTGTAGAGTCTTATAAATGGGTGTGTTGCGTGCCACATTTATGTGTAGGAGGGTATAAGATGTTTTAGGAACAGTTTCCCCTCTTTCTGTATTCATGTCATGCTAGTGATCATAATCTCAAGTCAATCTCTCAGTCTAATCTACTTCTCTCTTTTTCCTACAGAACATGCCTCCTAAAAGAAGAAACAGGAATTATCCAGCCCCTCATCCCAAAGAACCTTTGGGCAAACATGTTTCTCATGCGGAGTTCAGGGCCGCATTCACTACTCTTGCTCAGTCAGTTGCTTATTAGAATGAATGACCAACTATCGTTCCTGCCAACCCAGTGGCCAATTCAGCTGTAGCTAGGATTTAGGACTTCACCCAAATGAATCCTCCATTCTTTCTTGGGTCTAAGACAGACGAGGACCCTCAAAAATTCCTAGATCAATTACAGAAGGTAAAAGACATCATGGGGGAGACTACTATTGAGAGTGTTGAGCTAGCTGCATATCAATTGCAAGATGTTGCTCACACTTGGTTCAAGCAGTAGAAGTCAGAGAGGGAAGGGTCAGTTGAGTGGAGGAGTTTGCTTCAGTGTTCCTTGATAGATTCTTTCCCCTAGAACTTAGAGAAGCTAAGGTGCTAGAATTCATCAACCTCAGGCAGGGCAATATGACAGTGAGAGAGTATTCTCTTAAGTTTACTCAATTAGCCAGATATGCCCCTCATGTGGTTGTAGATAGCAGGGTAAGGATGAGTAAGTTCATTTCAGGGGTGAATAATAGCGTGGTTAATGAATGTAGATTCGCCATGTTGAATAGTGACATGACTTTAGCTAGACTCATGACTTATGCTCAATAGGTAAAGGAGCAGAAGACTAAGATGAGGGAGAAGCAGAATAAGAGAGCGAAGATAGGTAGTTTCAACTTTTCTCAGCCTAAGTCAGAAGGAGAAAACCGTTCCCAGTTTCGTCCAGTGCTCCAGTTCTTAAGTTCAGAGAGGGTAACAAAGATAGAGTGCCAGGCTCTAAGTCCCAGGACAGTGTTAGAAGTACCCACACCTATCCTCTTTTCCAGACTTATGGCAACCACCACCAGGGTATTTGCAGAGCTGGCAGTTATATTTGTTTTGGATATGGCAAGCCAGGCCATAGAGTCAGAGACTTTCCCCAGCCAGTTCCTCAGGGTCAATAGAATTACTCCTCAGCTCAGTCAAATTGCCTAAATCAGCAGGGTGCCACCTCCAGTGCTACTAGTGGGTAACACCCAAATAATCTCTATGCTTTTCAGTCCTGACAAGATCAGGAAAATTCTCCTGACGTGGTTACCGATATGTTACAGATCTTTCATGTGCGTGTTTACGCTTTGCTAGATCTAGGAGCTTCTTTGTCTTTTGTCACTCCTTATATAGTAGTCGATTTTGGAGTCAGTCCCAAAATTCTAGTAGAAACCTTTTCAGTCTCTAACCCAGTGGGTATAACTATCATAGCTAGATGGGTATACAAGAACTGCCCGGTTATAATATCTCAAAAAGTCACTTCAGCAGACTTAGTCGAATTAGAGATGACTAATTTTGATGTCATTCTCGGCATGGATTGGCCTCATTCTTGCTATGCCATAGTCGACTGCAAAAATAGATTAGTCCAGTTTTAGTTTTCGAATGAATCCATCCTTGAGTGGAAGGGTAGTACTTCAACATTTAGAGGTCAGCTTGTTTCCTACCTTCAGGCATGAAAAATGATATCTAAAGGATATGTCTATCATCTTGTTCGAGCTAAGTACACTAGTTCTGAAACTCCCAGCCTTGAATCAGTTCCAGATATAGGTAAATATTCAGATGTCTTTCCAGAAGATCTTTCAGGAATTCCTTCCGAAAGGGAAATAGACTTTGACATTGATCTTCTTCTAGATACTCGGCCTATATCTAGTCCGCCATACAGAATGGCACCAGTATAACTCAGAGAACTGAAAGAAAAATTAAAGAATCTCTTAGATAAGGGATTCATCAGGCCCAATATTTCTCCGTGGGGTACTCTAGTATTATTCATGCGCAAGAAAGATGGTTCTCTTAGGATGTTTGTAGACTACCGTCAACTCAATAAGGTCACAGTCAAGAATAAGTATCCTCTTCCCAGAATCGATGACTTGTTTGACCAACTTTAGGGTGCCAATTATTTCTCTAAGATAGACCTCAGATCTGGCTATCATCATCTCAGAGTTAGAGAATGTGACATTTTGAAAATAGCTTTTCGTACTTGGTATGGTCATTTCGAATTCTTAGTTATGTCCTTTGGTCTTACCAATACCCCAACAGATTTTATAGACTTGATGAATCATGTGTTCAAGAAGTATTTGGGCATATTCATCATAGTCTTTTTTGATGATATTCTGCTCTATTACCGCAGTGAGCATGATCATGTAGACTATCTCATAACAGTACTTCAGACTATCAGAGACCATCAACTATTTACCAAATTCAGTAAGTCCAAATTTTGGCTAAGATCAGTAGCATTCATTGGTCATATCATTTCCAGTGATGGTATTAGAGTGGATTCTCAAAAGACCAAAACAGTGAGAAACTGGCCTCGCCCTATCTCTCCATCAGATATCAAGAGTTTCTTGGGTTTGGTCAGCTATTACAGGTGGTTTGTTGAGGGATTTTTTTTCTATTGCATCCCCTATGTCTAGATTGACTTAGAAGAAAGTCAAGTTTCAGTGGTCAGATCCTTGCGAGAAGAGTTTTCAAGAGTTGAAGACTCGGCTCACCTCAAATCCAATTCTAGCTCTTCCAGATGGTTCAGATGATGAATCCAGAGTACGTTTAGGTTGTGTCCTCATATAGCATGGTAAGGTCATAGACTATGCTTCCAGACAACTTAAGCCCCATGATAGGAATTATCCTACTCATGATCTTGAGTTAGCAGCCGTAGTATTTTCCTTAAAGATTTAGAGGCATTATCTATACGGTGTTCATGTAGATGTGTTCACTAATCATAAAAGTCTTCAATATGTATTTTCTTAGAAAGATCTCAATCTTTGTCAGCGAAGGTGTTTAGAGCTCTTGAAAGATTATGACATGAGTGTCCTTTATCATCCAGGCAAGGCCAATGTAGTGCCCGACGCTCTCAGTAGACTATCCATGGGTAGTGTTTCTCATGTTGAGGATAGTAAGAAGAAGGTAGCTCAGGAAGTACATCAGCTTGCCAGACTAGACGTTTGCTTAGTCGATATAGATGAGGGTGATATATGGGTTTTGAGTAGTTTAGAATCATCTCTAGTTTTCAAGGTGAAAGAAAAGCAAGATAGAGATCCCAGCCTTGTCAAGTTGAAAAAGTCAGTTCAGGATCAAAGAGTAGAGGTTTTATCCCAAGGGGGAGATGGTTTTTTACGTTGTCAGGGTCATCTCTGTGTTCCAGGTGTAGATAACTTAAGGTAGCAAATTCTTGCAGAAGCGCATGGTGTGCGCTACTCTATTCATTCTGGGGCCACAAAGATGTACCATGACTTGTAAGAAATCTATTGGTGGAGTGGGATAAAGAGAGACATTGCAGAGTTTGTGGCTAAGTTCTTTACATGTCATCAGGTTAAGATAGAGCACTAGAAGCCTAGTGGGTCCATGTAGGAATTTAGTATTCCTACTTAGAAGTGAGAAGTTGTGAACATGGACTTCGTGATGGGTTTTCCTTGAACTCGTCATCAGCATGATTCAGTCTGGGTCATTATAGACAGAATGACCAAATCATCTTATTTCCTTCTAGTTCATACCTCTTATTCAGCCGAGGATTATGCCAAACTCTACATCAAGGAGTTGGTCAGATTGCACGGTGTTTCATTGTCCATTATCTCAGACAAAGGTACCCAGTTCATCTCTTATTTCTGGAAAGTATTCTAAAAGGGTCTTGGTACCCAAGTTCATCTTAGTACAACCTTTCATTCTCAAATAGATGATCAAGCAAAAAGGACTATTCAGATGTTAGAAGATATGCTAAGGGCATGTAGAATCGATTTCAAGGAAATTTGGGATGACCACTTACCTTTGATTGAGTTTACATACAACAACAACTATTATTCCAATATTTAGATGGCTCTATTTGAAGCTCTCTACGATAGGAGATGTAGATCTCTAATTGGTTGGTTCAAAGTTAGTGAGGCCTCAGTTATAGGTCCTAACTTGGTATTCAACGCCTTAGAAAAAGTCCAGTTGATTAGAGAAAGACTCCGGGCTTCTCAGAGCAGACAAAAGTTTTATGCAGATGTTCATAGAAAAGATCTCAAGTTTGAGATTGGTGATCATGTCTATCTAAAGATCTCTCCCATGAAGGGAGTGAAGAGATTCAGCAAGAAGGGAAAGCTCAGTCCCCGATATGTTGGTCCCTTCAAGATTCTCAATAGCTTTGGCAAGGTAGCCTATGAGCTTGAATTACCTTTAGATCTAGCCTCAGGTCATCCAGTCTTTTATGTCTCTCTGCTCAAGAAGTGCATAGGTGACCCATCAGTTGTAGTCCCTATTCAAAGCATTGATGTTTAGAACACTTTCTCTTATGAAGAGATTCCAGTCAAAATCTTAGACTATCAGACTCGTAGATTGAGAAACAAAGGAGTCCCTCTAGTTAAGTTTCTTTGGTGAAATCAGTCTATCAAGGGAGATACTTAGGAAGCAGAGGTAGACATGTGTACCAAGTATCCTCACCTCTTCTTCGCCAACTTAGATCAAGCTCAAGGTAACAGTTCTCCTTAAGCTTACTCAGTTTCATATTTAGTGTTCATCACAAACTTGGTATGCAGTTTCATGCTCATGTTCCCATTATAAACTTGGTATCAAGTACCATTGCATATTCAGTCACGCACTCATGTATCATTTCAGTTATGTAATTATGCATCAGACATGCATTGTCATTATGAGAAACTTAGTCCTTCAGAACACTCAGTCATGCATTCATGAATCAGTTACACATGCATCAAATATGCATGTTCAGTATTATATGTTCAGCTTGTTAGTCATGTCAGTCATAAGATCATATTCCAGTTATTTATTTTCAGTATGTAAGTCAGTTTTCTTTTCTCCCCTCTTAGTCAGTCTCATTCGAGGATGAATGTTCTCAAGGGGGAGATATTATAATTCCTTGTACTTTTTCCTAGCTAATTTCATCTCAAGAATGTCTAGTATTAGCTTATAAATTGAATGATGGTTATTCCATGAGGAATTTTAAAGATTTTCACTTTTTATCATGTGGGAAATACAATAAACTTTCCATCGATATAAGATTCACCCAAATCCAATAATCAGGCCAGAAGTTACGACTATTTCAAGTTCCCATCGTAAAACAACGCCATATTAGTTAGTGGCATGCTATGCCACAAGAGGAAATGACATTTGGAAAATTCTAGTAGGGGTCCACGATTATGGAGCATTGCGCCAGGGCCCAAATTCAGAATTGTCCTTTTCCAGTGTCTCAGCGTGATTTCCTTTGCGTCGCACCAAAGTTCCAGGTCGCAAAAGAAGTGGAAATGCGATGGCTCCGCATCACGCCATCTCTTAGTTTCCCAATTGTCAAATTCCAGTGACACGATGCGATAGTGCCGCGTCGCGCCATGGGTCCAATTCGGGAAATTTTTACTGAAATTATAAGATACGTCTAGGGTTAAAAGGGTCAATTTTCTACCCCTATTTAAGCCTTTTAACACGTGATTCAGCCACTTTTCTCCCAAAATACACTCTCTTCTCTCATAAACCTCTCAAGAATAACCTTGGGCTTTTCATAGAAGATTCAGAATCAAAAATTTCCTTCGTCAATCTTCACGAAATCACAAACCAAGGTATGCATCGTGTTCATTCATAGACTCCTTTCGTCCATGAAGCCCGAGAATCCCTTTTCTAAATTCAAGTTTATAGATTTTCTTTTGAATTTCATGACTGGGCTAATCTTATTCATGTGGATAAAGGAGAAATTGAATTCTACTCCATGTTAGGTGATAAATTCTATGTGGGTTAGATTATTATAGATATAGATTCATACAAACCTATGACTAAATCCTTGAATGATGAAACTAGAATTGAACCATGATGTTTAATTATTATACAATGATGTTTACATGTACCATGCCTATAATATGTTTGATTAAATTCCTAGATGAAGGAAAAGTGCCTAACTAGTATGATACCATGAAATTCCCATGTATGTACAAGTTATGCCTATCACATGTTTTGATGGAATGCTTCTATAAATGTATTATGGATTATGATGTTAGTTATATGTTCAAGTAAGTTATGCTTGGTCAGTTTCATTCCATCGTGTCCTGGGGGTACTTGTACCCGAAACATTAGCTGTGTGCCTAAAGCCATGTCATATTTTCACGATACTCTCAATCAAGCTATGATCCTTAGACTTCAAATTGTATTATGACTTAGGAAATCTCTATGATATCATGAACTCAGTCAGTTGTCAGATATTAGTAGTATTCCGTTAGTCAATGGAATTTAGTAACTCAATCCATGTTCTGTTCAGTAAATCATGTTCAGTGTCTATTCAGATGGGGGTAAAAATTAGCACCGAGCCAACCCAAGGATGGGAAATCACCTGTTATATGAGGGTGTGATTCTTAGAAGCAATCGTTGCATTCCAGAACTATGTAACCAGCATAGGTTGAGACATCATAGCCTACTATATGAGGGTAGATGAGGTTTCTTATCCTACTATATGAGGATTCCTACCGCTCTCACTAGAGTTACCTGTTATATTAGGGTCACTCACATCTTGTCCTTACCAGTGGTGCGGTATTGACACCCTTCCAATCATGGCACAGATTGGACCCCAATTCAGCTATAATGCATTATTTGGGGCATGTCAGTTAGATGACTACCTCCCACATTCTCAGTATCATTCTCAGTAAAAGAACTGAAACAGTTCTTCATAATTTAGGACTGTCAGATACAGTCAACTCAGGTATAGTATGAAACTTAGCTAGTTCCATCAGATTCAAGATTGTCAGATACAGTCACTCATGTTATCAGTTATCAGAATTCAGTCATTAACCATGTTAATCATCAGCATACTCATGTTATCACTATTTCGGATATAGTTACTATGTATGCATGCATGCATGCATGTATTCTCACGTTTATATTAGTCAGTTAGCCAGTATTATTCATGCATATAAACCCCATTCATTCATCCTACCTCATATGCATACCAGTATATTCAAAGTACTGACGCATTTACGCTATGGTGTCTTATACCATAGGTTCAGAGACACGAGCTCCAGAGCATCAGTAGATTTAAGATATCAGCAGTCAGAGATAGCAGTGAGTCCTCATCCTTCAAGGACATGATTATTTCTCTATTATCTCATTAACTAGTTTATTAGTTGGAGTTAGTTGGGGACATGTCCCATCAACTCCCTACTCAGATAGTTCAGTCAGTTAGAGGCTTTCTAGACTATCATGCTTCAGACTTCAGTATGTTCAGTTTTGTTTTGGGTATTCTACTACCCCACACAGATGTTATATCATTCAGATCATGTTCAGTATTGAACCTTATGGCCTTTCAGTTCATGTTTCTGCATTATAAAGTATTTGATGCAGTAAACAAGTACAAATATCAGTCATGGGTTAGCTTGTGGTCCTTCGGGGTCATGAGCACCGTTTAGCATTCCGAGTACCAGATTTGGGGCGTTACAATAACCTGTACTAAACTATATTTTTGGGCCCTTGGCCTCAGATTTGCTTCACCGGTATTAGTTTACAATTTTTCCTGCGAGGCCCAAATGAATGAATAAATGAATAACAAAATGAATAAAGACAAGTAAAGCAACAATAAGAAAAATGATACATTTCAAGTCTCTTAGCTACTCCAACAATGGGATTTGACCCATTTTCTTCTATCAACAACAATTTCTTTCTCTAAAATCATGCTAATTTGACGGTCTCGAGGGGATGACTTAAAAGGGAAATAGGCCACGTTGGCCAATCATCAAAATGCATATGGGAAGAGTCCATTTAGGACTCAAAAACAATGTTCCAAATTCGTTTGACATGCACCAAAGAAAATAATAAGAATTAATTATCATTTTTATGAAATTAAAGAAAGAAGATAAGCGAATTAATGGACTGAACAAAATGCCATACCAAGTTAAACGTAAATGGAACAGGTTAATAATAAAAATGATAAACCAAATTATTTGACCAAGAAAGAAATATTAGAACAGGTGAAGAGATGAGAATCATGAATATATTTCCCTGAAAAAGTAAACCCAACATAATTCTGGGAAGGGGCTTTTATCTTGAATTGGTCCAGTCATTTCACAAACCACTCTAAATAGTAGACATGCTTCACTAATCTTTTTCCTTTGTTCTAAAAAAATAACAAATATTAATAAAATTTCAAGGATAATACAAGCTGAACTTCTGAGCTCAAGCAAAACATGTAAATTTCAAAATAGGGGAAAATGACTTATTCGCAATCAATCTAGCCTAAATGAGTTCAATCAACATTAAGATGAAACTATTTGAAGCAAATGACTAATAAAGGCTATAGTTTCCAGAACCTTTCACATATAATGCAACAACAGCAAGGAATAAATGTTTGTAAAAATGTTCTAAATCAAGATCTTTCAAGAGTGAGCACTAGTCATGACAAAGACATCCCATGCTTATTCCTAACTTAAATGATTTGAATTCTATCAAAAACATAATTCTTCTTTGACTTTTAAACACCTAAGAGGTGAGGTAGGAATATAAAGAGAAAAAAGTATGCTAATGCAGTCATAAGATCAAATGATCTCAGATTTCTTTTAAAAAAATCAAACGCATGAGAGATAAGCAACTTGACAATCTGAGATCTGGGAGCAAACAAGGAAATTTGAACTAATTTTTTCAAAGTTTCCCCTTGAGCATTACCAATCCCATCCTTTCATGTCCATAGCTAAAATATGGTACATATTCAAACCATAAAGAAACAGAAGGCTAAAAGAAAGACACCAACTATTTGAAAGTTATTACGATGATCATGTAATGAGAATTTTAAATCAATACTTTAAATCATGCCAGGTAGAACATTAGGCCAAAGTCAAATCTTAGATTGAACCAAAAAAAAGTGCTAAAGAAGATTCACATTTATTTTATATTTTTTAATCACATACAGATGTGAAATAATGTCATTCTTATGCTTAAAACAATCATTCACGCCAAGGAAATGTTAAAGATGAAAACTTTTAAAGTAATACAATGGTAAAAAACTAGACATTAGGTAGTCCTAAGTTCGTTCCATCATGATGCTTCAAAAAAAGAACCAAAAAAATATTTCATCTCCTCTTAATCTATTAAAATATTCCTCGGAGAATCCTTAACACAAAGAACCTACTCAATTTCCATTCTCTAATGATTTCGAAGAATCAAGCGAGAACAGAATATCAATTATAAGTTGATTTTTATCCTTAAACACTATTACACTCTAAAACACATAAATATTTCATTTTTAAATATTTTATGATCCTGAGACAAAGGCATGAATTTAGAGCAGTGACAAACAATTGCATAACTATTATAAAATTTTATATAAATCCTATGGCTTTGAGGACTTCTATAGAAAACAATCTTAGCATCATCACGATGAATAAAACATTACTACTACAATCGAATAAATGAAAAGAAGAAGGATAAAATGCAAAATTCTTAAAAAGGAGGGAGTGTTACCTATTTCAGAGCAACAAAATGAGACTCAAGCTTTCGAAGATATCTCGACCACCATCGGAAATCCTCCGCGACTCCAAGAAACTTCACGTAATTGATAAATTCTCATGACAAATATATTTTTTACTAGAAAAATTGACTTTTTTTCTCAAAAAGTTTTTTCAACCCTTCCAGACTTGTCCAATTTTGCTCCAAAGAGAGCCTTTTATAGGAAAACTTTTGAATTGAGTTTTGGGTCCTCAACTCATGTCGGATAGACACTTTCAAGGGAATTTTAGGGATCTTAAAAAAAGGAGAAATTTTGATTGAGGATGAGGATAGGGTTTCTATCGAAAACTTGTACCAATTTTTGGATTTTCTAAAGAAATTTTGAATGAACTCGACCAATAACAATTGGGGAAAAGAATTATCCCCCAATAACCAATGGAATTAACCCATACAGGTATGAATTCATCTAAATTATAAATTAGAGAACCCATCTCGGCACTCTTTAGAAGATTCCAATATTTTTGAGAGAAAAGAGAGCAAATGAAAGGATGAAAAGGGATTTTTGTACGATTATTAAGTTTATCGAGTCAGTTTGGGCATGGTTTACTGATTTGGAGCTTTTATTAAAGCTATTGGTTGATGTAGTACACCTTGTTTTTGGCTGTTGTACGCTAATTTTTGCATATTGTTGAAGATGTCGGTGTTTGTTGTTGAAGACAAGTGAGGGTCGGGTCTTGGGGATTTTGTTGGGATGGGGCTGATATGTTATTTGTAGTGTTAGGCTGCTGAATGAGAAAAAGAATTAGGAGGGGAGTTGTTTATGCCTGGCGTATTATTTAATGAATTGGGCTGAAATTAGGGTTATTAAAAATAAGCCCAATAAGATTAGAGATTTATAAATTTAATCTATTTGTTGAATTAGCCTAATTATTAGAATTTAGCCAATTGAATTTAAATTTTATCCTAATTAAAAATTAATTGACCAATTACATTGTAATTGTGGCCAAATCAATTTCAATTCAGGTCTAATTTAATAGTTTGGCTAAATTGAAATAACGCTTGTAACAAATTAACAACCGATTTAATACAGAGTTTTTTAATTTCATAAAATTAACACATATTTTTAAAATAAACCATTTTTAGAACATATCATACTTCAATCGAGATTTTAGCCATTTAAATTTATTTCCAAGACAATTCTTTGATTAAAATTCAATTTTTCATAATATAATTATTTTAGTAACAAAATTATTTGATTTTGTACATACGAATACGAAAGTATATAATCATTACATATAATAAAAAATTACCTAGATAAATACTTTGAAAAGCTTTTATCTAGGTAAAATAAATATTGTAATTTTATTTGAAAATCAAAGAAAATCGGGACTAAACTTAGATTTATGGGGGAAAATTAAGTGTCAACACTCTACTCAGCCCAAAAAGATCAATCATGTGCTTCTAAAAAATAAGCCTATTGGTCCTGCTGGTCTTTGAGATATGACTGTCTATATCATATATCATCTGCATTCCCTCCACACACCACTTCGAGTTTTCCTTATCAAGTGAAGTCTCTGAGGCATGTGTAGGGGCGACAAAACTCGGTCCCTGCTGTATTGGTGTGACCACATCTAGAATGGGTACCTCACAGAAAGCATGCTCTGTACCCTCCTCATACGGGGGTATATATGATTTTTGTACATGAACGACAGTACCCTCTTTAGACTGGGGTACTACTGATGAATCTTCCTACTCTTCAACCTCGGATGATTCCTAGGACCCCTCCTTATAATGGAGGTCCTGATTTATACCTTATGGGATTGTCTTAGAATGTTCCTCACCCTCATCATCATCATTAACTGGCGGAGAAGAATATGGCAGTGATCTTTGTGATGACTTCATCCTCGGCCGGGCTATATATGCCGATGTATCCTGGACAATCTGAACAACTTTAGTCTGAGACCTAGGCTGGGTAAAGGCTGGCAGTCTTCCCCAATGTGACTATTCAGGTATTGGCTATCCCATAGTGCTCAATATAATAGTCTCGTTTACCTGGTGCATCTGTCCTTTAGTCACTCTATGTGTCACATCACCTGCTTCCTCTCTAAGTCGCATAATTAAGTACTCCTTCATCGAACCCTAGGATCAGGGGACTCATCCCGTATCCTCGAGGTATCAACCTTCTTTTTATTAGAAGCTTTTGGTGCCATGTATACCTGAAAAACTAGTCGTTAGTTTCTAACAAAAATGAGGGATTGCAAAAGTTGATGAAAAACTTAAAATTCAAAAAGTTCAAATTTTTCATCAATTTTCACACCCCCGTAACTTATTTGAAGTCCCAACAAGTCTAATATGCACACATATATCAAGAATCATGATTTTCAATACAAACTAACATGTCAAACCTTTTGAATTACTTGTTCAAGTTCAACTTCTGTATAGGGCCTAACCTTAGAATTTAATTCAGAATAAAGCCCCACATTAAGATTTTAGGCTACTTTAAGACTCCTACATACAATCATGATACATTCTAAATATTTTGCATGAAAATACACATATGAACTTGTTTATTCAATAATTAAATCAATATATAACCATTAGGAGCTGAGAAAGTTACCACTTTTATGATAAATCGAAAGTGAACAATGAAGAACTCGAGAAAAACCCAAATTTAAACTTGTTTTAAGTGTATTGTTACAAGTTGGTACCTCAAATAAGTTTTAATTTAACCTTTTTCTAAGTGTGGGATTAGTTTATGCTTTTAGAGGGAAGTTTGGATTTAAAGACAAAATTGAGATTTTGAGGATTTGAATTAGTTAGAATGAGGAAAAATGTGTTTTAAAAGTGAGGGGGGTAGAATTATGTCTTAAATAATCATTGGTGGGCCCAAAATTTTAATTAAAATTTGGGCCCACAAGTTAGTCACTTGCGGTTGCCACATGAGGCCAGCCATGGGGCGCATATGCCACATGCAGTCTGCATGTTCAGGGCGTATTTGGGCCTAAATTTTTGGCCCATTTTCCAACATTCTGGACTTGGCATTTTGATGTTTTTCTAGATACTTATGGTCCCATAATGTGAATTTATGGTTCCAAAAGTATGATTATGTTCCAAAGTCCACAACTTTCCATTCTTATCCTCAAAATTTCATCTTTTCAATTATTACTCACTTTACCTGGCCCGTGTTGGACTTGTGACCCTGATGGGTTGGTTACACAGTTCCCTTACCTAGAAATTTATGCATATAACAATCCAATCGTATTCTGGGTAAGTCCATAAGCTATAAATCTACAAAACAAAAACAAACAAAAAGTGAACACTAAAATAATGGGTTTTTCCTACTCAGTGCTTGATTTAATACTGCAGCACGATATGCCTGTACTGGTTACTCAAACTTCACCAACAATACCATGGGTTGACTCCTATCCAGCGCTTGATTTAACATCATAGCACGACGTGGGTACCTTGATTACTCAAAATTTAGCAAGATACCCATGAGAGTACCCTCCTGGGTCATCAATACAATCTATCACCAACACCACTCTCATGTCGATTGGCTGCTTTATTGAGTTTTGGATGTTGAATGTGTCCTCCTTACCGTTGACTCTGAACTTCAGCTCTCCCCTTTCCATGTCGACCACTGCTCTATCTATGGCAATAAATGGTCTTCCCAATATGATGGGCATCTCGGTGTCAACCTCATGGTCCAACATAACAAAGTCAATCGAAAAAATGAAGTTATCTACTCTCATAATCACATCAAATAAAATGCCCATAGGTTTCTTCACCCTACGGTCAACCATCAATAGCTGTATTATAATAGGTTCTAGAGGGATCAATCCCAATTGCTTGAATACAACCAGCGACATCAAATTTATACTATCTCCTAAGTCACATAAGGCTCTTGAAAATCGGGATGACCCAACAGTGCATAGTATAGTGAATGCTCCAGGATTACCCCTTTTCTGGCCTAGAGACCTAGTAGTGACTGTACTACAGTGGTGTAATCTATTAATATCCTCAGTTGTTTCACCTTCATTCTTTGTAACCAATTGCTTCATGAACCCGACATATCCACACATCTGCTCCAACGTCTTAAGAGGAGGGATGTTCAAGCTTAACTCTTTTAGTATCTCGATGAATCGCTTGAATTTTCCTTCCTCTTTTATTTTTGATTAAGTCTATGAGGAAAAGGTAGGGTGTTCTTGGAATTTATCTTATTTCCTGCTCAACAATAGGACCCTTACCTTTTTTCTTACCAACTATATCATTACCACCTATTGCTTTTTTTTACTCCATAATAGGTGTCTCCTCAATAGAAGCCTCATCATGTCTTGGCACTTTTGTAACAGGTGAAGGGGGATCCACAGTAGTCATACCACTCCTTATGGTAATGACCAAAACATGACCATAGTTTTTTGGATTTTGCACGGTGTTGCTTGGAAGGATGCTTGGTTTCCTCTAGTTTAGTATTGCTGACATCTATCCAAACTGGTGCTCCAATTGCTTGACTGCAGTGGCATGGGATTCAACCTTCTAGGTCAACTCTAAAATGTCAGCCTTAATCTCCTTAAGGATGATTTTCTAATTTTATTGACCCTTTACCAGCTTAGCCAACATCTCTTGCGTTCCTGATTCTACATCTCTTATGCCAGGTGGAATGTATCGGTGTCCCTTCCCTCTGTAGTTATCCTTTTTCCTCTAGTCACCATCTTGCTCCCTACTAAGGCATATGTATCTATCATAATATTTCCGACCTTGGTTCTCTTTTCCTTGGACTCGGAAACCCGCCAACTGATGATCCAGATAGTTTGCTTCATCCTCTAGTTCTGACTCGTAAGCTTTGGAAGATGAACCCTTTGTTCCTACTACGCTCACTTTCTTAGAACTCGCTAATGCAAACTACTTTGCTAGTAACCCAAAATCAATTCTTTACAGCGAAATCTCTTCCGCTACTGAATCATTAGCTATTTTCTGGTTGCAAAAGGCACCAATAGCATATGTGTCAGATTCGTTCTCATCCTTACGAGTTTGCTACCCTCGGTTAGTAAGTGAGATCTAATCTAGCATCTCCAAAGCTACCTCCCAGCATATTCTAATAAAATCTCCTCTAGATATAGTGTCTGCATAACTCTAGAACTGATGGTCAGGGCTCTGTAAAATATCTCCAATAGGATCATTCTAGATATTCTATGGTTGGGAACAATACTCAGCTTCTTTTTGAACCTGAACCATGCCTCGTACATAAATTCTGACTATAATTGCCTTAACTTATAGATCTCATCCTTAAGCTACAACATTCTAGATGGAGAAAAGAACTAGTTCAAGAACTGCCTGCGAAACTCATTCCATGTAGTGATAGATCCTCTTGGTAGTTTCCCTATCCATAAAGATGCTTCTCTTATAAGTGAGAAGGGGAACAAACTCAGTCTAAGAACTTTCTTATTTACCCCTAGAATGGTATACAAATTGCATATCCCGATGAAATTCATAAGATACATATTTACATCATTTGTAGGCAAACCCGCAAATACACCTTTCAGGTTTAGGAGCTGGATCATTGCATCGTTATGTCAAACTTAATTCCTGAAGGTAATATAGGATGAATAATGGCTCCAATATCTATTATTTCAATGTACCCCAGATCTACTTTATCATCCTCATATGGCTGCACATACTAATATGATGGGATCATTTGAGGATGACCATCTCTGACTCTATTCTAATTTCCATTGAGTGCTGCTCAGCGGTCTGCTTCTTGTCTCTACTCATCTAGCTCTTCCTCTCTAGCTATCCGCTGATCTTCTTCTGATGCCCTCTTCTTATTAGTGGCTTGTGCTAAAAGCACCACCATCTGTTGATCAATAATATCCCAAACTCCTTCAAGAGGAGGGGGAGGCATATTGATAATGCTCAACTTACCCATCCAATTTAAGTGCAAGGCGGTCGTCGTCAATATATTTTCCCAACTTTTGAGTCGGGGTCGAATCCATGAGGAACAATGTGAGTGGCGATCAAATTAACTCAAAATAAAAAACACTTGCTAAATTCAAACCTAGTTTATAAGAATGTAAAAATGGGGGGTTTGAACGATGTCAGACCTAATGAATATTTTTGGGGTTTTCAAGTACTAATTTAGGGCTACAAATAATAAGAGTTTGATAATTAGGCACGAATATTAGGCTTATGCTTTCCTAGGGGCTAGTTATGCATGGGAGCGTGATGATTTGGTGCATGCTTTAATCATTGATGAAGTGGTAGGCTAGGTTGAAAGTCCTTGAGACTAGTTTGTCAACGTAGTCTCAAAGATTTCACATATTGACACATTCAAGTACCTAACAAGTGTGTTAAGCAAAGCCACCAAATACCTCAATTAGTCACCCCTATTTCCAGGATAAAACCAAGGTATAGTCAACCTCATAATCACTCTTATGTCTAAGATAGTGAAAGTTTAGCGAACTATGCCAATAATTGTCTACTATTTCTTTGGTTCCTACATCCCTCTTTCAAGGATGATATACCTTCCTAAAGTTCACCCAAACCATTCTTTTGAAGATGGTTTGAGCATTCAAAAGCTTGGGATTTTTACCCACAAACATAGTTGGGTATTTGAGGCTTTCATCCATAAATACAAACCAATTTAGTCAAGCAATAATAGAACCCATCATCAACAAACTAATATATCCACAAATAAATCATAACCCAGCATACAATTACACCCTATTCTAGCATAATCTCAAGAGTAAGAACTAGCTACTCATGAGATAAATAAGCATAGATATACCTATAATCTCTATTGAATTAATTTATAAAAGACTAAGTGAATGTTGCCTCAAACTTTGAGCCTCAACAAATCTTCAATGGGAGTTTGCTAATCTTTTACATGGAATCTACTCCAATGTATTCTTCACGTAAAATTAATACAATAGTTGTCCTCCAAGAATATAGTCTAAGATCTAGAAAAAAGTTCCAAAAATTAGGAATACAATGTATTATAGAATGATAGGGTTTTACTCTTCTTTAGAGAAAATTTGGGAACAGCTGTATGCATTTATATCTTTGCCCTTGGGTTGATTTTCTGCTAGGCCGTGATCGCATAAGATTTGCTGCTATTGTACCTACCGCAGCCATGGTATGTTGACCATCTTGACTGACCACGATCATGGTCCTCAAACCACTATTGCAATAACTGAGGCCATGTTATGCTTCGGTTCTTCAGCTGCACTTCTTTTCTCTCTTTTATCCCTTTTCAGCTCACGTCCACAAATTTCTATCTTATTGCCTATGTGCTTGCAAATTATGGATATTAGTGCAATTATTGACATACATGTCTCATTTATTCATTCAAAACATGGTAATGTGTATGAATGTTGAGTGCAAATGAGTGGTAAATTCACTACTCATCACATATCATCACAAACCCCTTCAGGAATGTTAGCTCTTTTCAGTTCCATTATCTTACTAGAAGTTTATAGGATCCTCTCTGGATTCAAATTCATGGGGAGTAAGGGATTGCCTTAACTCGGTATGCTAGGTATACAATGACGTATACCTAATTAAGAACAAAAACAAAATGACTCGTAAAATACAACAAACTCAATTCATAAATCAACACCGTAGTCCCCAACAATGGCACCAAACTTTGATAACGCCCAAGCTATACCTTTACTCTAAATATTATACAGTCGCTGTCAAATATAGTAACCCAACAAAGGTTGGGGTTGAATCCCAAGGGAATACATGGAATCATTGCTCTCACTTATTGTAATTAACAAGCAAAACTAGAAAAATAAATGGGGGGATTTGAGTAGCAATATCAAACAAGTGGCTAATACCAACTTAGGTCATGATCAATTGTAGGTGAACACTAGGATTGTGTTCCCCCTGGCTTCTCAACTTCATAGGCTTATCGTGCTTTATTAAACCAACTTAACAGCTTGCATGCAGAATTTTATAAGTTTTATACCATCAACAATTTTTTGGATGAGCTGGTGGATTTCACCCTTTACCTTTTGAGTCTCAGGATGTTGCCTTACTATCCCTTATCTTGATCCTAATTAACTAGTACCTTTTGAGTCTCTAGTTATTAGATGAAAGTTAACTATCTTACTTAGTAATACCTAGTAGCTAGGATCAACAATTAAACTTCAAATTACTATCGTAATTGTCTTTTCCAATTCACTACTCCTCTTATGGAGTAAGTAGCAATAATCTAGGAGGGATCCTAACATTTGCAACTGCTAAGATATCTATTAAAATGAAGACAATACAATTCATGCATGGATATCGATTTAGAACAATAATAGCACATCCCCTACTTCGTTAATCCACTAGGGTTCCATAACCCTAGCTAAGGGTTTTTATCCGTTCATGCTTTTAAAGTAATCAATAACATTCATGATTGAAAGTATAAGATGAAATCACAATAATCACAAGTAATAACCCAAAACATTAACTGAATTAATCAACTGAAATCAATACAAGAGAATTCCAAGATAAAAATCAAATCTTGGAATCAAAATATATTTTTAAGTATCAAGAGTGCATAACTTCTACTAAAAACACATAAAGGGTATTTATAGAAAATTGGAAAACCCTAAAAACAAAGCACGAATGAAAAATGACAAAAAAAAGATCACTGGACACTTATGTGTGTCCACATGTGGCATGGCCTTAGGTGCATGTACCATATATGGCCTGATGTTGGGCGCATGTAGACACCTACATGTTCCAAAAAATTTTCCTGCAACTTCTGCTCTTGGTATTTTTGACTTCTGGCACTTAACTTACCCACAAGCTGTCCATATGTTGACATAGGTAAGTGCCTGAAGTTCTTTTCAGCTCATTCACTCTTCAGATCTTCAATTTTGGTACTTAACTTTGTCTTATACAGCCCACATGTGCTACATGTGGTCTATATGTAGACATAGGTAAGTGCCAGGCCTTCCAGTACTTGCAGCCAAGCTTCAAATCTTCAACTTTCATCATATGCTTTGACCATGTATATCTAGAAAATGTCACGAATAACCAAAAATTGATCAAGTAAGTAGCCAAAAACTCTATTTTTATATTTTTCATGAGCTTAGCATCCAAAAATTAGTTTCCTACAAAACATACCCAAAAAACATCATAACTAACAAAACAACCTAAGAATCTTGCATATTTTCATAATTTTAAGCACCGAAAATGCTATATTTTTATAGCACATAAACTTCACACCCATGAATGACTCTACTTAACACAACTTTCAGACACCCATTTTAAGTTTGATGCTCTTATACCAAGTTTGTCACGTCCCAAGACTGCCCCTAGTTGTAATAGATGGTTAGAATCACAAGTGACCCCAAGATAACCCATGGCCTGGAAAAACCCTAAGAATATTGAATAAAATAATGACATATTAAGCAAAAATTAATTTAAAATAACCTAATTATAATAAAATCAATATCAATACTAAATATCAAGATTAAAACTGTCTGACAACATCAATATGCCAAATATATAACTATCTGTCTCAAAGCCTCTAAATCATATAAGTTGTTAAGACAAGCCCTCAACTAACTCTAACTATCAGAAACTAAAATATTACTCAAAAGAAATGTTGATAATTAGTCCTTGAATGATAAAAACTAACCAAACACTGCTGCTGCTATGACTCTAAATCGTACTAAGCGCTATCTGGATCCTGAGCGTCAAAACCTATATTATAAGAAAATATAGGAAAAAAGAAATTATGCAATTATTACTTTGATATACTAAGTATGTGAGATGGGAAATATCTGATATAGGCTGAATGTGATACATGTGACATGGTAAACTGATGCAAGACCAAGTAATAAACATGTACTGTATGATAGGATGAACAACTGAATATAAGGTTATGTAAGAATCTAAATATGAACTATGAACTTTGGATTATGGGAGCTATCATTAATCAACATACCCCAATCTGACCTAATTGGGTAACTTGTAACCCCAGTTGGATGGGTATTCAGTACCCTACTAAGGGTACGAATACTGATTGATGTGGATCTACTAAACTGATGTCTGAAGGACTAAGGTGTCAATCCTAGTCTGACAGGTGACTCTTTAGAACCTATGGTGGCACCGTAGTTCTAGAACATAGTAACTTTTACTAAATGTCTTAACCTAACTGACGAGTGATCCTCCATCTCTGCATTCGCTCACTGCTACATACTTCTCCCAATTGAATGACACTAATAACTAAAAATGCTCAATAATAATAATATTCTAAAAATAAATAATAAATGCATAATCTGAAAGTATTCAATAACATGTAAGCTGGTGAATTTAGCATTCATTAGTTTATGCTTAAATCCTAGGTCATCGAGTGTTCTTAACTCACTATTTTTGAAGAATTTAACTAATTATGGCAATATTAAATATGAACATAATAAGGAATTTCATAAATCAAGCCCAAAAATCAAGAATTTATTAATATAATAAGATTTTATAAGTCTGAGTATGGGAAGATACTCAAATTTATAGAAAAAATATATCCATGGATTAGTCAAAGAAATAAATTGAAAACTTAAGAAATTCATGTTTCTCATGGAAACCTTAAGCTTGAAGGGTGAATTAAACTTGAAAAATTGAGTTAACTTTGGGACTCAATGGGTAGATAGAAACCCATTGATGAAATCTCACATACCTGAGGCTCAAAACCTTAAAGAAATCTTTTGATTTGATGCCAGGAGTTGAAAAACCCTATTTCTTGCTTGGAGAAGAAATCACCTCTTTCTCTCTATAAATTTTCCAATTCTTGAATTAATTTTGAGGAATAAGGAATTAGGAGTGTTTTAGAATAATGCTTCATCCCTTATAAAGCTTAAACGACATAGTGTTGGTGTTAAAATGGTGAGAAAAGACCAAATAACTCCTCCAAAATCATTTATAAAACTCCTAGAACTGGAAGCAGTCCCGATGACTTAGGCTATGAATTATAGGGTCGGCTACGAGTCATACCTTGTGTCATAGACAAAGGCCCCAAATTTAGGTCTCCACCACCATGACGATAAGTCTTATGATTTGTAGTGTCTTGATGATGACGAGTCATCACTGGTAGCTTTCACACTGCTTTAGTAAATTAGTCATAATGTTTTACTCTAACATAGGATTAAGGAGAAATAGGTGGCGTTGGAAATCTAATTCAATTATCTATCTTTTGGTGGTGGGTCTGTTGATGGGCATGATATATTGAGTGGAGTCAAATCATACACTAAAGGATAAAAAAAAAAAGTGCTTTCCCGATAAGAGATAGACAGACGGTATCTTGAGCTCATAAATTCTTACTAATCCAAAAGTTATGCTTGTTTAAAGTTGATTATAATAATATTTTTCACAAGAATTCAAATGGTAAGGGATATTTTTACTTTTCTATAAGATAGAAGTTATTTGAGGCCTTAATATATATCTAAATCACCTATCAAACTACAAAAACATAGTGTTTGATTTTGCATGAACTTGAAGCATGGTTCTAATATTGACTTGGATTTTTAGGGTATTATAACCTCAAATATATAATATCATCATCATTATCATTCTCATTGCATTTCACACATTATGCATCTTTTGTATTGTACTTTCATGTTTGAATTAATGTCTATTTATTCTGTATTTCCTTTTTGTATTTATATTTAGTTTATGTGATATATCTTGAACTTTTAGTGGAGACGGTGTGGTCTACTATTTGGGGCATTTTTTGATAGCCGGTGACATACCCATAGTGTATAGTTATATACTTTATTTTATACTTTGCTCAGTGGGGCTTTGATATCTATTGAGTATAAGTGGACCGTACTCATTCCTATTATACCCATTTAGTGTAGATCCATGTATGAGTACACTACACGACAGTTGTGTTCAAGTGGCGATTCGGTACATCAGTGGTAGTGCCGCTCTTTGCTTCTAGAGTTGACCTCCTACCCCATCTTATCTAGTTTTTGTCTTTTTATCTATTTGGAGATAGACTTATTACCTTTTTGGTTGTGGCCTCTATCTTTATATATGTATGGCTGGACTTTGTTCTAGGAGTCTCACTTTGGGTTTTATGTTGTAGTTTTCATTTACATATCAGTTTGGGTGATTGGATTACTCGTCAAGGTTTAGCCAGAATAAATACCATTATAACCCTTAGTTTTTGGGTTATGAAAAATTGATACCAGAGTAGCTAGGTTTATTAGTCTTTTAAGTGTAATAATTAGGTATCTAGTAGAGTCCCATAGATCAGTATGTAGATGTTTTTATCCATCGTTGAGAGGCTTTAATATATCTTTAGGAAACTTTCCTTATTGCATTCCTTATCATATAGGTATTTCCATACCCTATATTATAAATTAAGTCTTACTCTTTTCTACACAAATTATGAGGACTAGATCTAGTGAGACTAGAGAACAGAGCTAATACCTGAGGAGAGGGCCTAACCTAGGGGATGAGATAGGGGTCATAGATGGGCTCGAGGTAGAGGATAGGAATGATGATTTGTACTATCTAGAGGTAGTACGAGGGGATCTCTTTTAAGCTTCAGGTTAAGCATGATAGAGATATGGTACCTACTCAGGTCCACAGAGTTCTTTACCCCAATCTTGAAGGGGTTATTAATTCATCTACTGACTCATTTAGAAAATGTTCTTACAAGTGTACCCGACGTCCCTTCAACTCTGAGCATTGTACCTCCATTACAACTAGAGTCTACTTAGGGTGTTCTTCTATCTTTAAGTATTGTACCTCAATCTATGATAGAGTCTACCTATGGTGTTTCTTTGGATCTGAGTGTGGTTCCTCTAGTGGTTCTAATATCTATTTATGGTACTCATCAAACTCAAGGTGTTGTGCCTTATTCTATGCTAGTATTTGAGTATGGTATTCTAACATTAGGAGTTAAATGTTCATCTATGTTACCACTTGAGGTAGGATTTTAGCTAGCCATATTTGCTATGCCCCCTATAGTTAAGGGTATAGTTATGTCCTTTAGGGATCAGAAGTGCTTTACGAGAGTTACTCACTTAGGTCCACCTAAGTTCAGTAATGTTATGGGAAAGGATGCTTATAAGTTCTTGATTGACTATCAGGATAAATTCATAACCTTGGATCTTTTGAGTCATATAGGGTTTCTTACACTACCTATTAGTTGAGGGATGTAGCTACGGATTAGTGGAGGTCACTTGTTTGTAGGCCTCTAAGTTCCCTATAAAAGACTTTGGCCAGTTTGCTGAGGCCTTTTTGGATAGTTTCATGCCTTTTAGTTTGAGGGATCAAATGAAAGAAGAGTTCGATCACCTGGAGCAGTGCTCCATGATAGTTGTCGAGTATAAGGCATGCTTCTATGTCTTATCTAGATATTCTATAACCTGTATTGCCACCGAGTTAAAGAGATTCAAAAGTTCATAAAGGGATTGGATGCTTCATTTTAATTGGCTACCATCCAAATGGTAGTGTTATGGGTATCATAGTGGATCATGCAAAGATGATTGAGTCTATGTTTGAACATCTTAGGAAGGCACCAAGAGGGTACACCATTAGGGTAAGTTCGATGGCCCCACTCCTTAAAGCAAAGATTTTAGAGTTTTCATGGGTATTATAGCAGGCCAGTGTAGGCAGCTTTGTAGGTTTTAGGTTGTGGTTTTTCTGGCTTAGCAGCTTTGAGTGGTCGGAGGTCGATCTAGGGTAGTTATTCTAGCTCAATCGTAGCCCCTATTGAGTTGTACCACAGAGTTTGCTATGTGTGTGATTAGTTTGGTCATTTGGCCAAGGATTGTCCCCACTGTGATTTTAGACCTACTCCTTTATTGATAGTAAGAGCTGACCCTTAAAGAGGTAGAGGTACTACTAGTGGTACACAAGACAGAGGTAGTTATCACAAGTATCATCCCTATTTATTATCACAAGTATCATCCCTATTTGTTTTAGATTTGTATTTGTGTTATTTGATTTAGGATTGACCTTCTCCTATGAGTCTATATATTTTTCTTTGTGTTTTGATTCTATAATCGAGCCCCTTTCCATGCCTATCTATGTATCTACCCCTATAGGAGACTCTTTAGTAGTGCATAGAGTGCACTGATCTTGTATTGTCACTTTGAAGGCTGTGAGACTTTGGGTAGATTTAATTATACTAGATATGGTAGATTTTGACGTCATCTGTGGTATGTATTGGTCATCTCAATGTCATTCTATTCTAGATTGTTATGTAAATTCGTGACTTTAACTTTATTGGGCATGCCAAAGATAGCTTTGAAGGGTACGCTTTATTCGGGTCCTAAGAGTGTCATATCCTTTCTTCAGGCTCGTTGCTTCGTAGAGAGGGGATATTTTTCTTACTTGGCCTATATCTATGATATTGGTGTTGGTTCACCGCCTCTACTAAATTTTATTATTGTACATGGTTCATGGATGTCTTTCCTACGGATTTACCTGGTATACCTTTGGATTATGATATTGACATTGCTATCAATGTAGAGCTGGGCACTAATCCTATTTCTATTCTTTCTTACAGGACGACTCCAATGGATTTGAGGGATTTGAAGGATCAGTTGTAAAAGTTATTAGATAAGGGATTTATCTAACCTAGTATATCACCTTGCGGTGTGCTTATCCTATTTATGAAGAAAAATGAGGGGTCTATGAGTATATGTATTGATTATCAAAAGTTAAAAAAAGTTATGGTTAAGAATAGGTATCCTCTTTGTCATATTACTAATTTATTTGATCACCTTTAAAGTGCTTCAGTGTTTTCAAAGATTGATTTGAGGTCCAGGTATCACCATTTGAGGATTAGAGCTTTAGATGTTTCGAAGACAAGCTTTCAAACTCGATACGATTATTATGGGTTCCTGGTCATGTCCTTTAGGTTGACCAATTTCTCTGTTGTATTAATAAAGTTATGAATTATGTGTTTCTATTGTATCTCAACTCCTTTGTCATTGTATTTATAAATAATGTCTTAGTTTATTCCCAAATGAGGTTGATCATGAGGACATTTGCAGATTGTACTCTAGAGGTTGAGAGATATGAAGTTGTATGTTAGTTTCTCCAAGTATGAGTTTTATTTAAAGTTTGTCTCTTTCTTGGGTCATGCGGTGGCCAAGAATGGTATCATGGTCGATGTGGCCAAGATTACAGTGGTTCGTGATAGGCCAAGCCTACTTTTCCTATTAAGATTTAGAGTTGTATTGGTTTAGCAAGCTACTATCGATGTTTTGTTAAGGATTTTTATTCTATTACAGCTCTTTTAACTAAGTTAACTTCAAAGATGATTTATTTTTAGTGGCCTGATGCTACTGGGTGAGCTTTCAATAGCTCAAGAATTTATTGATATTAGCTCCTATCTTGGATTTATCCAAGAAGGGCATATGTTTTACCATTTTTTATGATATTTCTGGTATTGGGTTTAGGTGCTATGTTGATGCATGAGGGTAAGGTTATTGCATATGTATCTCGCCAGTTAAAGTACCATGAGAGGAATTACCCTACCTATGATTTCGGAGTTGTGTATGATTATATTTGCTTTGAAGTTGTGGAGGCACTTCTTATATGGTGTCCATTGTGATATCTTGTTGGATCATCGCCTTAAGTACTTATTCACCTAGAGAGATCTTATATGAGTCAGTGTTGTTAGCTTGAGTTGCTTAAGGATTATGACCATACTATTTTTTATCATCCGAGCAAGGCTAATATGGTTGTAGTTGCTTTGAGTTGGAAGTTGATTAGTATGGGTAGCTTGGCATATCTTTTGACCCAGGAGAGGCTTTGGCCTTAGAAGTTTAGTTTTTGGCTAATTAGATGGTTAGGCCTGATATTTTGATGCTTGGGTGCATTTTGGCATTTGTGGAGGGTAGGTTGATAGAACAAATTTGGGCTCATCAGTTTGATAATGTTGGGTTGAGAATGATTTAGGATAAGGTATTGAGTGGCAAGGCTAAAGAAGCCTTACTTAACTCCAATGGTATTTTGAGGATTGGAGGCCAAGTTTGTGTGCCGAGAGTGGGTGATTGGGAGAAACTAATTTTGGAGGAGGCTCATTGTTCTAGTTATTCCATTTATCTCAAAGTAACAAAGATATATTGTAATTTGAGACAACAGTACTGGTAGAGTAGTATGAAGGGGGATATAGTGTACTTTGTAGCACGTTTCCTATGTTGCCAACAGATGAAGGCCGAGCATCTAAGGCTTGGAGGTTTGCTTCAAAGGTTACCTCTTCTCGAGTAGAAATGGGAACAAATCACAATAGACTTCGTGAGTGGGTTACCTTGTACTTCTTGTGGTTATGACAGTGTTCGGGTTATGATGGATCAATTAACTAAGTCTACTCATTTCATCCCTATTCAGGTTTTCTTCAGTTCTAAGAGGTTTTTCTGTACCTATGTTCATGATATAGTTCATCTCCATAGTGTACTAGTGTCCATTATCTAAGATAGAGGTGCAGTTCTTACTTCTCACTTTTGAAAGGCATTTTAGTAAGAGTTGGGTAGCTGAGTTGATAGTTAGCACAACTTTCCACCCCCATATTGATGGTTAGTCAGAGCAAACTATTCAAGTTTTAGTAAGAGTTGGGTAGCTGAGTTGATAGTGTTTGAGTCATTTAGGATAGACTTTAAGGGGCTTAAAGTAGGTAGAAGTGCTGTGCAGATCGTAGACTTTGTGCCTTTAGATTTAGTATTGGTGATTGAGTCATTCCTTGTGTTTCACCTATGAAGGGTGTGATGAGGTTTAGGGAAAAGCGAAAGCTTAGCCCCAGGTATGCTGGGCCATTTGAGATTTTTTAGACTATTGGGGATGTAGCTTATGAGTTAGCATCACCCTCAATTTATCAGCTGTACATCTAGTATTTCATGTTTCCATGCACCGACATTAAATTCTAGATGAGTCTCATATCAGGTTGGGATTCAATATAGTTAGATGAGAGGTTAAGCTTCACTGAGAAGCCAATCTCCATTTTAGCCATGGCAATTAAACGGTTATGTTCTATGTATATTAAGGTCTGGTAGAGACACTATCCCATAGATAAGGTTACCTCAGAGGTTGAGTCTGGCATGCTTAGTAATTAGCCCTAGTTTTTTGCTGATTCAGGTACTTTTCTTGCTTTTAATTTGAGAACGAATTGGATTTTTAGTGGTGGATATTGTAAGGACTTGATTTTGTCAATCATTCATTTTTATGGATTTGACCATTTTTACCCATTCCCATGATTGCTACGTGATGTTTCTGGGGCGTGGGGTTGATTGGCATGATTCAAATACATTTTGGTGCAAACTGAGCGTGTTTGTGATTTTTAGAGGTTAAAAACGGTTGATAATTAACTTTGATCAACATTTATTGTTCTGTGTGCCGGATGAAAAAACAGACTACGCCAGCAGATCTAAGTAGAGTAGTTGGTGTAATTTTATGGCTTTTACATCTTATTTTGACCTTCTATTCAGGTAATTATGAAATTAGGCCTCGGGAGTCAATTTTGTGAAAAAAAACCTTTCTTTAAAAATTTGATGTTGACATAGAGTCTAAGATGTTGAATTTAATAGGGTCTCATAGCTTGTTTGCATTCTAGGGAGTCTGAATGAATCCTTAAGGGTCTACGGAGACGTGGAATTTTTCCAAGTCCCAGCTGGTGAAATCACTAAAATTGCTCTTGGGTCACTAAAGCAGCCAGTCGGTCACTTTAGTGACTAGACTCCCCAGCCGATGACTGCTAAAGGGGTTGCATATGGGTATTGCTAAAGCGGCACTTGACTACTTAAGCGGTCATGCCTGATACAGTATAAAAAGCTCTTTTCCTTGTTTTCTCCCATTTTTGAGGTTTTGAGCTTTAGGTTAAGAGGTTTTTGGGAGAGTTCTTCCATTTTCAAGCTTGGATAAGCTCTAAATCAATATTTCAATTATCTTACTTCAATTCTTGTCATCTAAAACCTGAAATGTTATGATTTCAAAAGTAAAAGTTGGGGATATTGGTCTGGAAGGCCTAAAATAATGTATCTTCAATTTAAACCTCAATTTCAATCTATTTTCACTTGGATTTTCTTCTTTAGGTTCCTTAAATCATGGGTAATATGTTTACAATATAATTTTGTTTTAACTTTTCTTTTCAAAAATCCATTTCGGAGGTTCGTTTTGGCCCTAATTTGAAAATAGGAAATATGAGTATCGTTGACTTCCTTTTGACACGTAGATTCTATATTTGTATGTTTTATTTGATTCTAAAGTTGTTCGAGAAGGAAAGGATCTAGGTTGAAGGGTTGTAGAATGAATTTCATCGCTTTGATGTAGGTTATGACTTAACTTTCTTCAAACTGTCTAGGTAGTTAATATCTTATATAAAAGCATGCTATGGGTATGGAATTCAATCATTGAAATAGTGTTAATCCTGTTGTGGGCCCGTGTTGGGGCTTATGCATTGTTATTGGTGGGTTGAGACAATAATTTCTATGTGTGGTCCGTGTGAGGGTCTTATCTTAAATGGTTGACTTTGGGTATACTTCTGCTAGTTTTCATTCTAGTAGGTTTGCTTAAGTAAAGTTTATATGATATTGGTGATGTACTATTTGCATATTTCGCTCCAATGGTACATAGCTTATATTGGATCATATATGGTTGACCTATTGAGTGGATTCTTAGCTCTGTATGTGTATATTGGTTGGACTTAAGATTATCATTCTAGTTTGGTTATGAGCATTACCTCTTCATAGCATACATTTATTTCATGAGACATCGGTACCATTCACGAAAACTATTTTTTCTGACAGAATTTGTGATAGCTTCAAAAACCCTCTACTGTAGTTCACGAACCAAATATGAGATATGGATATTGAGACTGGATCGGTTATTGAGATTGTATATGGCTTGCAAATCCCCCATGGGTTCTACCTCGAAAGTAGTGCTCGATAGTTGTATATGGAGGTTATACGAGAACCTCGAACATGTCATATCATTATCATTATCATTCTCATTGTATTTAACACATTATGCATCTTCCGTGTTGTACTTTCGTGTTTGACTTGTTGTCCGTCTATTATATATATCCTTTTCATACTTGTATTGGGTATATGTGACAAATTTAAAACTATTAGTTGAAATAATGTGAGCTACCGTTTGAGATATTTTCTGATTGTAGGTGACCTGCCCATAGTGTAGTTATATTCTTTATTTTTGACTTTTCTCAATCGACCTATGATACCTACTGAGTACAAGTGGATCGTACTCATCCTTACTGTGCCCTTTCAATCTAGATCTACGAACGAGTATGGCACGCGGTAGCTTAGTTCGGGCAGTGATTTGATACATTCGAGGTAGTGGCTACTCTATGCTTCCCGAGTCGACTGCCTACCCTATACAATCTAATTTTTATCTTATTTTGTATTCAGAGACAAACTTATGTACCTTTTTGGATTATTCGTTGTATTTTCAAACTTTAAGATGTATTTAGATTATTCTGACATTGTGACACTAGGTTTTTGGATGGTTTATTGCATTATTATGTTTTATACTTCTGTTATCTTTATGTATGTATGTCTTGGCTTCGTTCTAGAAGTCTCGCCTTGGTTTTTGATGATTTTGTGAAAAATTTATTTTTGTGTGATTTGACCATTTACTCCTCCCCTTGGTTGCTTTATGTTATTTTCGGGGTGTGGGGTTGCTTGGCTCAATTCCCAATGCATTTCAGTATGTTTTGTGTGAGTTTGTGGTTGTTAGTGTCTTGAATAGCCTTACAGTTGACTTTGGTCATTGATCTGTGCATCGGATGGCAAAATAGTTTGCGCTAGCAGATTTGGAACGCCGATTTTAGGGTGGTAACATGGTTGGTATGATATTATGGATCTTATATCTCATTTCGACTCTTGGTTTGGAAAGTCGTGAAACTAGATCTCAGGGGTCAACTTTGTGAAAATGATTTTTTTTTTTGAAAATTTGATATCTTCATTGACTGCGGAGTGTCAAATTTGATAAGGTAGCATAGTTCATTTACCTGCACGTGATTTGGGATAAATCTCAAAGGGTTCGCGAAGACTAGGAATTCTCCAAGTCTCTAGCTTGTGCTGGTCACCCACAATCACGATTGGCCAGACACATACGCGACTCGGCTGATCATCCCCAAGTGTCGCATACACGACATCTTGGTTGCTTTTGTAAAACCTAGTCCTATATATACCCATGTTTTGTTATTTTCACCATTTTTGAGACTTGGAGCTTAGGGTTATGTGATTTTGAGCAATTCCTTCCACTTTTAAGCTTTAAGCTCCATAACACCTATTTAAACTATTTTCTTCAAATTTTATTATGTAATTCTTGTTTAAAATGTATTAAAAAGTTGAAATTGGTGATTTTGGCCCGGAAGGCCTAAAAATTATATTTCTCCGATTTAAACCCCAATTTCAACCCATCTTCACTTGGATGAGTTCTTAATTTTATGCTTATCAGTTTTCTTTCAATGTCATCTTCAATTCTCGATTTTAAAATGAATTTTGGAGATTTTTTCCAATAAAGCTTGAACTTGGTTTTTCTTCAATTTGGACCTTATTTTTAACTCATTTTATCTTGGGTTTTCAGTTGTATACTCTTATAAATATAGGGAACATGTTTCAAAGATAAAATTATGACTTTACTTTTTTATGAAAACTCATTTCAGGGGTCCGCTTTGACCCCAACACAAAAATAGGCAATATGGGTATCTTGGCTTTCTTTTGATGCATAGATTCTATATTTCCATATTTTAGTTGATTTTGAGTCCGTTCGTGAGGTGTAAGGCTTCATATTGAAGGCTTTTGGACTAGTTTTCGGCATTTGAGGTAGGTTATAATGTAATTTTCTTCTTACTGGGCTAGGTAGTTAATGTCGATACAAAAGCATGTTAAGGGTGTGGAAATTAATAATGAAAATGGCTTTAATTGCCGTATTGGGTTGAATGGGGCTATATGTATTGATGTTAGTTGATGGTTTGGAACATTATATCTTATGTGTGACCGTCTGGGGGTCCTATGTGATATTATTGGCCTTGTGCTCATGAAATTAGTTGTATATTGGTTAATAGATAAGCCTAATGTGGTATAAATGGTGTGTTTCTAATTTATTTTATTCTATTGGCATATGAATTATGTGATTTCATGGATGGTTGGGATAACTTGGTTGGTATATTGGTTGGATATGGAAACTCTCATTCTAGTTGGTTATGGGAATTACATCCTCATATCATATATATTCATGAAACATTGGTACCACTGTGGAAATACTAGAAACACTGACTTTTTCTAACAGAAAATGTGACATCTTAAAATCCATCTACCGAAAGATGTGCCAGAGAGAAGATATGAATATGGTATTAGATATGGGCTGTATATGGGCTGATGAACCCCCAATGGGTCCTATATTAGGCAGCTTTAGCTTCATAGGTATATACGGAGGTTATGAGACAACCTAGTGCATCACATCATCATTGTCATCTTTATTGCATTTGTATTTACTATGTACCTTTACTTGTGTTGTATTATCTCTCATAATGTATACATGCTTATGTTTATTCCTTCCTTTTTACTGGTATGTGTGATATCTATACACTTGTATTCCTTTCTTGTATTACTATGATGTATGTGGATATTATAGAACTGTTAGTGGAGATGTTGTGGGCTACTATTTGCGACCTTTTCTGGTTGCAGGTGATGTGCCCTTAGTGTGTATTCTGTATGCTTTATTTTTTGCTTTGCTCAGTTTGCCTATGATACCTACTGAGTATAATTGGACCACCTCACCCCTACTGCGCTCTTTTGGTGCAAATCCTGGTTTGAGTGCACCTCACGGTGGTTGACTTTAAGCTATACTTTGGAGCTATTCGAGGTAGCAGTTGGATTCTAGCTTGCAGAGTCGACTACTATCTTTCTTTATTTAGACTATGTTTTTATTTTGCATTCAGAGACAGTGTTACTCCTATTTTGGATATCTTATTTATTTGAGCTCGAGTTGTACAAGTGATGTTCTTACACTATGACACCAGGTTTTGGGATTAGGGTATATGTAATCTTTGGTTATGTTCTTTCATTTTTTATATATGGTGTGGTTAGTCTTTGTTATAGAAGCCATACTTCAGGTTATTGTTGTTATTTCCCTTTTTGTATTAGTTTGTGTGATAGACTTACTTGTCAAGGGTTGCTGTGATAAGTGTCATCATGACCCTTAGTTTTGGGTCGTGACATTTATGTCATAATTTTTAGTTACATATCATCTTGGGTAATTGGCTTACTTGTTAAAGCTTATCCGCGATAAGTGCTGTCATGACCCTTAGTTTTTGGGTTGTGACAATAAAGATCATATTGATAGAGATGGGGAAGAAAGCGTAGTGCTCATTGAAAGGGAAAAGGCATGGAGAGCCAACACTAGTACTGATGATACTTAAGATTTCTTTGACAACTCCACCAAATATGTTTTTTTTAGTGGTTCCCTTGCTCAAATTCCCAGTGATCCCTGATCACACCAAAGCTACACCTTCAATCTGAAGATTATGCGGTCATTGTCAAATATAGTAACGCAACAAAAGTTGGGGTCGAATCCCAAGAAAATATGTGGAATTATGGCTCTTAACTGTTATAATCAACGGGCAGAATTGGAAAAGTAAATGATGGGGAGGGGGGGGGGGAGGAGGGTGTAGTGACTATATCAAATAAGTAACTAATATCAACTCTGGTTGTAATTCAATCATAGAGAACACTAGGGTTGTGTTCCTCCTGGCTTATAACTCAGTAAGCTTCTCATGCTCAATCAAAGTATTCAACTGTTGCGCATGTAAAGTCTCGTAAGATAGGTATCACTAATCGCCTATCGGCACCATTTGGTAAATTTCACTCATCTACTCTTGGTCTCAGAGTATTGCATTACTCACCCTTACCTTGGACCCTAATTAAAACTATATCCTCTCTATCTCAAGTTGATTAGATAGGAGTTAACTGGCTTAAAAAGATAGTATAATTGAGCTTATTTCGATAATTAACCCAAAATCACCGTTGTGATTTCCTTTTCGCAATATCTACCTCCCTCTCAAGTTTATAGTGAATACAGGCTGGATCCTAACGTGTGAAGACATTATGAAATCAATCAAAGAAAAGGAAACCCCAATACATGTAGCAACAATACTCTAGAAGGATTGAACACGTCCCCTACTTCGTTATGTAGCAATGATTCCCACAACCCTAGCTAAGGAAGATTACCCGCTCATGCTTGTGTGATGATTAATGAATTCATATTTAAAAACATTCAACAATCACACAATAATCAATAACTAAAAAATCCAAAACTTTAACTTAATTAACAACCAAAATCAATACAAAGTAATTCCAAGACCAAGATGGACTCAGAATCAAATATATGTTTGTGCGTATAAAGAGTGTGTAACCTATACTTAAAAACACATAAAGGGTATTTATCGTACATGAGGAAACCCTAAATATCAAAGTCCGGATAAAGAAGGACAAAAAAGCTTGGTGGCCATTTATTTGGGCCACATGTGGTCCGCAAGTACCATATGCGATCCGCATATAGACCCAGGTTAGTGACAGAAAATTTTTCTGCACTGTTTGCTCTCTGTATTTTGGAATTTTGGTACTTACCTTATCCACATGTGGTCCGTAAGTACTACAAGC
Source organism: Capsicum annuum (assembly GCF_002878395.1). Lineage (NCBI taxonomy): Eukaryota > Viridiplantae > Streptophyta > Magnoliopsida > Solanales > Solanaceae > Capsicum > Capsicum annuum. The sequence goes on along the minus strand of NC_061111.1, from coordinate 223,549,017 downwards.
GATCCCATGTAGACATAGGAAAGTGCCAAAAGTTTTTCTTCAGCTCTTGCACTCTCTGGAACTTCAATTCTAGTACTTACCCTAGTCACATACGATCGCAAGTGCTACATACGGTCCACATGTAGACATAGGTCAGTATTAGGTCTTCAAATTCTTGCAACCAATCTTTTGGACTTCAACTTATGGTACATGCTTTGGTCATACACACCCGATAAAAGCCATAAATGCCCAAAAATTGCTCAAGTAGCCAAAAACTCCATTTTTCATCTTTTTCTTGAACTTAGCACCCAAAACTTAGTTTTTTCCAAAACATACCCAAATCATATCTAACAAAAACACCTAAGAAGATTGTATATTTTCATCATTTTAAGCATTAGAAGTGTTATATGTAATACCCCGGGAAATTTTTTGTTGAAATTTTGTACGTAAACGTGTTAGGTTCTATCTTCTAGAATGAATTATAAATTTTGCATGCGAAATTGCTTAGATTATAACCCACCATTGTGTAGAGTATCAAATAATATTTCCAACAATATGTGGATCATCCAAAACGTACATCTGAGCGACGAGTTATGAACATTCCGATCGAACTGTGAATAGTAGTGAACAGTAAAACGTGCAGGAAAAAGTAATGAGGCCTGGCGTATTTTTGCTCCAACTTTAAAAGATCATAAATCCTTGTACATAATGATCCGGGTGATCTACTATATATCAACGGAAAGATATGTGAGTCCTCTTTCCAATGAAATTGGTTTCATCCAATTTGTTTATCGGAGCAAAAATTTATGGTCGATCTACTTCAACCTATCAAAAACGAATTTTTGGGTCAACTTTAAATGAACATAAATCCTCGTACACAATAATCTGGGTGAGATACTATATATCAATGGAAAGATATGAGAGTCCTCTTTCTAATGAAATTGGTTTTATCCAATTTGGCTATCGGAGTAAAACGTTATGGTTGATCTACTTTAGACTATCAAAACAGCCCACCAAAGGACAAATTCGAGAATTATTTGATTTTTAGGGGCGTTTTGGTCATTCTCCCTCACCTAAAATCCGTCCAAACCCTATATTAAAGCCTATTAGAAGAATTATATGTTATATTTCATCAAATTCCCTCAAAAAGAAAACCCTAAGCTCCTACATCCAACTTCAAGAACCTCCAAAGTTCACCATTAATTCTGTAAATTGATTCAAGATTCCAAGTTCCTAGTTCAAGAACTCCAAAAACTATCATTCAAAGGCACGATTAACATCTCAAAAATGAGTATCGATCTAAATTTCATCATTCAAGGTATGTAGGGGTTTTCAACAAGAACTCTCCTTCGTTCTTGTGCCCACAAGTAATTTTTTTTACAAAGGTATGATTTTTATTTGACTATTATGAAATTTAAGCATGAACCCATATCTTATGATGGTTATTATGAAATCTTGATGTTTGTGATTTTAAAAGATGAATTTACATGCGTGGAGATATAAAGCATGAATCTTGAACAATATTTATAATGATTTTGATATTTGGATTGTGAATCCCCATTGGAAATTATGTCTTTTTGAGAAAGTGTGTGTTATAAGAACGTTGATGTTGAATATTTGAGATATTTTGAATGATTTGACCTTTTGGTCTTAATGGAGTTGTTTTGAACTCGAGTGTGAAAGAAATCCACAACATGGTTGATTTTGATAGATGGGAAGCATGATGGCTCCCGATGTATATTTATATATTACTGAAATTGTTTTGTTGTGGATTGTCTTTGAAATGATCTGAGCTAAGTCTAGGAGAAATCTTTAGCACTGAGTGGGAGGTATAAAGTGACCTTACTTCCCTAGAACTACGTGTCCCCATAGGAGTGAGCCTGAGGTTGATTTATATAGTGATCACTAGTTTGTGTGGATTTGATATCGATAGTCCTACTCCGATGGCAAGGATAGGACGGCTCTCCCCTATGTGGGTTGTACGTTGGACTCCATGTAGCTCACATGGTTTATGTCGGTTATAGGATCTCCCAGTGTGTGTGTGTTTCCTTGTGTCTATGGTGAATGGTGAAGTGATTTGAAAGTGGAATTGTAAAAGTTATTCTTTCAAAAGATTTAAATGATATTTACATTATGAGAATTGATATTCTTGATGAAATGAAAGTGATTGACAAATTATATGATGACTCTCATGTGTTATTGTACTTATTTCATCCTCTCATGATTATGATGATTTTCTTCGGGCTCTGTGAGTTTTCATACATCCTGCATATTTCTTATAAATATTTATGATGATGATATTTGTACAACTGCATACACCCCCATATACTCGGTTCCTTTCCATAGTACTGACCCACATCTTTGGATGTGGGCTGCATTTTCTCAGAATGTAGGTTCAAGTGCTTAGTTCCAGGTTCGACAGTGATTCTTTGGGCATGCTGTTCTCCATCCTCTATTGTGGTGATTCCTCATGTTTCGAGGACGTGATGTCTGATGTTGGTTTCATGGAATCGTTTACATTTGATAACTGAGTATGAGTCAGTTGGGGCATGTCTCAATGGATCGCTGGTCTTAATGATCTTCTTAGAGACTTGTCAGACTAGTATAGATGTTGGGAGTTGACTAATAAGTCGTATTTTTTTATCTTTCTAAAATTCTTTTATTCTTGGATGATGATTACTCTGTTGATATTTGAGGGTTATTTATGGAAACCCCGTTGTTTTGTGTTGAACTAAATGAAAATAGCTCAAAGGGTTAGCTTGGGTCTACTCGTAGCCTCAAGCACCGTGTGACACTCCGGGACCCATTTTCCTGGTGCCACCATGATGTACCGAGACTTGCAGGAAATCCATTGGTGGAGTGGCGTGAAGAAAGATATAGCAGGGTTTGTAGCTAAGTGTACAACATGCCAACAGGTTAAGGTTGAACACCAAAGACCTGGTGGTATGATGCAAGAGTTTAGTATTCCCACCTGGAAGTGGGAAGAGATAAATATGGACTTCGTGATTAGTTTACCTTCTTCCCGACGCCATAATGATTCCATTTGGGTTGTGGTTGATAGGTTGACTAAGTCTGCTCATTTCTTGCCTGTTCATACTTCATATACTACTGAGGATTACGCTAGATTGTATATCCGAGAGCTAGTCAGACTGAATGGAGTTCCCTTGTCTATTATTTCGGATAGGGGTACTCAGTTCACTTTGCAATTTTGGAAAGCTTTTCAGAAGGGTCTTGGTACCCAAGTGCTTTTGAGTTCTGCTTTTCATCCACAGACCGATGGTCAGGCTGAGCGGACCATCTAGACCTTAGAGGATATGTTGAGAGCTTGTGCACTTGACTTTAAGGGAAGTTAGAATGATCACTTACCGTTGATAGAGTTTGCTTACAATAATAGTTTCCACTCTAGTATTACCATGGCTCCATTTGAAGCCTTATATGGGAGGAAGTGTAGATCACCCATAGGTTGGTTCAAGATGGGTGAAGCGGCTGTGAGTGGTACTGATTCAGTATTTGAGGCTATGGAAAAAGTTAAGTTGATTAGGGAAAGGTTGAAAACTGCGCAGAGTCGTCAGAAGTCATATGCGGATGTTAGAAGGAGAGACCTTGAGTTTGAAGTTGGTGACCTAGTGTATCTGAAAATTTCACCCATGAGGGGGGTGAAGAGATTCAGAAAGAAGGGGAACCTTAGTCCCCACTATGTTGGTCCTTACAAAATTCTTAGCCGTGTTGGTAAGGTAGCTTATGAGGTCGAGTTTCCTTTCGAGTTGTCCTCTGTTCATCCAATATTCTATGTCTCCATGCTTAGAAAGCATATTAGTGATGCTGTGGTAGTGGATTCCTCTATGAGTGCTGACATTCAAGAAAATCTTTCTTTTGATGAGATTCCTATCGAGATTCTTGATTTCAGTGTCCGAAGACTAAGGAACAAAAAAGTTCCCTTGGTCAAGGTGTTGTGGCAAAACCAATCTGTTAAGGGAGCAACTTGGGAAGCAGAGGCGGATATGCGATCCAAGTACCCGCACCTATTTTCCGCAAACTCCGATCAAGCCAAAGGTACTGTTCTTTCCTAAATCATGCACTTTTGATAAAATTTGTAGTGGTTCAGCTGTCATTTATTATGCGTTCAGCTGTAGTTTCTTGAATTTATGCATTCTATGTTGCATTCGGAGTGAGAAACGATGTGGTGATGAGTCTAACGAATTGTTTCAGCTGTATGATCTATTCCCTATCTAATCTTGGCATGTCTAGCGTTATTCAAGGATGAATGTTTCCAAGGTGAGGATGATGTAATACCCCAGGAAATTTTTCATTGAAATTTTGTGCGTAAACGTGTTGGGTTCAATCTTCTAGAATGAATTATAAATTTTTCGTGAGGAATGTCTTTGATTATGACCCAACATTGCGTAGAGTATCAAATAAGCTTTCCAACGATGTATGGATCATCCAAAACAGACACCCGAGCGACGAGTTATGAACATTCCGATCGAATTGTGAATAGTAGTGAACAGTAAAACGTACAGGAAAAAGTACGGAGGCCTAGCGTATTTTTGCTCCAACTTTAAACGATTATAAATCCTTGTACATAATGATCTGGATGATCTACTATATATCAACGGAAATCTCTACGAGTCCTCTTTCCAATGAAATTGGTTTCATCCAATTTGTCTATTGGAGTAAAAAGTTATGATCGATCTACTTCAGCCTATCAAAAGTGAATTTTTGGGTCAAATTCAAATGATCATAAATCCTCGTACACAATGATCTAGGTGAGATACTATATATCAATGGAAAGATATGAGAGTCCTCTTTCTAATGAAATTGGTTTCATCTAATTTGGATATCGGAGTAAAACGTTATGGTTGATCTACTTCAGACTATCAAAACAGCCCACCAAAGGACAAATTCGAGAATTATTTAATTTTTAGGGGCGTTTTGGTCATTCCCCCTCACCTAAAATCCGTCCAAACCCTATATTAAAGCCTATTAGAAGCATTATATATTATATTTCATCAAATTACCTTAAAAAGAAAACCCTAAGCTCCTACATCCAACTTCAAGAACCTCCAAAGTTCACCATTAATTCTGTAAATTTATTCAAGATTCCAAGTTCCTAGTTCAAGAACTCCAAGAGCTATCATTCAAAGGCATGATTAACATCTCAAAAATGAGTATCGATCTAAAGTTCATCATTCAAGGTATGTGGGGGTTTTCAACAAGAACTCTTCTTCGTTCTTGTGCCCACAAGTAATTTTCTTTACAAAGGCATGATTTTTATTTGACTATTACGAATTTTAAGCATGAACCCATATCTTATGATGGTTATTATGAAATCTTGATGTTTATGATTTTGAAAGATGAATTTACATGTGTGGAGATATAAAGCATGAATCTTGAACGATATTTATCATAATTTTGATATTTGGGTCGTGAATCCCCATTGGAAATTATGTCTTTTTGAGAAAGAGTGTTATAAGCACGTTGATGTTGAATATTTGAGATATTTTGAATGATTTGACCTTTTGGTCTTAATGGAGTTATTTTGAACTCGAGTGTGAAAGAAATTCACAATGTGGTTGATTTTGATAATGGGAAGCATGATGGCTCCCGATGTATATTTATATATTACTGAAATTATTTTGTTGTGGATTGTCTTTGAAATGATCTGAGCTAAGTCTGGGAGAAATCTTTAGCACTGAGTGAGAGGTATAAAGCGACCTTATTTCCCTAGAACTACGTGTCCCCCGTAGGAGTGAGCCTGAGGCTGATTTATATAGTGATCACTAATTTGTATGAATTTGATCTACGTGTCCCCCATATGTTGCTTTCTATCTTGTCTTCTTTTGTCTTTTCTCTTTATTTCTCCATTGCTCAGTTGATTTTTATCTTCTAGCTGGCGTCCTTATCTTCTTGGTTGATTTTTTCTTTTATTCTAGCTGGACTTTTGGAATCACATTATTTTCTCCATTGCATTTTGAGCATAGGTGGTCTGGATATTTGTGTCCTATTATTTTACAATATCTTTTTAATAATTCTTCTAAAATAAATTCCTTCTTAATTTCTCTTGTAGTTGGTTGTTTTGCTGGATTGAGTAGTGTAAAAATCCATTGTCTAACTTATTCCATATCTGACTGTTGTAGCTCCTTTGAATTTGAATAAATTATTTGATGATCTCTTGAATAATAACTCCATATTGGGTTCCTATTTAGGTAGTTATTTGCTAATTCTTGAACAATTGAAGATATTCCAATATTTCATTTATTGCATAAAAATCAGATATCTCAACTTTAGGTATCTCTGGATGTTAAACAATATCTTTCGGTATAATTATATCTCTGGTTAATTCTATTTTTACAACTTGTATAACTGGTTTAATTTCGTCATTTAATATCTCTGCTGGTGCAGTATAAAACTTTATAAAAAATAGATTTCCTTTGGTTATTTTCTTATAGGTAGCGAATGCTCTATATAATTCTGGTATAGCTGTTAGTTCATCTCCTTCTTGGATATATACGATATTTAATAATCCATAACTCAAAAAAGTTTTAACTAAGCTTGGGTTGGTTTTCGGTAGTGCGATTAACTTGTTGTAACCTTATAATTTTGGGGTTATATAGTTTGTGTTTAGTTCTTGGATATTTGTGGCTCTGGGTTTAAGGTTTAGGTAAGTCTATATTTTGTTGATGCTTTCTATGTATGCTCAAGTTATATGGTTATAGGCTATTCTATCTTGGTTTAAACTTTCTCGATATGTGGTAGATTGTGGGGGTATGAACAAGGGTTTTTTTTTGTGTTTTTGGCATAAATGATTTTTCAAATATCTTGCTCATATTCATGTTTTGATATCTTTGTCCACTAACTCCTTTGCTTGTACCTGCAGTTGTAGATTGATAAATGTTATGAGTTTTATGGAGTGTCCCAACATCTCCTTTTAGCTCTGGAATTTAATTGTCTTCCAATCGAAATAGCTTTGCACACTGCTGAGTTATCTGAGTCATAGCTTCAGACTTCATTTTAACTTCATTAGTCTTTAGCTTTTCTATTTCATTACCCATACTGTCCACTTTTAGTGAAAGTGTAGTTAGAATTTTGAGTATCTTTTCTAAAGCATCATCTTCTATTATATCAGTCTATATAGCTTTGTCTTGATATGTAATCTGCAATAACATTTTTGTTAGTACTAATTACTTCAATTGTAAATGTAAAATTTAATATATTCAGTACTAATCTCCGAATTTCCTTTGTTGTAACTGAATTTTGTATTTTTATTGTTAACTACCATCGTACCTGTGTATTCTCTGTTCGTACAATAAACTTTCTATATACAATATATGGCTCAAATGCTAATAAACATTTATATAATGAGCATAGTTCTTTTTTATTTATTTCCCATTTTATTCTATTTCATTAAACGTACCTGAGTAGTATCTACAATGATGTTCTAATTTTTCTTCTTCATATCTATATTTAACTACTCCTCCATAATTATATTCACTAGCCCCTGCTTCTACTATATATGTAAAAAAAAAAATTCATTTGGAAATTGTAATTTTTGTAATTCTTTACAAAGTATTTTTATTTTCTGTACTTGTTTTTTATCTTATTCATTGTAATTATATTCTACATCCTTTTTTATTTTTTTTTGTAATGGTTTTAGGTTTTCTGCTAATTTTGGTATATATTCTCTTACTTGGTTTACTAATCCTAAAAATGATTGTAATTTCTTTTTTGTATCTAATTCTTATTTTGAATTTATTATTTTTTGTACTATATGTTGTTGCATTTTTACTCCACTTTTATCTATTTGTATTCCTAAAAACTCTATCTGTTTTTTCATAATTTCGGCTTTCTTTTCACTTAAACTTATTCCTAAAATTTCTATTATACCTACAAATTGTTCGAGTAATTTTAAATATTCCTCTTTAGTTTTTGTATATAGTAGTATATCATCTATGTATACTATACAATTAGGTAATTGTCTAAAATAACTATCCATAAAGTGTTGGTATCTACCTGGTGCATTTTTACATCCAAATGGTAATACATTCCATTCATAAAATCCTTGTGGTACTGTAAATGCACTTAACTTTTCAGATTCTTCTTCTAGCTTTAAATGGTAAAATCCTGATTTACAATCAAATTTACTAAAGTAATTAATTATATCCTTGTATTTGCCTTATTTTTAATATCTTATTATGTATTGGATAATTATATGTCATAGTTTTTGCATTTAGATTTCTATAATCAATAACCATTCTACTTTTTTCTCTTTTTTGTTCACTGTGTTTATTTACTATAAATGTTGGGCTATTGTGTTTACTATTACTTTTTTGTATGTATTTTTTTTCTAATAATTCATCTATATGCATTTTGAATTCTTTTAAATCATCAAAGTTATATGTTAATGGTTTTTGGGTTATTATACTATTTTTATCTATTAGCTCAATTCTTACAGTAGTATTATATTTTTCCCATCCTTTTAATGGATCTTCACTATATAGTTGTCTTAATTTTTTCTTTATTATTTCTACCTTATCTATTGAAAATATAGTTATTTCTTCTTTATTTATTGAAAATATTACTAGTTCTATTGTGTCTTTAGTATTTTTTATATTTTCTAATTTTTGTGTGATTTTTTCACTTCCTTTTATCCAATCAGTTTTCTTTCTTATTTTATTAATAACTCTTTTTGCTCTTACCTTTTGTTTACATGGTGTTGTAAACCACCAGTGTATTTTAGTTATTATATGTGGGTATAGTTTGTCTAAAAATGGTATTCCTAAAAGCATATCTTTTGATGTTAGTTCATAATTATAGATCTCTTCTATTGTTAATATTTTATCCCATACTTATATTTTTACATTTTTAGCTTTATAGGTAATTAAGCTTCCTTCATTATTAAATCCTTTGACTACTATTGGTGTTTTTAACTTATCCCACTTGTCTTCTGGTAAACAATTATATCTACATAAGTTGGCTTCTGCTCCAATATCTATCATTGATGTATAATATTTTTCTACTATTATTTTCATAAGTACATATATTTTCATATCATATCAAAGCTCTTTTTATTAATAATTTTTCTCTATTATAGGTTATGGTTATTTGTGTATGTTTTATATTGTAGGGTTTTACTTGTTCTAACCATTTTATTCCTAATATTTTATCTGTTTTTTGCATATTTTCCTTTATTTCAAATTCTACTTTTATTTTGGTAACTCCTATTATTATTTTTTTCTGTTATTTATTTAATAGTTATTAAATTTCTTGGTAGATCTGGACTTATATTATTATTAGATTTTATTTCTTTATTTTTTACTAGATATTTTGCTATATAATTTTATTCTTGTCCTGTATTTAGAAGTATTAGATATAATTTTTCATTTATTGTTCCTGTTATATAAAATTGAGTTAAATTAACTATTGAAGTTGTTTCATAATTTGTTCTTTTTTATGAGCTTGATGATTCTGGTTTTTCATAAGCTATTCTTTTTTTTGTGCTTATTCTATCATTTATTATTTCTAAATTTTCTTCTATATCTATGTCTTTGTAACTATAATCATTATTATCAATTGTTTTTACAAATTATTCGAAAGTACTTTCTATTTGTATTTTATTAATTTTATTTTTTCCCATTATTTTATGTTTTGTTGTTAATACATATAGATTTTTACATCTTGCTGTAAATATTTTACTTCCTGGATTTAGTTCTATTCTTGATATTTTTTAATATAATACTAATGATTTATCTATGTTTTTATCTCTTATTTCTACTGAATAATTCACACTTGTTATAAATTTAAATTTTTGGTATATTAAATTTCCTCTTATGACAGTTATTATACTTTTTTCTATAGGTTTTATAATTTTATCATCTGCTAAATATAATTCTATTGGTGTATCTATTTCTTCCCTAAAACATGCTTTTATTAATATCTCTGTTCCTTCAAGGTGCACATATTTTATTGGGTCTTTACTTTTTATCTCGTTTATTTCTTTATTAATTATTCTTTTGGTTACTAGTGGTAAACTAGCTTTACCTTTTGCATATCTACAATCTATTACATGTTCTTTTTGGCTTACTACATAGTATTCTTCTTTTAGTCTACTAAATATGTTTTTTATTGTTGGCATTTTAAATATTTTTTCTACACTTAAATCTAATTCTTTTTGTTTTATCTCGTCAAATATATTATTATCAAATAATATTTTCTGATCTGTTCCTTCTTCATTTAAATATTCTTCCTTTGTTATTATTTTTATATCTTCTTCAGTCATTTGATTCATCCAATTAACTATCCATTTCATTATATATTTCATTTTCCAAAATTTCATATATACTATCTTCACTTTCTAATTCGTAATCTATATAATCTATTTGAATATATTCTGTATTTTCTATCTTTATTTCTGATATTTGTTTCTTTTTTGGGTCTTTAGGCATTTTACAATCTCTAGCTAAATGTCCTTGTTTACCATAATTATAACAAGTGCATTCTTTTATAGATTTCTTTTTCCTATATGGTCTTTTATATTTATAATTCTTTACATAATATCTTTTTCTTGGTTTCTTATA
>NC_061111.1:223365712-223535464 GCF_002878395.1 Capsicum annuum | reverse complement strand
TTTTGGTGTCCATTTGTTATATTCATCCCTTAGGTTATATGTTTTAAATTTATTTTTATAATAATATGTAGGTTTTCTTATTTCTGATGTACTAGGTATTATATTTTTATCGTCCTTTTTATCAAGAGTCTTTATTTCTGTGTTTGTATTTTCTAAGTTTCTTTATTAATTACTTCTTGTTTTTCATTAATTTCTAGTTTTTCTATATTTGTTAAGATTTCTGTATATGTTTCACTATCTTCCGGATCATAGTTATTTGTTTCTTCAGCATGTTTTGTATTTATTTCTATTTCATTAGTTTCTAATTCTTTATTTTCTAATTTCTCTTTAAATTGATTTATCTCAATTAATAATTTTTGTTCTTTATTTTTTCTTCTTTTCTTTCTATCTTTTTTCATACAGTTCTTTTAGCATTTGCAGTTCTTTTTCTAATTCAGCGATCATATTATTTTTAGTTTCTTCTATTTTTTGTATTTCTTTTGTAGTTTGTTATTTTATTTTATCTATTTCTTTTTTCATGTCTATTTCTTCATTTTCTTTTGTTATTCTTACCATAGCTATTAATTTATCTTCTAATTTTAATTCTTTTTTTCTAACATTAAATATAAATGTTCACCTATTTTCTTATATCTTTTTTCTAAATTAGAAAATACTATTCTTATTTTTAATCCTTCATGGTTTTTATATGGTTTTTCATCTATTACGAATTCTTCTTTGTTCATTTTATCTACTTGATAGTGTGTAAATCATGTTGATATATGTATTCTAGATTATCTATTTGTGATTCTAAATATGAAATATCTTTTTTGTGTGTGTATTTATTGATTTTTGACATACTCCTACAATCATGTTATATTGTAGTCTTTCTTTTCTTATTTTTAAAAGGGAAGTAACCAGAGTAGAGGCGCTGTTTAGGGAAAAAGTATCGAGATTATCATGCTAATAGTAACCGAAAAACATGTTATTTAAGAATAATCTAGTATATAGTGATCTAAGATGATCATATTTTGTTATGTATATGGTTGAAAGGAATATTTTGAAAATAACATCATATGAAATAAAATGACTACCTACTTATCTGATGGGATGATAGATAAATTTAAGATACTTGTTTTGTATGTACTTGAGGATATAGAAATAGTACTAGTTATCTACTAGTTATCCAAGTACAAGTTTATCCACACAAATTACCCGCACTATCCGCACTCCCCTACAATTGATATCAGAGCTATGTTATTTAAAAAATGTACAAGTAGATATGTGTTTAATTAGATACATGTTAATCATGATAAATGTTAGAAATGTTAATTTAGTTAATTTAATTATTGATTATTAGACTATTATTAAGTTTTTTTGGTAACTATGTTGTTATTTATTTATTCAATATGAGAAGACCATTTAAGAATATACAAGTTTTAAGAGAAATTAAAAAAAAATTTACTAGTTACTACCCAGAATATAAAAAATTAAATAAAACTAAAGAAAACACCCATATATTAGCTTACTTAATTACCTTAATATCTAGCAATGAAGCAAAATTAATAATTCATTTAAAATCAAGAAAAATGAGATACATACCACCTAATTATGATAAAATCAGATTTCGGCATCCACCAAAATATTATAAATATTATACAGATGAATAACATAACAAAATCACAAAAATATAAAGCACTAAAACAAATAATATCTTAAAAACGAAGAGAATTAAAAATAAGAAAAGAAAGATTACAATATAACATAATTGTAGGAGTAGTTCAAAAATCAATAAATGCACAAAAAGAAGATATTTCATATTTAGAATCACAAATAGATAGTCTAGAATACACATATCAACATGATTTACACACTATCAAGTAGATAAAATGAACAAAGAAAAATTCATAATAAATGAAAAAACATATGAAAACCATGAAAGATTAAAAATAAGAATAGTATTTTCTAATTTAGAAAGAAGATATAAGAAAATAGATGAACATTTATATTTAATGTTAGAAAAAAAAAAGAATTAAAATTAGAAGATAAATTAACAGCTATGGTAAGAATAACAAAAGAAAATGAAGAAATAGACAGGAAAAAAGAAATAGATAAAATAAAACAATAGACTACAGAAGAAATACGAAAAATAGAAAAAACTAAAAATAATAGGATTGCTGAATTAGAAAAAGAACTGCAAATGCTAAAAGAACTGTATGAAAAAAGACAGAAAGAAAAAGAAGAAAAATATAAAGAACAAAAATTATTAATTGAGATAAATCAATTTAAAGAAAAATTAGAAAATAATAAAATAGAAATAAATACAATAGATGCTGAAGAAACATATAATTATGATTCGGAAGATAGTGAAACATATACAGAAATCTTAACAAATATAGAAAAATTAGAAATGAATGAAAAACAAGAAGTAATAATAAAGAAAACTTAGAAAATACAAACACAGAAATAAATACCCTTGATAAAAAGGACGATAAAAATATAATACCTATTACATCAGAAATAAGAAAACCTACATATTATTATAAAAAAAAAATTTTAAAACATATAACCTAAGGGATGAATATAACAAATGGACACCAAAACAAATCATTAATAAAAATTATAACTTCTTAGACCTAGATTGTGTAATAGATGTAGATAAAACAATACAATTATGGATAGGATATATAACAAAATAATTATTAGACAATGGTATAAATGCAACAGATACACCAGAATATATAGAAAGAATAGTAATAGGAACAACAAAATTATGGTTTTTAAATTTAACTGAAAATAGTAAAAAGGTATTAAGAAATGATAAGAAACAGAAGGAACAACAGTAACTAAACTAACACATATAGACATATTGAAAAAATATAAAATGGCTATAAGAGATGAATTTAGCAGTATGACAATAGAAGAAGAAGAACAAAACAAAAAAAAAGATACAAATAGGAATTTAATGTTAAAACTAGCAATATGTAATATGTGCTATATAGATGAATATACGTGTGCATTTAAAGAATACTACTATAAGGGAGCATACAATATCGAAGAAAGTAAAGAAGTAAGAAGATTATATTTTAGTAAATTACTTGAACCATTTAGTTCAAAAATAATAAAGAGTTGGGATGAAGCAAACATAGTAGATACTCTAGGAGCAAGAATAAAATTTCTACAACAATTGTATAGGAATATATGTAAAAAATACTGAGAAGAAATGAAAATGGAAAAAAACATTAATAAAAAATTTATCATGTTGCAAAGATAAAATAGCACCTCAATTTGGATGTGAAGAAAAATATTATAAGAAAAGAAAAAGACATAAGAAATATAAGAAATACAAAAAATCAAAATATAAGTATAGGAAACCAAGAAAAAGATACTATGTAAAGAATTATAAATATAAAAGACCATATAGGAAAAAGAAATCTATAAAAGAATGTACTTGTTATAATTGTGGTAAACCAAGACATTTAGCTAGAGATTGTAAAATGCCTAAAGACCTAAAAAAGAAACAAATATCAGAAATAAAGATAGAAAATATAGAATATATACAAATAGATTATATAGATTATGAATTATAAAGTGAAGATAGTATATATGAAATTTCGGAAAATGAAACAGATAATGAAATGGATAGTGAATTAGATGAATCAAATGACTGAAGAAAATATAAAAATAATAACAAAGGAAGAATATTTAAATGAAGAAGGAACAAACCAGAAAATAATATTTGATAATAATATATTTGATGAGATAAAACGAAAGAATTAGATTTAAGTGTAGAAAAAATATTTGAAATACCAAAAATAAAAAACATATTTAGTAGACAAAAAGAAGAATACTACGTAGTAAGCCAAAAAGAACATGTAATAGACTATATATATGCAAAAGGCAAAGCTAGTATACCACTAGTAACAAAAAGAATAATTAATAAAGAAATAAATAATATAAAAAGTAAAGACCCAATAAAATACGTGCACCTTGGAGGAACAGAGATATTAATAAAAGCATGTTTTAGAGAAGGAATAGATACACCAATAGAATTATATTTAGTAGATGATAAAATTATAAAACCTACAGAAAAAAGTATAATAACTGTCATAAGAGGAAATTTAATATACAAAAAATTTAAATTTATAATAAGTGCCAATTATTCAGTAGAAATAAGAGATAAAAACATAGATAAATCATTAGTATTATATTGGAAACTATTAGGAATAGAACTAACTCCAGGAAGTAAAATATTTACAACAAGATGTAAAAATCTATATGTATTAACAACAAAACATAAAATAACGGGAAAAATAAAATTAATAAAATACAACTAGAAAGTCCTTTCGAACAATTTGTAAAAACAATTGATAATAATGATTATAGTTACAAAGACATAGATATAGACGAAGATTTAGAAATAATAAATGATAGAATAAGCACAACAAAAATAATAGCTTATGAAAAACCAGACTCATCAAGCTCATAAAAAAGAACAAATTATGAAACAACTTCAATAGTTAATTTAACTCAATATAATATAACGGGATCAATAAATAAAAAAGAATATTTAATACTTATAAATACAGGACAAGAAGAAAATTATATAGCAAAATATCTAGTAAAAAATAAAGAAATAAAATCTACTAGTAATATATGCCCAGATCTACCAAGAAGTTTAATAACTATTAAAGAAACAACAGAAAAAGAAATAATAATAGGAGTTAGAAAAATAAAAGTAGAATTTGAAATAAAGAAAGATATGCAAAAAACAGACATAATATTAGGAATAAAATGGCTAGAACAAGTAAAACCCGACAATATAAAACATACACAAATAACCATAGCCTATAATAGAGAAAAATTATTAATAAAAAGAGCTTTGACATGATATGAAAATATATGTACTTATGAAAATAATAGTAGAATGATATTATAATAGATATTATACACCAATGATAGATACAGGAGCAGAAGTCAACTTATGTAGATATAATTCTTTACCAGAAGACAAATGGGATAAGCTAAAAACACCAATAGTAGTCAAAGGATTTAATAATGAAGGAAGCTTAATTACCTATAAAGCTAGAAATGTGAAAATACAAGTATGGGATAAAATATTAACAATAGAAGAGATCTATAATTATGAACTAACATCAAAAGATATACTTTTAGGAATGTCATTTTTAGACAAACTATACCCACATATAATAACTAAAACACACTGGTGGTTTACAACACCATGTAAACAAAAGGTAAGAGCAAAAAGAGTTATTAATAAAATAAGAAAGAAAACTGTTTGGATAAAAGGAAGTGAAAAAATCACACAAAAATTAAAAAATATAAAAAATACCGAAGAGACAATATAACTAGTTATATTTTCAATAAATAAAGAAGAAATAACTATATTTTCAATAGATAAGGTAGAAATAATAAAGAAAAATTAAGACAACTATACAGTGAAGATCCATTAAAAGGATGGGAAAAACATAAGACTACTGTACGAATTGAGCTAATAGATAAAAATAGTATAATAACCCAATAACCATTAACATATAACTTTGATGATTTGAAAGAATTCAAAATGCATATAGATGAATTATTAGAAAAACAATACATACAAAAAAGTAATAGTAAACACAATAGCCCAACATTTATAGTAAATAAACATAATGAACAAAAAAGAGGAAAAAGTAGAATGATTATTGATTATAGAAACCTAAATGCAAAAAACTATGACATATAATTATCCAATACCAAATAAGATATTAAAAATAAGGCAAATACAAGGATATAATTACTTTAGTAAATTTGATTGTAAATCAGGATTTTACCATCTAAAACTAGAAGAAGAATTTAAAAAGTTAATTGTATTTACAGTAACACAAGGATTTTTTGAATGAAATGTATTACCATTTGGATATAAAAATGCACCAGGTAGATACCAACACTTTATGGATAGTTATTTTAGACAATTACCTAATTGTATAGTATACATATATGATATACTACTATATACAAAAACTAAAGAGGAACATTTCAAATTACTAGAACAATTTGTAGGTATAATAGAAATTTCAGGAATAAACTTAAGTGAAAAGAAAGCCAAAGTTATGTAAAATTAGATAGAGTTTTTAGGAATACAAATAGATAAAAGTGGAGTAAAAATGCAACAACATATGGCACAAAAAATAATAAATTCAAAATAATAATTAGATACAAAAAAAAATTACAATCATTTTTAGGATTAGTAAACCAGTAAGAGAATATATACCAAAATTAGCAGAAAACCTAAAACCATTACAAAATAAATTTAAAAAGGATGTAGAATATAATTACAACAAAGAAGATAAAAAACAAGTACATAAAATAAAAATACTTTGTAAAGAATTACCAAAATTTCAATTTCAAAATGAAAATAAAAAATTTACATATATAGTAGAAGCAGATGCTAGTGAATATAATTATGGAGGAGTACTTAAATATAGATATGAAGAAGAAAAATTAGAACATCATTGTAGATACTACTCATGTACGTTTAATGAAACAGAAATAAAATGGGAAATAAATAGAAAAGAACTATGCTCATTATATAACTGTTTATTAGCATTTGAGTCATATATTGTATATAACAAGTTTATTGTACGAACAGATAATACACAGGTATGATGGTGGTTAACAAGAAAAATACAAAATTCAGTTACAACAAAGGAAATTCGGAGATTAGTATTGAATATATTAACTTTTACATTTACAATTGAAGCAATCAATACTAACAAAAATGTTATTGTAGATTACATATCAAGACAAAGCTACACAGACTGATATAATAGAAGATGATTCTTTAGAAAAGATACTCAAAACCCTAACTACACTTTTACTAAAAGTGGACGGTATGGGTAATAAAATAGAAAAGCTAAAGACTAATGAAGTTAAACTGAAGTCTGAAGCCATGACTCAGATAACTCAGCAGTGTGCAGAGCTATGTCGATTGGAAGACAATAAAATTTCAGAGTTAAAAGGAAACGTTGGGACACTCCATAAAACCCATAACGTTCATCAATCTACAACTGCAGGTACAAGCAAAGGAGTTAGTGGACAAAGATATCAAAACATGAATAAGAACAAGATATTTGAAAAACCATTTATACCAAAAACACAAAAAGTCCCCTTGTTCATACCCCCACAAACTACCACATATCGAGAAAGTTTAAACTAAGATAGAAAAGCCTATAACTATATAACTCGAGCATACATAGAAAACATCCACAAAATATAGACTTACCTAAACCTTAAACCCAGAGCCACAAATATCCAAGAACCAAACATAAACTATATAACCCAAAAATTACAAGGTTACAACAAGTTAATCGTACTACTGAAAACCAACCCAAGCTTAGTTAAAACTTGTTTCAGTTATGGATTATTAAATACCGTATATACCCAAGAAAGAGATTAACTAACAGCTATACCAGAACTATATAGAGCATTCGCTACCTATAAGAAAATAACCAAAGGAAATCTATTTTTCATAAAGTTTTATACTGCACCAGCAGAGATATTATATGACGAAATTAAACTAGTTATGCAAGTTGTAAAAATAGGATTAACTAGAGATATGATTATACCGGAAGATATTGTTCAACAGCCAGAGATATCTAAAGTTGAGATACCTAATTTTTATGCAATAAACGAATCATTGGAATATCTTCAGTTGTTCAAGAATTAGCAAATAACTACCTAAATGGGAACCCAATATGGAGTTATTATTCAAGAGATCATCAAATGATTTATTCAAATTCAAGGGAGCTACGACAGTCAGATATGGAAGACGTTAGACAATGGATTTTGACACTACTCCATCCAGAAAAACAACCAACTACAAGAAAAATTAAGAAGGAATTTATTTCAGAAGAATTCTTAACAAGATATTGTAAAATGATAGGACACAAATATCCAGACAACCTATGCTCATAATGCAATGGAGAAAATAATGTGATTCCAAAAGTCCAGCTAGAATAAAATAGAAAATCAACCAAGAAGATAAGAATGCCAGCTAGAAGATAAAAATCAACTGAGCAATGGAGAAATAAAGAAAAAAGACAAAAGAAGACAAGATAGAAAGCAACATGTGAATAAGTCTTTTTGACATAAGAATACGTAAATTATATAAGCATTTATTAGCATTTACTATTTTTTTTTGACTTATCATGTAAGCTAGACTAGCCTTTTTTGGTTTTTTGTAGAGATATTTTTCTACTTTTTATAAGATTAGCACAAGTGTAAAGTTAGGACAATAATTACTCTTTTACTTTTTTGACAGATGTAAAGTTAGGAATAGTGTAAATAGTTTACGCGTTTTCATCTTCTAGGATTATAAATATGTAAGCCATACAGCAATCTAAGGCAATACTTTTATGTGTTGAAAGCAAGCCTTCTTGTACACAAAAAATATTCTCTCATATAATCAATAAAGATATTCAGTTTTACACTAAGCTATTGATGAACAAAGCACAGATTTATCAAATCTACCAGAACATGTATTTTCATTTACAATTATAAATAGCTAAATTCATAAATTCCTGACAATCATGATATAATAAAATAAACTCATGTTAGTTACTTTATAGCAGAATTATTCGAAGAATAGCATGTTAAGAAGATTATGAGCAAAGTGAAAAAGGAGAAAAATTCTCAAGAACTATGCCATCCTAAAGATGAAACCGGTGAGGCAAAGAAGCCGTGATAAGGGAGTAACCGGAGTAGAAGTGCTGTTTAGGGAAAAAGTATCCAGATTACCATGATAATAGTGACCAAAGAACATGTTATTTAAGAATAATCTAATATATAGTGATCTAAGATGATCATATTTTGTTATGTATATGGTTGAAAGGAATATTTTGAAAATAGCATCATATGAAATAAAATGACTACCTACTTATCTGATGGGATGATAGATAAATTTAAGATACTTGTTTTGTATGTACTTAAGGATATAGAAATAGTAGATAAGGAAAATTATATACAAAAAGGTATTTCATTTTAATGAAGAGTTATTAAATTCTATAAAGAACTTACACTTATATAATGATAGCTACTGCTCATATTTAGATAGTTATTATTCAGATGGATATTATATAGATTAAAAATGTTAGAATATATAAGAAGAGTTAGAGAAAAACAAAGTTGGCTATACGAAGTTAATTATAGAAACCAGCTTAGAAGAGGAAGAAGACAATTAAAAGAAAGATTAATTTGGATAGATAAAACCTTGGAACAACTATAATTAAAAGATAGATTAGATTATGATTTAGACATCGAATTATTCATAGAAGAAAAAGACAGGATAATTAACGAAATAAATAACCTAGAATTTAATATCAGATATATTACAATTAGAATAAATTATTACAAAGAAATTTGTAGTATTACAACTACTTTAGGATAAAATGATAAACTACGAATACTTAGAATATTGGAGAAAATATATAGAGCAAATAAAATTAATAGAAATAATTATGAAAAAGAATCTACTCTACTACATAAAAACTAGAAATATGAAACATATAGAATACCTTAATAATAATATAGAAGAATTAATAAGGTTAAAACAAATAACTAAGGAATGTTATGACATAGCATTTCAATTAACATAATAGAACTAGTAAGTACTAGTTATCTACTAGTTTTCCAAGTACAAGTTTATCCACACAAATTACCCGCACTATTCGTACCCCCTACAATTGGTATCAAATCCATGTGGGTCCACTCCTTAACCATCTTTCATTTTATTCCACCCTTATTTCTCCCTTTTTGTTTTATTACACATTCAGGTTGGATGTGGTTTTCTTATTCTTTCTTTTTCACTATTTTCATAATTTTTCTTTTTTCCTTTTTTTTCCACAACACCTAACCCTACTATCTTTTTCTCTCATTTTACCCTTCCACATACCCACTTTACATCACGCACCTTTATGATAGCAACCCTCAACTTAGGTGATTTGCCTGAGTTGAAGTGCACAATGTCCAAGGAGGAACATGCCAAAATAGGATATAACAACAAAAATGGGAAGGTCAAAGGTGTAACAAGAAAAATAGGCTATAAGGCTCAAACTGAGGGATCAAGGGATACAATTTACACATGGAATGCCATATAGGCTAAAAGTGGACTAACATAAAAAATAACCTATAATCCTTTTCTAACCAACTATCCTACAACCTAGGTAAGATTAACCAGGAAAGTTTTGTATTTAACACACAAAGGGAACTAAGTTGCATCTCACACACACATGGCACAAATTCAATATTACAAACTAATACCTATTCAGTTCATGCAATTGTTAGCATTGATTATCATGTCCCTAATCCTAATGCCTTAACAATATCTACACTACTCACATCTATATACATTTACACAGTTTTAAAACAAAATTTTTAAGGGGTATCTTTTTTTCCAAAAATCAATCAAAAACATGACAACTACCTTGAATACATAAAAATCTCCTAATTACATAAGAAAACAACACAATATGAAACAAAAAATCATAAGACAAAACTTTTAACCTAGACATGTTGATTCTACAACCATACCACAACAAACAGGAAAAGAAGAACGACAACAAAAACCCGTGGTAGCTATGATATACCCCACCCCCAACTAAAAGACTGCACACTATCCTTAATGTGTCAAAATAATATAAAACAAAGGGAATAAGGACATACCTGGGACACACTAAGTATTCATGTCTTTGGCATCCCCAGATAGGGGTATATCCACTGGCAGAGGTAGTGGCAGTGGTGGTGGCTATAGCGGTGCACTACTAGGGAAGACAATTGCTGCTATCTCGTCATATCTCTACCTCTCAATAAATGTAGTTTCATGGTAATCTTATGTGGCCTTTTTCATGGCCTTCTCATATGACATATCTAGATCCTGCAAGTCCCTCTCTTGGCCTATCTTTGTCCCAACAATAGGAACCACCTTGTCATCCTTCATAAATAGGTCAAAATTTATGGGTCCAGGTAGAGGTGCCGACTGTGCAATTAGGGGTATGAATGGGGGGAGGGGTGGCTGATGTGTGGCTCTCAATCAATGAGTGCACCTTAACTTTAAGTGTATCCATCTCGACTCTAATAGCTTCTAGATTTGGCGTCTCAATCATTTTGAACCTATCTGCAACATGTCTCTTAAAAACATTAATACGTTCATGTAGATCAACACGTATCTATGACATAGCAGCTGTGTATATAGACTTCCATTGAGCCTTTATTATCTCTAGTCTATTTCAGACCCATGGTTGGATTCTGCTTATACAAAGTAGCCATGTCTATCTCTATATTCTCTAATTGTCTGGTGGTGACACTCTGTTATCCACTAAGCTCTACAAGAATACATAAGAAACTAACACCATACCTAATGAAACAGATGAAGTGGATAGGTAAGTAGGCCCTGAAGATATGCCAACCGAATTAGAGGTAGAAGTCATGGCTGATATGGATGTCACTGGGGTCCCCTCATCTTATGTACTAACCTAGGGGTTCTCTCACCGCTCTCCTATTATAAAATTTATACCTGCTCCCACCCTCTCTCTCTGTACCTCACCATTGAATCTGAACTTTAGTTTCTCCTTCCTCATATTAACCATTTCTCTACCTGTAGACATAAATGGTTTCCTCAATAAGATAGGCATCTCGGTGTCAACCTCATAGTAAAGAATTACAAAGTTATATCGAAAGATAAAGTTATCTACTCTCATAATTGCATCAAAAGAAATGCCCATAGGTCTTTTCATAGTGCGGTAATCCATCAATAGCGGTATCGTACTCGATTTAGGAGGGCTCAAGACCAATTGATTAAATAAAACCAATGACATCAAATTTATGTTGTCTCCTAAGTCACATAAGTTTATGGAAAACTAGGATGATCCAATAGTGCATGGTATAGTGAATGCTCTAAGATCACCCTTTTCTGGGATAGAGACTTACTACATTACAATAGTACAATCCACCAACATCCTGAATGGTAGTCCCTTTCTTCTTTGTAACCAATTGGTTTATAAACTTGGGATATCCAGGCATCTGATCGAATGCCTCAAGAAAAGAGATTTTCAGGCTTAACTCTTTTAGCATCTTAATGAATTGCTTTAACTTCCCTTGCTCTCTATTCTAATTTAGTCTTTGAGTAAAAGGTGGGGGTGTTCGTGGAATTTGTCTCACTTTTGGATCAATGACATGCCCCTTACCTTTGTCTTTACTAACTTTACCAGTACCACCTATTACCTTTTCTGACTCTATAATAGGTGTTTTATCAACAACAGCTTCATCATGCCTTAGCACTTCTGTAGTAGGTAATAGGGGATCCACAATAGTTATACCACTCCTTATAGTAATAGAAAGAACATGACCTTCATTTTTTGGATTTTGAACTTGTTTCTTGGAAGGGTTCCTGGATGCCTCTATTTCAGTATTGTTGACATCTACCCGAATTGGTGCTCCAACTGCTTAATAGCAGTGGCATGAAATTCAACCTTCTGGGTCAACCTTGAAATGTCATCCTTAATCTTCTCATGACCAGTTTCGTCAGCATCGCCTCTATTCTAGATTCTGTATCCCAGCTACCTAGTGGGATGTACCTATCTCCCTTCTCTCTATAGTCATCCTTTTACCTCTAGTTACCATCTTGTTGCCTACTATGGTCTCTATATTTGTCATAATAGTTTTGACCTTGGTTTCAAGTTTTTGGGATAAAAAACCCGCTAATTGATTATCTAAATATTTTGCTTCCTCCTCTAACTCTGATTCATAAGATTCGAAAGCTAAACCCTGCGCTCCTACTGCATTCACTTTCTTAAAACTTGCTGCTGCAAGCAGCTTTGCCAGTAACCCAAGATCATTACTTAGCAACTTAATTTTTCTTGCATTATTGAATCATCAGCTACTTTTTGGTCACTAGAGGCACCAATAACATACATATTGGATCCCCTCTGAGCCTCTCAAGTTTTCCACCCTCAGTTAATAAGTGAGATCTGATCTAGAATATCCAAAGCTATCTTCCAGCACAGTCTCATAAATCTTTTTTAGAGATGGTGTTTTCCATGGATCTGGAATTAATGGTCAAGGCTCAGTAGAATATCTCCAATAAGACCGTCCCTAAAATTCGATGGTTGGTCACCATACTCAGCTTTTTCTTAAACCTGAACAAAGCCTCATACATAGATTCTGATCATAGCTACTTAAAATTATAAATCTCATTCTTAAGCTGCAACATATTAGATGGAAAAAATAACCAATTCAAGAAATTTCGGTGCAACTCATTCCATGTAGTGATAGATTCTTTTGAAAATTCCCCCAACCATAAAGATGCTTCTCTAATAAGTGAGAAAGGGAAAAACCTTAATTTAAATGCCTCCTGATTCACCCCTGGATTTGTATCAGAAGTGCAAATTCTAGTAAAATTGGCCAGATGTATGTTTGTGTCATCAATAGTGAATCCCGCAAATACACTGTTCAAGTATAAGAGCTGAATCATAACACTAGAGATATTAAACTTAACACTAGAGGGCAAGATAAGAGGAATAATAGCTCTAGTCTCTATTGACTCAACGTACCCCAGATCCTCTTCATCATCCTTATAGGGATGGAAATAGTGATACTCTGGGATCACTTAAGCACAACCATCCCTAACTCAATTCTGATTACCACTGAGTGCTACTAGGTAGTCTAGTTTTTTCCTCTACACAACTAACTCTACCTCTCGAGCTATGGGTTGAGCATCAATTTCCTTTCTCTGATTAGAAACTTGTGCTAATAACACCTTCATCTGCTGGTCAACAATGTCCTAAACTCTTTCAGGAAAAGGGGTTGGGACATGGTGTGCATCATCACGAACCCCTTCAAGAATATCATCTTTTTTTGGATCTCACATCCTACTAGGTGTTTGTAGGATACTCTTTGGATTTGGATTCAATGGGAGCAAAGGACTGCCTCTACTCTGTGTGCTAGGCATACAGTGGTGTACACCCAACTAAGAAGAAAAAATAAACACCCAAAAACTGCAAACAACTTAGATTCATAACTCAACATTGTATTCCCTGACAATGGCGCCAAAATTTTATCATGCCTAAGCTACACCTTCAATCTAAAGATTATACAATCCCTGTCAAATATAGTAACCCAACAAAGTTTGGGGTCGAATCCCAAAGGAATACATGGAATTGTGGCTCTTAACTATTATAATAAATGGGTCAAACTGGAAAAATAGTTAGGGGGTTTTGAAGTTACTATATCAAACAAGTAACTAATATTAACTTTGGTTGTAATTTAGTCGTAGACGAACGCTAGGGATATGTTCTTCTGGATTTTAACTCAGTATGTTTCTCGAGCTCAATTCAACTGTACAACTGTTGCACATATAGAGTTTGGTAAGATAGGTATCACCAATCATCTCTCGACACCAATTGATAAATTTCACTCATCTCCTCTTGATCTTAGAGTGTCAAATTATTAACCCTTAACTTGTACCCCAGTTACAACTATCTCCTCTCGGTCTCAAGTTGATTAGATGAGAGTTAACTAGCTTAAGAAGATAGTAAGCTTATTTCGACAATTAACCCCAAATCACCATTATGATTTACTTTTCCTAATATATACCTCCCTCTCAGGTTTGTAGTGAATACATGTAGTATCCTAACATGTGCACCCATTAAGAAATCAATCAAAGTGAAGGAAACCCCAATACATACAACAACAATATTCTAGAAGGATTGAACACTTCTCCTACTTTATTATGCAGATAGGGTTCCCACAACCCTATCGAAGAGAGATTAGCTGCTCATGCTTATGTAACGATTAAAAAATTCATATTTGAAAACATCAACAATCACACAATAATAAACAACTAAAAAACCCTAAACTTTAACTTAATTAACAACCAAAATCAATACAAAGCAATTCTAAGACCAAAGATGGATCTTATAATCAAATATATATTTGTGTGTATAAAGAGTGTGTAACCTCTACTTAAAAAGACATAAAGGGTATTTATAGTTGTAGCGCCCCAAGAGTACACCCTGGGCGCCACACGGTGCTTACAGTCCCAAAGGACCATAAGCTAACCCATGAGCTGGTACCTGCTGTGAGCACTGAGTAAAAGTGATATTAGAAGATCATATGCAAAAATAAACTGAGGAATGCCATAAGGTTTTAAGTCATAAATCTGATAAGTCTGTAAGACAAAACTAATAATGCTAATAATGATAACTAAAATCTGAAAACTGACAAACTATCTATACTAGTCTAAAAAACCTCTACTAACTGAATAAGAGTTGATGAGACAAGCCCCAACTAACTCTAACTGACTACTGAACTGAAAGCATGAAAATAAATATAGTCTGTCCTTAAAATATAAGGACTCACCACTGCTATGAATAATAATCTGGAAAGTCTATGCGCGATCTGGGAACTGAGTGTCCGAACCTATGATATGAAACATCATAGCACAAGAAAAGAGTATGTGGTCAGTACTTTGAATGTACTGTGTAATGCCCCGAGATCCTATCTCGTGACGTCATATGGTGCTTATGGACCCGAAGGACCACAAACTAACCCTTTACTGATATCTGTACCAGTACACTGCATAATATCTTAAATAAATACAGAAACTGGCCATAAGGTTCAGCACATCTATACATACTCAAACTGACAACTGAATACTAATACATCAACTTCCATTTCAAAAGCCTCTAAACTGTCTGAACTATGGAGTTGATGGGATATGTCCCCAACTAACTCTGTCAACTGAGATAAAAACAAAATTTGATGCAATAATAGTAAATTGAGATTCATCCCCGACGGAAGAGGACTCACTTCTACTATTGCTAACTGGAACTGAACTGCTGAGAAAACTCTAAATCTCGTGCCTCTGAAACTATGGTGTCAAATAAAACACCATAGCGCAAATGCGTCAGTACAAAAATGTACCGAGTATGTAGATGAGGTAAGGCTAAATACAAGGGCTCATGCATGCACAATACGTAAGCTGAATAGTCATGAAAACATCGCAGGAGAACACATACATGAATGCACAGATCATAATCATAATCATCATAACTCTAGAGACTGGAACTCAGATACCACTTTCCTACAAACTGAACTCACTATTGACACTGAGATACTGAATCTCTGACTCATCTGATATTGATAATTAGGAAATATGGATGCAATTTCTTCAAGGAGTGAGTTTTGAAATCTCTGAACATACTGATATTACAAATATCTGAAGCTTCTGAAGCGGATAGCAACCCTATCTAACAGGTTTTCTTTGAGTCTGTGGATAACAATACTTCTTCATAAATGATTTTAAGATCGGCCCATCTAGCAACGAATCTTCAAATTAGAAATTAATCATACTTAATAGCCTGTATCTAATAGCCTTAAGTTCTGTACACTGAACTGAGCTTTTACTTAAAGTCTGAGACTGATTCTAATACTGAGACTATGGGAAGTAGTCACTTAACCAACATACCCCTACTATTTTTTAGGGGTCCAACCTTTACCCCCAGTTGGAGGGGTGTTAATACCGTGCCATGGGTAAAGACCTTATCTTTATATGGCCCTCATCTATTAGGTCCTCATATGAGAATGGTGGATCCCTCATCTAACAGGTTAAGCCACCTCATTTATCCTTATTTAGCAGGTATGATGTCTCTCATCCATGCTCATCTAGTAGGTGTGATGTCTCAACCTACGCTGGCTACGTAGTTTTAGAGCATAAGGATCGCATCTAAGGATTACACCCTCTACTAGTAGGTGAGTCCCCATCCTTGAGCTCGCTCGGTGCTAGTTTCTACTTCCAACTAAAAGGCACTTATTTGATTCCTTACTAAACTTAGACTGAGCTGAATCTGATACTGATTATATTTCTCAAGAGATTTGACTGAGTTACGCTGAGATTACGTAGTTCTGTATCTGACGGAAAGGTATTGAATCATAGCATCTGGCTGATGATGTAGAGGTTGAATAGATTATTTGAATTGCTTTTGAGATTAGAATTGAATTACTTTAACACTATTAGATCTGAGCTGATTATAGGACGGAGGCTAGATTACTAGCGATACAGAGATTACAGAGATAACTGAGATTACAGAACCTGATTAAGCTCTGCACTTGTCTGAAGATACATAGTTCTAAGTTCACTGAGTTCTGAGAATCGTGGCTTGATTGGAATTATTGTGAAACTGATATGGGCTCTAGACAACAGCTCTATTGTCGGGCATAAATACCCCCTGGACTCGATAAAATAAAAGTAAAACATAATCATTCTCATATCATCACGATCATCTATTCACCATCACAATCATTCATGTATCAACACAGGTATTCATTCATCATCATAATCATTCATGTATTATCTCAATCATACCTTAATCGTCACCATCATTAATGCATCATCACAGTTATTAATGCATCTCGGGATATTAATCATAGAATAACATAGAGAAAACATGCTATTAGACCGTACTCCATTAAGCAAGGTTTTACCTCAACTATTTCATACCTATATTGGTCTTAACATGATTTGGATTTCACACCGCTTGCGAAACTTCATACTATCATGTCATGGCTTACTTGCTAATCACTTGGCATATATTAAAAACTTAACATATATCAAGGGGCACATAATGGGGAATTTACAACCATCACATCTCCACTCGATCACTAAGGTCCTTCAACAAACACTAGACATGCATAGGTTCACACTTATTTGGGGATTTCCTACAAGCATGGAATAATTCATTCACTTGGTCATTTTGTTAAACACTAGGCATGCATAGAATAGCTCACAATTTGGAGCTTCCTATTCAACATGCTATAATGGCCCATATTCTCCTTCTAAGATTTTGTCAACCTATGGGAGACATACTCTGCTAAATCAACCAATTCTACACCCAAAAGTCATGAACACATCAACAATCGTAACACATAATCATATCTTAGAAGTTATTTGATAATTATTTAACTACAATGCTTAATTCCAAGTCTCTTAGACATTTCATCGAACACCTCACATGTACAACTTAGGCATAAGTATAATACCCCAACTACTCGTCATGAACAACCAAATTTACATGTTTCCACTCATATATTATCATAGATTCATACAAACCACATAAGCATCCCATCTTGGAGGTCATTCAACATCAACAATAAGTACATAATCCATTTACCACACAAGTACCACATACTAAGGACAAGGCTTGATAATCTTGTAGACAAACATGAACCACAACTCAATCATAGCAAGAACATCAATTTCAACTCACAAGAATTATTAAAATTTCATAAACATAAATTTTGGAGATTTAGAAAAAGGTACTTGAGCTTCTTGGATGAAAGGAATCCAAGAATCAACATCTACATACCTTGGGGAAACTCTTTCTTGAAAGCCTTCGGAAGAATTCTTGATTTTTGCTCTTGATTCTCTCTAAATTTTGGTGGAAGAAGAGAGAATTTTTTATTTTAGAAACCCTAATTTTTGGATGAAAAAAGAGAAAAAAAATGAGGCCTTCAACCTTTAATTGGGTATTTATAGAGGTTGGGGAAAGAGTGGAAAAGACCAAAATGACTTTTAAGAAAAGATTTGAAAACTGATGATCGGGGTCTGTGATGGTCGATCTGACGGTCCGTCAGAGGGACTGACGGTCCACCAAGTCGTTTGTCACTCGAGTGCTAAAACTGGGACATTCTTCCTCTACGTGATGGTTAAAGTGATGGTCCATCAGGAATCTGATGGTCCACCAGATCGTCCGTCACCTGAGGGTCAGGAATGGGCCATTCTGTTTCGACCTGACGGACTCCTTGGTAGTCCGTCAATTTTTTTATGGTCCACCACTTTGTCCATTACTCGGGGGTCAGAAATGGGATGTTCTTTCTTGGCCTGAAGGGACAATTAACGGTCCACCAAGGACTTGGCGGTCCGCCAGGTCGACTGTCAAACCTGGGTGATTCCGATACAGTTTAGTAAAACGGCCATAACTCCCTCGTCCGATGTCAGATTTTGATGAAATTGGTATATATGGAAAGCTTATTCAATGCTATACATGAAAAAAAATTTGAAATTAGAGAAATACAACACTATTTAAAGTATTTCATACTTGGGATGATATTTCTGAAACTTTTGACTTAGATTTTCATTTTTTCAAAAATGCTCTAAGGCTCAGACTAGGAGAGAACTTTACGGGGTATTACATAATGGTATGCTAAAGGAGGTAGTTTGATATGCATGGTTTCATGTGAAAAATTAATAATTGAATTAATAGTAGGAAGTAATGAATAGAAATGCATGGAATCAATAAGTACTGAGTGTGCATAAAATCTGTAAATACTGAGTGTGCATGAAATCTATAAATACTGAGTGTGCATGAAATTTGTAAATACTGAGTGTGCATGACCAAGAATAAAATATGTTCTGAATATAATCTATAAGCTAAGTTATTGAAATCTGATGACTAAATATCTGATATCTATATGCTATGGTCAAACAATACTGAAGCTGACTTACTGAGCTGTTTATTGGATTGAGGCTGTGGGAGGTATCATCTAACCAACTTATCCCGCTCTGAACTGATTGGGGTTCAACTTGTAACCCCAGTTGAAAGGGTGTTAATACCATGCCATGGGTACTAACAATGGCTATGTGGATCTATTAAGCTACTAAAAAACCAGGATATCAAGCTTAAACTGACGGGTGACACCTAGGTGGAGTCAAGCCTAATCTGACTGGTAAACCCTGGGAGGTAGTCAAGCCTAAATCTAACCGGTGACTCCTCATACTAAGATGGCTATGTAGTTCTGGAACATAAGGACTACTACTAATGAATATGCCTAACTGATGGGGAAACTGTCATCCTTGCATTCGCTTGGTGCTAAATCCTACTCCCAATTGAAGGAAGTTGAATTCTGAACTGATCTAAGTATAACTGATTATAATAACTGACTGAACTAATAATGCTCATATCATGGTTTGAAACTATTTTTAAGATACTAAGACAAATTAAACAACTACGTTTTTGGGTGTTCATAACCCCAGGACTTGATAGCAATAGTAGTAAAATAGTACTAAGCTTTGGGGACATACCATAGAAATCTTTATTCAAAATCCATTCTTGTAGGCATTTCATCAAATACTTGATATGCATAGTTCAAGATAATCATGGGAATAGTTTAAAAATTGTAGTAATAGCATGAATTTAACCTCAAAAACACTAATTATGGTTTAAAACAGTGAATAACAACATTAAAACATGTAGGGTTTGATAACAACAACAATTTCATGTAAACATGGCATAGAGTTACAACTCATGGGAGTTCATGGTTAATATCACAATAACTTGTACAAATCATAACTTGAATTTAAAATTGGATACTTGGACTCCATGGGTGAAAGGAACCCATAGATGAACACTTAACATACCTGGGTTGATGAATTTATGAGAGTTGATGGTGAATTCTTGAGATTTGTTCTTGATTTATGAAGGCTAGGGTTTTTGTTCTTGAAAGAAGGCTACTTTAATTTGAGTAATTGGTGAAATAATGAGCAAACAAGGTTCTATTGGGACTTCAATCCCGTGATTGGATAGATTTGGAGCTATGGGAAAAGACTAAACGGTCCTTGGGCATTAAAAATCCTGATTTTGAGTCTTATCACTGAGAGGTATTGGTCCCACTGCTATAGCACTGTTGAGCGGGCTAATAGCGTGTAATACCTGTGCTTTTCTTAGCTCAAAAATCATCTTAAGGATGTTAGAACTTTCTTTAAAATAATAATTCATTATTATACACGTGTTATTTCCATAATTTTCACTTCCTATCATGTGGAAAATTGAATAAGCTTTCCATCGATATATAATTTGCCCAAATCCGACACCCGGGGAAAGAGTTCGAGCCTTTTTAGTAAGACAGTGTTTGACCTGAGCCTTCAGCGCGTCGCGGAGATAGCTCAAATGGCAATTGTCAATTTCCAGTATTGCTCCATGATACTGGCACGTCGCGCCAAACTTCCAGGTCATAGACAAGGTGGCAACATGATAACTCCGCATTGCACCACCGTGCAGTTTCCCAATTGTCAATTTCCAGTGAAATAGTGTGATAACGCCGCGTCAAGCCAAGGTCCCAACTTGGGAAATTTTACTAAAAATTTAATGACGTGTCTAGAGTTAAAAGGGTCAACTTCCTACCCCTATATAATCCCTATAACACGTGATTCAGCCACTTTTCACCCAAAACATATTAGTTTCTATCAAATACTCTCAAGAACTCAAGCTAGGATTTTCATAGAAGGTCCCATTTCAAGAATGTTTCACCATCAATCTTCACAAAATCATGATCTCAAGTATGCATAGTGTTCATTCATGGGCTCCTTTCGTCCATGAAGTCCAAGAATCCCTTTTCAACTACAAGTTATGGATTTTCTTTATGTGTTCATGCTTTGTATGTTCTCTTTCATGTTGATAAATAAGGAATTGATTTCTATTCCATGATTTGATGATAAATTCCATGTAGGTTGATTAGTATAGTAAAGATTTATGAAATCTCATGACTAAAACCTTGTATGATGAAATTGGAAGTGAACCATGATGTTTAATAGTTATACCATGATGTTTACATGTACTATGCCTGCCATATGTTTGATTAAATACCTAGATGAAGGAAAATTGTCTAACTAGCATGATATCATGAAATCCCCATGTATGTACAAGTTTATGCCTATTACATGTTTGATGAAAGACTTCTATGAATGTAGTATGTATTATGATGTTAGTCAAGTCTTCAAGTAAATCATGCTATGTCATTTTCCTTCTATCGAGTCTTAGGGGTATTGTACCCGAAATATTAGCTGTATGCCTAGATCCATATCATGTTTTCAAGATACTCTCAATCAAGCTATGAACTCTTAGACTTCAGATAGTCTTATGACTCAGGAAAAATCTCCATGATCTCATGACCCAGTCAGATGTCAGATATCAGTAGTATTTCGTCAGCCATGGAAATTCAATAACTCAGTCCATGCTCAGTTCAGTTCAGTAAATCATGATCAGTGTCCATTTAGATGGGAGTAGGAATTAGCATCGAGTAAACCCAAGGATGGGGATTCACCTGTTATATGAGGGTGTGATTCCTAGAAGCAATCCTTGCATTCCAGAACTATATAGCCAGCATAGGTTGAGAAATTATAGCCTGCTATATGAGATGGCTTAACCTGTTATGTGAGGGTTCCCACCGTTTTCTCTAGAGTTACCTGTTATATGAGGTTTACTCATATGTTGTCCTTACCAGTGGCGCGGTATTGACACTCTTCCAATCAGGGTATAGATTGGACCCCAACTCAACTATTATAGTATATTTGGGGCATGTCGGTTAGATACTACTTCCCACAGTTTTATGTTATAGAATTAGGACTATTAGATATAGTCAATCAGTCTCAATAATAGAACTCAGATAGTTCTTCAGATTTCAGGACTGTCAGATACAGTCAACTCAGATACAGTACAGAACTTAAATAATTTCATCAGATTTAGAACTGTCAGCTAAAGTCACCCATGTTATCAGTTATATTCAGATACAGTCATTCATGTTATCAGTTATGTCATGTTACCATTATCCAGACTCAGTAGTCATGCTACCACGGTATCAGTATCATGTTATCACGCTGTCAGTTACAGTTGCATATTTATGTATGCATTCTCACATTCATGTTAGACAGTCAGTTAGTATTGATCATGCATGCAAACCCTTGAATATAGCCTACCTCACATGTATACTTAGTACATTCCATTGTACTGACGCATTCGCGCTATGTTGCTTTCTTTTTATGTTACACCATAGCTTCAGAGACACGAGTTCCAGATCAACAGTAGATTCCAGACTTAGTAGTCAGAGTAGAAGTGAGTCCTCGTCCTTCGAGGATATAATGATTTTATAGTATCTCATTTATTAGCTTATTATTTGAAGTTAGTTGGGGACATGTCCCATTAATTCCTTATTCAGATTCTTCAGACAGTAGAGGATTTCAGACTAGATGCAGACTAGATACAGACTATCATGTTCAGACTTTAGTATTTTCAGTTTTGTTTTGGGAATTCTATTACCCCACATAGATGTTACATTATTCATTTATGTTCATAATTAAACCTTATGGCCTTTCAGTGCATGTTTCCACATTATTATATTATCTTATGTAGTATACAGGTACAGATATCAGTCATGGGTTAGCTTGTGGTCCTTTGGGGTCATGAGCACCGTGTAGCATTCTGGTTCAGCAAATCGGGTTGTTACATAGCGGTGACTTACTACCTTAGGGTGGATCTGATTTGAAGGTTTACCGCTGAGCTGTATTAGCTTCACCGCTATTGCACCGTCGAGCGGTGTAATCGCGACAGCTCACTACCTCACACGAAAAATGCTATAATTTTTCACTC
The DNA here is from genome assembly GCF_002878395.1 of Capsicum annuum. Taxonomy (NCBI): domain Eukaryota; kingdom Viridiplantae; phylum Streptophyta; class Magnoliopsida; order Solanales; family Solanaceae; genus Capsicum; species Capsicum annuum. The sequence goes on along the minus strand of NC_061111.1, from coordinate 223,512,014 downwards.
GGTTATCAGATTTTGGCAAAATTAGTATCATTGGAAATCTAATTCAATTATTTATCTGTTGGTCGGTGATGAGCTAAACAATTCTTAGTAAAATGAAAGATATTCCCATTTAAAGTTGACTATAGCCACATCATTCTCAAGAACTTAATCGGTAAGGGATATTTTGATTTGTCTAATAGCTAGGATGTATTTGAGGCCTTACTACATATCAAACTCGATCATAAAACTACCAAATCACAATAATTTATTTCTTATGTCTTGAAGCATGGTTTTAATATTATTTAGGATTCTTGGGGTATTACAATAGTACATGAGAAAACCCTAAAAGTCAAAGCTCGGATGAAAAAGAACAATAAAGGGTTGGTGTCCACTTACTTGGGGGCCATATGCAGTCCACCAGTACTACATGCGGTCCGCATGTATACCCAAGTAAGTGCCAAAAAAATTTTCTACACTATTTGCTCTCTATATTTTGGACTTCTAGTACTTACCTTACCCACGTGTGGTTCACAAGTACTATATGTTGTCCGCATGTAGACATAGTTAAATTTCAGAAGTTTTCCTTCAGATTTTGCACTCGTTGTATCTTCAATTATGGTACTTACCTTAGTTATATATGGACCACAAGTGCTACATTCAACCCATATGTAGATGTAGGTAAGTTTCAGGTCTTCAAATTCTTGCAACCAAGCTTCTGGACTTCAACTTATGGTACATGTTTTGGTCACACACACCCGATAAAAGAAATAAATGCCTAAAAATTAGTCAAGTAAGTAGCCAAAAACTCCATTTTCATCTTTTTCTTGAACTTAGCAACGAAAACCTAGTTTCCTACAAAACATACCCAAAACACATCATATATAACAAAAAACCTAAGAAACTTGCATATTTTCATCATTTTAAGCGCGAAAGTGTTATATTTCTATAGCACATCAATCCTCTCTTTTGCATCGATAAATTCAAATATCTTTTTGTCAAATAAAAAATTAAAAAACATTAAGAGAGATTACTTTGATGTGATATTATGGTACAAAGAAATTCCTTTTTTAATCACGTACCTTCATCAACTAGGAAAAATTCTAAGTAGGGCAGTAAAGTTTAGATAGTAAAGATACTACTCAACGGTGTTAAAAGAATTTAGCTGGTGGATACTCTGTCATGGTTGACATTTGAGATGCTAAAGTTAAATTGGTCATCAAAACTAGTAAAAATCCCAAGACTTATTTTATACCTTCCGTGGAGGTTGACCCTCCAGGTTACTTATTCAATCTATCATTCGAAGTTATCAAGATGTAGTAGTTTGTGCTGTTGCAGATGAAATATAGAAAAAATTTAGAATTGAATTAGGGATAGAGCCTAATCCATTGATTTTTCTTGGAGAAGCAACTAATGAAGGAGATATGTATTACCTTGAAGTAGACAGTAGAAGAAATAAGGAGAATGAAAATTTAGTAAGATACAGATACACAAATTTGAAGAAAAGGCCTCAAAAGCTAAAAATATTGACATGAGTTGAGAAGAATCGATGGGCCAGATGCAATGAACAATTGAAACAAGAAGATGAAGAAGCAAAAAAAATATATATTTTCAATGATATTAATAACTTACATGATATAATTCAAAAAATAAAGAGAGGGAGGAGAAAAATAGAAAAGACCATGTCATGCTCTATTAAAAAAGAAAATCTAAAATCTTGTCCACTACACTTGGGAAAGCATAAATTTGAGCCTGCCCCTGCTTAGGTCTTACTTTCTAAAGAGATTACTGGTTCCCTCTATAAATTGAAGGGATCTTGCACCCTTACAGGAGATCGGTTTACAACCTTGAAGAAAAGGGGATTAGTTGCTCCTTCAAAAATGAGTAGCAGGAATAGAATTCATCAGAGTTAATTATGGAATAATATGAATATAATATTTTCATCATTGTTCTCTAAGACACCTTTAAACACTTGGATGTGAGATGCTCTAGACAACAATGTCTTGATTTATGTCAAGTCAATCAAAATTTAATCCTACCAATGCAAATTTGAAGTGGGAACGCAAGTCAACCAGCTATTTTTATTGTTAGAAAAATGGAGATGTGACACTGTTTATTTTACTGATGCATGGTTCATTACACCAAATATTTTAGTCATGGTCAATTTTTTCTTTGAAAGAAAAAATTTGTATTTTGAAGATGATTGTTGTTTTAATTAATTAGAAATGAGAGAAAACTTATATCGATATATCTGGGGGGAAAAAATAAAATACATAAGTATCATATCATTATATCACAATTCATAAGAAATAAATTCATGACACTATTACGATTATTGAAGATCATTTTTTTTAGCATAGGTCTTAGATAGGGAGTTCATATCATCATATCAAATTATTATTAAGAAAAAAATAAATCATAAGTCATGAAAACTATATTCTTGAAGAGATTTCACAATTTGGAGTTCATAAAGTAATGTCCATATCTATATTATCAAGGAAATGCTAAGGACTTGGTGATTAACGTGTAAAATTATAATTCTCATGAACATTCAGAGATTTATATCAAATAACATAGCCAGGTGAGTTCATATCAAGTCACAAAAGTTACATTATTGAAAAGAGTTGAAAATTTGGGGAACATAAAATCCATATTCTTTTGAAAATCATCAATAAAATCATAAATACTTAATGCTTAGTATAGAGGTTATTTAGTTTTTACAAACATTCATAATTTATATAGAAATCACATAGGATAAGAATTTGTCATAAGAATAGGAAAACTGAGTAGTGAATTCATGATTTTCTCAAAGAGAATCAAAGAATTTTGAGTTATTAGGGTTTTACTCTAACCCTAGTTGACTCATTAGAATCATTCAAAAATCATAGGAATAAAATTGGTAGGAAGAAAATGATAAAAGATAGGCTTATGCATACCTTAATTACTCAAAAAAAATTGAATAATAATTCTAATTTTTAAGAACTCCAAGAAATCCATTTTTGAACCTTGAGATAGGTTTTCTTGAATCTTAAATTATTCTGTAGAATCTTGTCTGGAATTCATAACTAATGATTATAAGTATCTAGAAATACATTAATGAAATATACCTTGGTATAGGAGGGTGAATAGAGAAGAAAAAATTGTCTTAGGGTTGATGGGAATGAAAAATTTAGAACACACACACACACACACACACACACACATATATATATATATATTAAATCTCTCGAACACGGTGTACGCTTCTCTCGCCTTAACAATAATATGATGAATCTAGAATTGATATTAAAAGAAAAAATAAAAATATTAAAAGGTGATAAAACAACTAAAAATCCATATATATTGAAGAAGAATTGTCAGATTTATTACTTGGACATCATTTTGAGTAGATTGTGCATCATTTAAATGCACAAATCCATAGGACTGTCCTAAATTCAAAAAAATTTCAATCTAAATAATTAACCATGAAAAAAATGATAAGGTTTAACCAAATGTAAACAAACAATAACAAACAAAAATGCAAAACAAATATGCCTCATAGTTTTTGACCTAAATTTTGCGGTTGTAAACTCATTCAAACTATCTGACAACGATGTAGAGATTACTTTTTACTATATTGGTTGGAAATTCTCTTATATGTATAAACCTATTTGTTGCATATAGAGGAAAAAATTAGAAATTAACTATAATAATAAAAGTTTCATCAACTATGTAATTAAATCAATGAAAATTTATGTTGGATATCATCATAATTATCTTGTACATCACTGGCCGAAAGAGCTATAGTTTTCAACACACCACACAAACTAGACATCAATGCCTGAATTATGCCGTTTGCTTGAATTTTTCGGTGCTAATGGAAGACAAACATCTGCAATAACCCTTATAATATTGTACAGGGCCTTCATTGCTAAAGAGGACCTTTCCTGCTTTATCTATAGAAAGTATTTCATGTTATGTAAAAACCTTATGATATTCACATGAATGTTATATGCATTAAACTAAATCTTAAAAGTATGATTAACCATTGAAGCATAGCTAACCTTCGAAGCCTCATCTCAATGACTGGAGTCATCCCAACAACTTCTTGTGATTGAAAACTTCTGGCCAATTTAATCATCAATTTTCATCTTAATTCTGATCTATCAAAAATTTCATAAATAATATATTTCACTTTGCTTTTAATTTGGTTAACAATATAGTTTTAAACTCTAAACACTCACATGTTAATATTTACACATTCATGTTATCTAATAGGTGACTATAACTAGAACATCTCTACAATAAGAATTGAATAACATGATATTACAAACAAAAATCAAGATTGACATAGTTTCAGAGAAATCATATGACAAATTCAAAGGACCAGTTGCAACATTTTCATCATCCTTCGTCTTAACAATTTCTATGGATCTGTCATGCAAATAGATATTAAAATATTATTTAAAGATACAATAATATTTTTTCTGTTGATAAAGAAAATCTCTAAGATAAACTTTTTTGAGTTGCTTTGTCTGATCAAGCATGTTGTAACCACTATAAGCATACCTCTAGCGGCAAAATAATTGAGAATCAATAGTTGTGACTTACACCTTTATATTCTTGAAGTGAGATAATATGATAAATTTATTTATGCCCTTAAATTATACAGATGTTAGAATCTTATTAAACCAACAACTATTCATTATAAATATGAATACCAGCAAAAATAGATAGAAAATTTTTCTCAAAATAAAACATTGAAACTTTATGTCCAATTAGATTAAAGAAATAAATGACAAACAATAAGCACATTTTGTGAGAAAATACAAACAAAATCAAATGAAAAATCGGCATTTTGTTGTTTTGTTGAAATTGTATGCTTCACTTTAAGAAAGAATGAACTTTTGTTCTCACTTTTATTGAGAATTTAGCAGCCTCTATGTTCTTGTTAATTATAGAGAATTTAGTAGCCTCTATGTTCTTGTTAATAGGTCAATGAATTTCTTTTGTAATTTTTCACAAAAAGTGTTTGTTGTCTTACACTTCTTTCTCTAATTAGTTGGACCCAAGGTTTCAATGTCTTTAACTTTGAGCAAGATTTTGTTTCCATTTCCATTGATATTTGATTTTTTACTTACTGGTTTTTGGAAAATAGATCTCTAATATGTGTCTAATTAAGGGCATAAATAAATTTATCATATTATGTTACTTCATGGATAACAAGGTGGAAGTCACAACTATTAACTCCAGTTATATACTACTTATAATGATCCAGACCATTGTTATGTATGAAAATATCTCAAATATAATTTACAATAAATAATAGACTCAACATGGACCGAGAAAAATTTAAAATCGATAAGAAAATTAGGGCCTAATGAAATTGGGACAAGAGGCTCAATTATGGACTAGGATGGATTATCGGTAACCACAGCCACAGTCAGAGAACCACTAAATAGTAAAAGGCAGTAGTCCAATAGAGGAATTTTTAAAACTCTCTTTCTTTTTATTTCCTTAAGTCTCACCCTTCCTCCAAAAAGATTCTAAAAAATTATATCTCCCCAACCATGAGATTTTAAAGGTCAAGGTTCATGAAAGTAGTTTAGAAACACACTCAGAGGAAACCCAACATGGGATTATGTTTAGCACACATAGAACAACCGACTCCTCTCCATAGTAATATAATTTGTCTAAGAGGTAAGCTATGATTTAGTTTCTAACAAATAGACTTGGACTAAATACTATTATTAGTAATGTCGAAGTATTATGTATCAGGCCTTTGGACACAAATGTCGATGGATGGAAATGTTAAAATTCTGATTAGGTTTAAATATGATTGTATAACCATACATTGCATAGATAAATTTATTGTGATAAGAGATGGATGGAATAATAGAGAGAATATGTATTGCTTAATACCTTTCAGGGATTAAATATAGTGAAAATTTTAATACAATGTCATGAAATGGTACAAAGTTGGAATTATAGTACTTAATGAATTTTGAATCTCTTGATTGTCTACTCACACTAAGAGAAGTGGCGAAAAGGTGGGGTATGTCCTATTTGGGGTTAGTAATTAGCATAAGCAAATCTTGTGATTGATAAATGAAATATAAAGAGTAATTTTGTGTAGTAAAGAGTAGAATCCCTATTAAAATAGTTAGGGGCAGGTGATTATAGATTAATGAGAAACATGTGAGGTTGGGAGTGTGGTGTCATGACCCATTTTACGAGTCATGATGGTACCTACTTATTACGATTCAAATAAGGGCCTAGCTGTGATGGGTATCTCAAGCCCACCGTGGGCTAGAGACACCACCTTAGCCTGTCCTACAGAGCATAATAAATAAAAACAACAGAAGCCAACTAAAGTATTAGTAAGCAAGATAGGTAATCTAAATAAAAGTTCTAAGAATCAAGACAAACAACCAGTAATCCCAATACTAGTCCGCAAAGCCTCTAAACCAAGAAATAACAAACTAGGTCGGCACATTCCCCTAACCATGACAAAAGAAAGTTCACAATTTCCATAATATGAAAAGAAACCTAATGAAATGGCAGGGCTTTCAGAAGGATGGAGGATCACTACTTCACAAAAACTCAACCGATGCACCACAATACCTAATGCTGCGCAGAAGTAAAAGAAAATCCCTCAGAACCTACATCATGAAATGATGCAACGTACAGGGATGGTCAGTAGGGCAAACACTGGCATGTAACTCGGGGTAAGGATAAAATAATGCAAATTCCAAAATCAGTCAAACCCATATGCACAATATTTATATATACATATATAAGGTGCTGGGATAGGGATAAGGAATATTAACCTGAACTGTGTAGCTCGCTCTATCCTAAAGAAACCAATAGGCTATATATGGGTTTAGTGCCCCCTGCTGAAATGGGCTTAGTGCATGTTAACCATATGAAATGAGGAAAATCAAGTAAAGGCTAAAGATACCTAGGTGATAGCCATCCCAAAATATAATGCGTGCACTAAGCACACAGTGATATTGTAACGACCTGGGACTACCCCCTAGTAGTCACACGGTGCTTACAGTCCCGAGGGACCATAAGTTAACCCATGAGCTGGTACCTGCTGTGAGCACTGAATAACATGATTATAAAATAAGTAAGAATACTGAAATGCCATAAGGTTTTAATAATGAAATGACTACTGAATTATTAATCTGGCAAACCACTAAAATCTAAATAATTTGAATAGCTAACTGTAGTATCTAAAAATTCTCTAATACTGAATACTATGAGTTGATAGGACAGGCCCCCAACTAACTCTACTAACTACTAAGTTAAATGCATAAAGTAGTATAATCATTCCTCAGATGATGAGGACTCAACACTGCTACTGTACTGCTGATGATCTGAGGGACTAAGTGTGATCCGAGAACTGAGCGTCAGGACCTATGATATAATACAACATAGCATAAAAGAAAAGGTATGCGATCAGTACTTTGAATACACTGGTATGCTAAATAAGGTAGGCTGATATGCATAGTTTTATGAGTAGAACTAATAATTAACTGGATATGCATGTAAAGCATAGAGTCTGTAGATACTAGAAATGCATGAAAGTCTATAACTACTGAGAATGCATGACCGAGTATATAACATGAACTGAGTAAAATCTATAAATTGAAATACTGAAATGACTGAAATCTATATGCTTTATTCAAACAACACTAGGTATGAATAACTGAACTGAGACTATATCCGAGACTAAGAGAGGTATCATCTAACCGACATTTCCCAATTTGAGTTAATCGGGGTCCAACCTATAACCCCAGTTGGAAGGGTGTTAATACCATGCCACGGGTACTAATGGTGGTTGTATGTCTAAAGGATTAAGGGTGTCAAGCCTGAACTGACGGGTGACCCCTGCGAGATAGTCAAGCATAATCTAATGGGTGACTTCTCATACCCTACGTTGGCTACATAGTTTTGGAGTATAAGAACTGATACTAACGACTCTACCTATCTGATGGGGAAGCCTCCATCCCTCCACTCACTCGGTGCTAAATTCTACTCCCAATTGAAAGACACTAAAATACTAGACTGTTTTAATTTTAATTGATTGATATTTGACTATTCTGAAGTGCACATAGTATATTCTGAAGAATGATCTGTAATGTACTAAGACTAGACTAAATAAACAGCTATGGATTTCGGGTCTTCAATACCCCCAGGACTCAAAGCAATTATAGTAAAATGACACTAAAACTTGGAGATCAAAACATGAAGGTTCTTAATAAATAAATCACTTGTGTAAGCATTTTATCAAACACTTGTAGTTCATGGTTTAAAACAATCATATGGATGTCATGGAACTTGTAAAAATAGCATGAATTCAACATAATAGATCTAAATTATGGTTTAATTCAATAAATAATAATATTAAAACATTGAGGATTGAATAATAACAATGATTTCATGGTAACATGGTATAAAATCATAGTTCATGGAGATTCATGTGTGAAATCACAATTCAAAATATATTAACTTGAAAATATTATAACTTGGTGATTGAAATGGGTTACTTGGGCTCCATGGATGAAAGGAATCCATGGATGAACATCTAGCATACTTTAATTTATGGATTTCTTAAAGTTCTTGGGGATTGACCTTGATTTTGAGAGCTAGGATCCTTGATTGGGAGAGAATGCCTTTTGATTTGGGGGAAATTAATTAAAGAATAATTTTAAAAACATGTTTAGAGATTAAATATCACACCTGGACGGACTAAAATAATGGGGAAACGACTGTTTTATCCCCGAATGAAATATTAATTTTTTTGTTGAACTTTTCCAAAATGGGCACCTGGCGCGACGCACGATATTGTGCCGTGTTACTGGAAACTGGCATTTAGGAACTGAGCTGATGGCGCGACGCACCATTATTGCGGTAAGCCTTTGGATGCCATTTTGGCCACATCCGTGATGCGCCGACATCGCGGAGGCCCACTGGAAATTAACAAACGGGAAATTAGCCTACTCCGCAATGCACCATGATTACAGAGTCACACTGGAAATTGACAATTGTCATTTAGGCTGCCTACGTGATGCGCTTAAGGTTGAAATGACAGTGTTTAATGACTGAAACTTAAAATCGCCATAACTTCTTACTCGGTTAGCGAATTTAGGTGAATTTTATATCCTTGGAAAGCTAATTGAATTTCCTACACAATAGTAGGCTCTAAACTGAAAAATAATGAGTGTTTCAAAAATTTTATATATGAATACTCATGTAGTGGGGCTTAGATTATGCTAGGGAAATATGGGGCATTACAATATCTTCCCCTTGGGATCATTCATTCTCGAATGAAATTGGTTAAGCTAAGGAAATTGATGGACTAAGCTTACACACTAAACATGCATATCTAATGCATGGAATGGATGACTGAACTGATTTGTAAATGCATGATTGACATGAACATGATACGCAACTGAAACTAAGCATGATAGAGAAAAAATCTTAAGAAGATTAGTACCTTATACTGAATCTAGATTTAAGGAGAAAAGATGAGGGTACTTGGTCCGCATATCTTTCTCTTCTTCCCAAGTGGCTCCTTCAACGGACTGATTCAACCAAAGAACTTTGACTAGTGGAACTTCTTTGTGCCGTAGTCTGTGAACTTGATGATCAATAATTTTGATTGGAACTTCCTCAAAGGAAAGACTGTTCTGAATATTTGTACTTTCTAAGGGAACAACTACTGTTAGATCACCCATACACTTTTTCAACCACAAGACATGGAACATTAGTGTACTGAGGCTAAATATGAAGGCAACTCAAGCTCGTAAGCTACCTTTTCAAAATGACTAAGAATTCTGAGGGGCCAACATATTAGGGACTGAGTTTCCCTTTCTTACCGAACCTCTTTACTCCTTTCATGGAAGAGACTTTCAAGTATACAAAATCACCGACCTCAAACTCGAGATCCTTTCTCCTCAAATCAGCATACGATTTATGTCGGCTCTGGAAAGCCCTAAGTCTTTCTCTGATTAACTAAACCTTCTCTAACGCATCAAATACCAAGTCAGGCCCTAATACTACGACCTCACCTACTTTAAACCAACCAATAGGAGATCTACACCTCCTACTATAGAGAGCTTCATAAGAAGCCATCTGGATACTGGAATGATAGCTGTTATTGTATGTGAATTCAATCAAAGGCAAATGGTCATCCCAATTACCCTTGAAATCAACAAAACATGCTCTCAGGGCATCTTCTAGAGTCTGAATGGTCCTTTCTACTTGACCGTCTATTTGAGGGTGAAAGGCTATACTAAGGTGGACTTGGGTACCAAGACCCTTTTGAAATGCCTTCCAGAAGTGAGAGGTAAACTGGGTACCTCTATCAGAGATGATTGATAAGGGAACACCATGCAACCTGACCATCTCTCTAATATAGAGTTTGGCATAGTCCTTAGTTGAATAAGAGGTATGGACTGGAAAGAAATGAGCTGATTTGGTCATCCTATCTATGATAACCCAAATACAATTATCCTGATGACGGGTACAAGGCAAACCTGTCAAAAAATCCAAGTTCACTTTCTCCTACTTGTAAGTGGGAATACTAAACTCCCGCACGGACCCACTAGGTTTCTAATGCTTAATCTTAACTTGTTGGCATATAGAGCACTTAGCTATAAACTCTGTAATATCTCTCTCTTTATCCCACTCTACCAATAGATCTTTCGCAAATCGTGGTACATATTAGTGGCCCCTGGATGAATAGAGTAATTCATACTATGCACTTCTGCAAGAATTCATTGCCTCAAATCATCTGCACCTGGCACACACAATCTGCCCTGATAATGCAACACACCATCTCCCCCTTGGGAGAAACCTCCATTTTCTGGTCTCTGATTGATTCTTTTAACTTAACTAGACTGGAATGTCTATCTTATTTTTCCTTCATCTCGGTAAATAGATATGATTCTAAACTACTCTGCATTAATACACTACCCTCTACTGAGTCGACTAAGCAAACACCTAGTCGGGTAACACCTAGTCGGGTAAGATGATGGACTTCCAGAGCTAACTTCTTCTTACCATCCCCAACATTAGCAACACTACCCATAGACATTCTACTGAGAGCACCAACCACTACATTGGCCTTGATCGGATAATACAGAACACTCATGTCATAATCCTTTAATAACTCTAACCATCTTCTTTGACATAGATTCAAATTTTTTTGAGAGAAAGCTTTTGTGATCTGTGAACACATCTACATAAAACCCATATAAGTAATGCCTTGAAATCTTTAAGGCAAACACTATAGCTGCTAACTAAAGATCATGAGTAGGGTAATTCTTATCATGAGGTTTAAGCTGTCTGGAGGCATAGGCTATGACCTTACCTCTCTGTATGAGGACATAACCCAAACCTACTCTGGATGTATCACTATACATAAAAAATCCATCTGAACCGTCTGGTAGAGTCAAGACTGGGGTTGAGATGAGTCGAGTCTTCAACTCCTAAAAACTCTTCTCGCATGAATCTGACCACTGAAACTTAACTTTCTTCTAAGTCAATCTGTACATGAGGGATGCAATAGAAGAAAACCCTTCAACAAACCAATGGTAATAGATAGCTAAACCTAAGAAACTCCTAATATCTGATAGAGAGATGGGCCTAGGCCAGTTTCTTACTGCTTCATCTTTTGAGGATCAACTCTAATGCCATCACCGGAATAATATGGCAAAGGAAAGCTATTGATCTTAGCCAGAATTCACACTCACTAAATTTAGTGAATAACTGGTGAGCTCTAAGAGCCTGAAGCATTACTCTGAGGTGGTCTTCATGATCATTATTGCTAAAGAAGTAAACAAGAATGTCGTCATTGAAGACTATAATGAACATGTCCAAGTACTGCTTGAATGTCATATTCTCCGACCCTTAGCTAATGATAGCCTGATCTGAGGTCTATCTTTGAAAAATAGCTGGCATCCTGAAGTTGATCAAACAAGTCATCAATTATAGGAAGTGGATATTTATTCTTGATTGTGACTTTGTTCAACTGATGGTAGTCTATGCATATTTTGAGAGAACCGTCTTTCTTATGAACGAATAGAATAGGTACACCCCATGGGGAAACACTAGATCTGATGAATCCCTTATCTAGGAGATCCTTTAATAGTTCTTCTAACTCCTTGAGTTCTACTGGAGCCATTCTGTATTGCAGAATGGATATAGGCTGAGTATCTGGGAGAAGGTCTATTCCAAAGTCAATTTCCCTTTTAGGTGGAACTCCAAGCAGATCTTCAAGAAATACATCTGAGAATTCATTTACTATTGGAACTGACTTAAGAGTTGGAGTTTCTAAGTTAGGGTCTTTAACTCGCATAAGATGGTAAATACACCCCTTTGATATCATCTTTCTCGTGCTAAAGTATGAAATTAACTAACCCCTAAAAGCTGTAGTACTACCTCTCCATTCAAGGACTGGTCCATTTGGAAACTAAAAATGAACTATTCTATTTCAACAATCAACTGAGGCATAGCATGAGTGGATCCAATCCATGCCAAGAATAATGTCAAAATCTGCCAGCTCTAACATCACGAGATTAGCTGAGGTAACTTTCTGAGATATTATTATCGGACAGTTCCTGTATACCTGTCTGGCTACAATGGAAACACCTACTGGGGTAGACACTAAAAAGGGCTCTGCTAGAGTTTTAGGACTGACTCTAAAGTTGACGGCTATATATGGAGTTACAAAAGAAAGAGAAGCTCCAGGGTCTAGTAAAGCATAAGCATATAAGTAAAAGACCTGTAACGTACCAATAACTACGTCAGGAGAATTTTCCTGATCTTAGTGTGACTGAAGAGCATATAATCTGTTCGAACACTGATCACTGGTAGTACTAGAAGTGGCACCCTGCTGAGTCGAGCGACCGAATAGAAATGAAAACTGATGGGACTAGCCCTGTTGACGCACATCCCTACCTTTATGAGAAACTACCTAACACTCCTGAATTCGATGGTCTAGCTTGCCATAGTTGAATCACACATCACTACCTGCTCTACACTCACCCTGATGGTATCTTCCATATTTCTGACACAGAGGATTTATACAAGAACTGCTAACACTAACTTGGTACTTAGGGCTAGTGCCCTATCCTTATTGTCATTTCTGAATTTGGGTATTGAAGCACTGGCTGAAGAGAGTGTTGGAGCTAAAGACCTCTGATGAAACTAAGGACGGTTACTACCTTCTGGCTTTGGCTGACTAAAATTAAAAATACCCATCCTAGCCCTCTTATTTTCTCTTTCCCTCTCCTTAATCTTATGCTCCTTAATTTATTGAGCATGGGCTATCATCCTAGACAAGTCCATCTCACTAATAAGAATTTTATCCCTGCACTCCTTAACTATACTATCAGATACGCTAGACATAAACTTACTCATCTTGGACCTATTATTTTCTACCACATGAGGAGCATACCTAGCTAACTGAGTAAAATTAAGGGAATACTCCCTCGCACTCATGCTTCCTTGCCTCAAATTAATGAACTTTAACACTTTGGCCTCTCTCAAATATAATGGAAAGAATCTATCTAAGAAAGTTGTGGAAAACTTTTCCCATTCTACAACCCCTGCATCTATATCCCTATCAACTTGCCACTGCTTAAACTAAGTATGGGCTACATCCTGTAATTGATATGCAGCCAACTCATTACTCTGACTAGACGTCACCTCTATAGCATCCATTACCTTCTGAATCATATCTAAGAATTCATGTGGATCTTCTTTAGACTTGGATCCCATGAAAGAAGAAGGATTCATACGGGTGAAATCCTGAATTCTAGTTGCATTAGTATTGGCCACTAGGTTGGATGGAACAACAACTGACCATTAATTTTGTGCTACTAGTGAATTGGCTAGAGTAGTGAACGCAACTCTGAATTCTGCGTGAGAGACATGCTCATCCAGAAGATCTACCTGGACGGGCTGAGGGGTTGGCTGAGTTCCTGTTCTTCTTGAGAGGTATGTTTAATAAACGGAAGGAAGAAATGGATTAGATAGGGAGTTTAACTTAAGCTCATGCTCATTCGCATGACATGAATACAGAAAGAAGGGAAACTATTCCTAAACGCCTTGTAGCCTCTCATCCATAAGTGTGGCGCTCTACACACCCATGCATAAGACTCTACATAATATGTCTTTCAGACTTGCTAGGACACTTTAAAACCTTAGGCTTTGATACCAAGTTGTAACGACTCGGGACTACCCCCTAGTCATTACACGATGCTTACAATATTGAGGGATCACAAGTTAACCCATGAGTTGGTTCCTGCTGTGAGCACTGAATAACATGATCATACAATGCAAAAAAAAATACTAAAATGCCATAAAGTATTAATAATGAAACGACTACTTAATTATGAATCTGGCAAAATACTAAAATCTAAATAATATAAATAGCTAACTATAGTGTCTGAAAAGCCTCTAATACTGAATACTGTGAGTTGATAGGACAAGCCCCTAACTAACTCTATGAACTACTGAGGTAAAGATATGAAGTAGTATAATCTGTCCTCAGATGCTGAGGACTCACCACTGCTACTACACTGCTGATGCATAGTTTCATTAAAAGAACTAATAATTAACTGGATATGCATCTAAAGCATGGAGTCTATAGTAATTAAAAATGCATGAAAGTCTGAAACTACTGAGGATACATGAGTGAGTATATATAACATGAACTGAGTAAAATCTATAAACTAAAATACTGAAATGACTGAAATATGTATGCTTTGGTCAAACAACACTAAGTCTGAATAATTGAAATGATACTATATCCGAGACTAAGAGAGGTTTCATCTAACCGACATTCTCCAATCTGAGATAATCGGGGTCCAATATGTAACCCCAATTGAAAGAGTTTTAATACCATTCCACGGGTACTAATGATAGTTGTGTGGATCCACTAAACTAATATAATGTCTAAAGGACTAAGGGTATCAAGCCTGAACTGACGAGTGACCCCTGCGAGATAGTCAAGCCTAATCTGACGGGTGACTTCTCATACCCTATGCTGGCTACGTAGTTCTGGATTATAGGAACTGCTACTAATGACTCTGCCTATCTAATGTGGAACCCTCCATCCCTGCACTCACTCAGTGCTAAATCCTACTCCCAACGGAAAGATACTGAAATACTAGATTGTTCTAAGTTTAGCTGACTAATATTTGACTATTTTGAAGTGCTCATAGTATATTCTGAAGAATGTTCTGTATTGTACTGAGACTAGACAAAATAAACAGCTATGGATTTCGGGTATTCAATACCCCTAGGACTCAAAACAATTATAGTAAAATGACACTAAAACTTGGAGATCAAAACATGAAGGCTTTTAGTAAATAAATCATTCGTGTAAGCATTTTATCAAACACGTGTAGTTCATGGTTTATAGCAATCATAGGGATGTCATGGAACTTGTTAAAATATCATGAATTCAATATGATAGATCTAAATCATGGTTTAATTTAATAAATAATAATATTAAAACATGGAGGATTGAACAATAATAATGATTTCATGGTAACATGGTATAAAATCATAGTTCATTGAGATTCATGGGTGAAATCACAATTCAAAACATAGTAACTTGAAAATATTATAACTTGGTGATTGAAATGGGTTACTTGGGCTCCATGGATGAAAGAAATCCATGGATAAACATCTAACATACCTTAATTGATGTATTTCTTGAAGTTCTTGGGAATTGACCTTGAATTTGAGAGCTAGGGTTCTTATTGGGAGAGAATTACTTTTGATTTGGGGGAAATTAATTAAAGAATGATTTTAAAAATGTTTTAGGGCTTAAATATCACACCTGGATGGACTAAAATAATGGGGAAAGGACTGTTTTATCCCTGAACAAAATATTTATTTTTCATCAAATTTTTTCGAATTAGGCACCTAGCGTGATGCAGCGATATCGCGTTGTCACTGGAAACTAAAAACTAGGAACTGAGCTGACGACACAATGCGCTATTATTGTAGTAAGCCTTTGGATGCCATTTTGGCCACATCCACGATGCGCCAACATTGCAGAGGCAACTGGAAATTGACAAATGGGAAATTGGCCTACTCCGCGACGCGCCATGATCGCAGAGGCACACTAGAAATTAATTGTCATTTGGGCTGCCTACTCAATGCGCTAAGGGTTAAAATGAGGTGTTTAATGACTGAAACTTAAAATTGCCATAACTTCTTACCAGGTTATCGGATTTAGGTGAATTATATATCGTTGGAAAGCTAATTGAATTTGCTACACAATGGCAGGCTCTAAGCTAAAAAATAATGAGTGTTTCAAAAATTTTATATACTAAATACTCATGTAGTAGGTCATAGATTATGCTAGGAAAATATGGGGCGTTACACATATTCACCCCCATTCTGGAAAATGTGGTATCCAGTATTGGTCCTCCCGGGACTTTACCTTTACGGTGAGCTAAAAAATTCCCTTTAGGTCCAAATTAAAACCATTTTATTTAAAATAAGCCCAACCATTAACCTAGGAGTCTTTTATTATGGTATTTCCAATATGGTATCGTCATACAAATTATTCTTGCAAGCTTGTATAATTATGCCAAACCAATCCATGTAATCGTTAGACTCCCAAGTTCTATTTTAAATCCAAACCATGGTTACCAAGGGCCTTTTAAATCCATATTTATCCATTTATCCACTAATGAAATGAATAATCTCAAAAGATAAGTTACATTATGCAATTTTCGATGTTGAAAACCAAATTTATGAAGAGAGTTGAGGTTAATGCCATTACCAATCCCAAAAGTCATCAATTTGGAGAAACCCATGATCCACATTCCAATTCCCATAACAATTCACCCATTTAGTCCAAAACCATAGATTAAAGCATAAGGCATCAATTGAAAATATGGGGAAAGTAATTCAAGTAATTCCAAACAAAACCCCTCAACCCAATTTCAAACCCATTATTCAAACCACATAGATAATGAGTAAATAAATTCCTAAACGTAAAATCAAGTTAGGAAATAAGATGCATGCCTAAAATATACAAGAAATTGAAGGGACATCAAAGTTTGGAGCCTAAATATTAAATTCCTTATGAAACCCTAGTATTTCTTGCCTTGGGAGTTGAAGAGGAGAAAAGTGAGCTTTTGATCTTAATACCCATGGAAAAGGGGTTATTTGAGTATTTTTAAGTTGTGGGAAAAGTATGAAGGTAGAAAAAGATCAAAAAGACCTTAATTAAAATGTATAGGAAAATCTGAGTATAGTCACCACAGCTTGGGTAATGACTCATGAGGTCTGACCATGGGTCGTTACCTGAGGATCAAAATCCTGGTCCTTCACTTTTAAGAGAACGAGTCTCTCATAACAACTCGATACCTGACATAACGGCTCATCACGATGAGTCATTGTCAGGGAATAAACTCCTGGATAACCTTCTATTATGACAATGAGTCCCACCTAATGAATCATTACGACACATAATGAGTCCTACCCCAGACTCATTGTCAAGACACCAAAATATGGGCTACTCACTACTGTGGTAACAAGTCTCCCTGAAGACACATTACGTGTGACAATGAGTCCTTATCAGGGACTTGTTATCATTGGTAGTTTTGATACCACTTCAGAAACTTGGCTAATCAATTACTAGACTCTTGGAGGGTCTAAAGCTCAAGAACTTGGGGTGTCACATTACCCTCCTAGGATCATTCCTTTTTGACTGAGGAGTTATGAAACCCTTAGCACGATAAAAGAGAGAATCTAATAGATCCAAGGACGTATTCAAAATTCAATAAGAAGAAAATCAAACTCATACGTTAAGAATCCCCATCCATCACTAGAAATAAGAATGCATATTTGGCCTTTATATCTTTCTCAGCTTTCTATGTAGCTTCTTCCATCTTTTGATTTCTCCTAAGCTCCTTTACCGAAGCTACATCTTTAGTCCTCAATCTACAAATCTTCCTATCCAATATCTCCACTGAGACTTTCTCATAAGACAATGAATTCATAACACCAACATCTTCTACATGCACTATCAAACAAGGATCAACTAAACGCTACTTCGGCATAGACACATGGAAAATAAAATGAACCAAAGCCAAGCTCGCTGGCAAATGTATTGCATAAGTGACATTCCTATTTGTCCTCACAACCTGATACAAGCCAATGTAATGAGGATTGAGCTTTCCCTTCTTCCCAAACCTTATAACTCCTTTCATAGGAGAAACCTTCAAGAACTCCCAATCACCTACTTTAAACTCTAACTCTCTTCGCCTCACATCCGTATAAGACTTTTGGCGACTCTAAGTAGTATTAAGGATTTCTCTAATCACTTTTACCTTCTCCATGGCTTGGTGAAACCAAGTCAGGACCAAACAACCTACCTACTAACCTCAAACTATCAAATAGCAGATATGCAACTTCTACCATAATAAGCTTTGAAAGGAGCCATTTGAATGCTAGAATGATAGTTGTTGATGAAAGAAAATTCAATAAGCGGCAAATAATCAACCCAGCTACCTTTAAAATTAATCACATAATCCCTTAGCATTTCCTCCAAAGTTTGAATAGTATGATCTGCTTGCCTATCCATTCGAGGGTAGAAAGTGTGCTAAGGTTCACCTTAGTCCCCAAACCTTTCTAAAAAATGCTAGAAATAAGAAAAAACTATGTACTTCAATCTGAAATGATGGACATCGATGCTCCATGCAACTTGACTATATCCTGAATGAATAATTTAAAATAATCCTCTCCTGAGTAATTAGTCCTCACTGGCATGAAGTGATCAGACTTAGTCATCTTATCCACGATAACCAAAATAGAATCATACTGATTGTGAGACCACGGAAGACCCATAATGAAATCCATATTGATTATCACCCACTTCCACATAGGCAACTCTATCTCTTGAGACATGCCATAATTCCTCAAATGTTCTGCCTTATCTTGCTGACAAACCATGAACTTAGCCACAAAGTTTACCATATCTCTCTTAATATTATTCCACTAGTAGATCTCCTTTAAGTCATGATACATCTGTGTCAAACTCGGATGAACTATATATCTAGACTCATGAGCCTCAGTCAAAATTCTTTCCTATAGCCCATCAACATTAGGAACACACAACCTTCATTGATACCTCAGAATTCCATATCCCCCAATCTCAAATGTCATAACCTTTTGCTAACCTATATCATCCTTAATTTGCATTAGTGTGGGGTCTAATACCTGCTTCTCTTTCACTTCAACACTAAGAGATGATTAAACCACTTCTTGAAAAATCACTCCACCATCATTAAAGTCCAAGATATCAACTCTCAAAGTAGCCAATCTATGAATATCCTTTACCAAACCCCTTTTCTACTCATCAACATGAGAATTATTCCTTATGGATAACCTACTAAGAGCATCAACAATAACATTAGCTTTACCTGGATGATAGTAAAGACTCATGTCATAATCCTTAAGTAGCTAAAGCCACCGCCTCTGCTGAGATTCAATTCCTTTTGCATAATTGCATACTGCAAGCTCTTATGCTTTGAATAAATATCCATAACACCCCATACCTATAAGGGTGCCAAATCTTTAAACCAAAAACCTCAGCCGCCAACTCGAGATCATAAGTCAAATAATTCCTTTTATGAACCTTAAACTACCAGGAATCATAAGCCACAAACTTACCATATTGCATCAAAACACAACCCAGTCCCACACTGAATGTATCAAAATACACAACAAACCCATTAGTACCCTCGGGTATGGTTAAAATTGGCACAGAAGTCAACTTAGCCTTTAACTTCTCAAAACTACCTTCACAAGAATTACACTACAAAAACTCAACCTCTTTCTTAGTTAGCTTCATCAACAGAGCAACAATAGAAGAGAAACTTTCTATAAACCTCCTATAGTATACAGCCAAGACCAAGAAGCTCCTAATGTCGGTTAGAGTTGAGGGCTTAGGCCACTTCTTAACTGCCTCAAATTTTTGGGGATCCACCTTGATCCCCTCTTTTGAAACAACAGTGCCTAAGAAAAGTCATAGTGCTCTACAAAAATTCACACTTGGAAAATTTTGCATACAATTTCTAATCTGTAAGAGTCTACAACACAATTTGAAGGTGATAGGCATGATCCTCCTCACTTCTAGAGTATACCAAGGTGTAACTGATGAAGACTATAACAAACAAATCCAAAAACTTCTTAAACACCTGATTCATAAGATCCATGAAAGCAGTTGGAGCATTGGTAACATTTTGATATCACCCAAACAATACCTTCAATTAAAGGTTAAAGCAGTCGCTATCA
This sequence comes from Capsicum annuum, assembly GCF_002878395.1. Taxonomy (NCBI): domain Eukaryota; kingdom Viridiplantae; phylum Streptophyta; class Magnoliopsida; order Solanales; family Solanaceae; genus Capsicum; species Capsicum annuum. Next base: position 223,491,719 of record NC_061111.1, on the reverse strand, counting down.
AAATAAAGTAGCCCAACTAGGTTGGGGTTGATATCATAAGGAATACGGCAAAAAGTTTGCTTAAACTTGTTAAAATTACTAAATAGTACAAAAAGTAAGTGGGGAGATTTTTTGGAATAGTAAAAAGTAACAATAACTGGATGCTTGAGCGGTAACAAATCTAAGACAAACACTAGACTTGTGTCCGCCTGGCCTCTAACTCCATAGATTTATCGTCCACTATCTAGCTATTCCAAAACCTTGCTTGCAGAATGTTATAATTTATGTACCATCAATTGTTTTGTGGACTCATTAAGAGGTTTCATACTTTACCTTTTGAGTCTTAGGGTCACTACAAGAAAAGTTTTATTTATGACCAACATATTGGGACGAGCTAATAATCCTGTCTCTAAAAGTATAGGTATTGAGACAAGATTAAATTTTGGTCCTTATTTATGTAGTTTATTGTGAAGGTACTAAATATGGTCCCAAAAAAAATTAGTAAATGGTCCCAAATAATACACCATTGAAGGCATGAGCAGGAATTTTTTTCTTTTACCAAAAATTAAAGTACCAATTTCATCTCTTTACCAAAAATTAAAATGCCAATTGTGAAAATAAGAGATTAAAAAACATTTCTTTTCTTAAAATTAAACTCATCGCTAATTAAACTTTTAGCTAGTAATCACTCCGACTTTTCCAATTTCCACTATCATCTGCTCTCTGTGATCTCGATGAAAGAGAATTTTTCTCATAGCTCTACCCTAAATCGAGGAATTCCAAGGTATGCCTCACTTTCCAGTAGATTGATGTTGCTATTTTTCATTCATTGGCTACTCGATTTTTGTATTAATATCAAAATTTTCCTTGTTCTCTAATTTCTACTGGTCAGCTCTGCCTAATCTCAATGAGAGACAATTTTTCTCGCATCTCTAGTCTAAATCAAGGAATTCCAGGTATGCCTCACATTCCAATCGATTGAGTTACTATTTTTCATTCATAGGCTGCTGAATTACAATATTAATTTCATGATTTTACTTGTTCTCCTATTATTTCTACTGCTGGTCTTATTTGTTTTGGATATTTGAGTGAGAATGACAAATGTTTTGGAGGTTTTAAACAATGTTCTTCTGCTCTCTATTTCTGTTTTGAATTTGGTATTTGTTCCTATGCCTAAAATGTTATTTTGCTCTCTACTGTTTTTAATTTGGTATTTCTTCTTCTCTCTATTTCTATTTTAAACAGTAGGATGCATATTTTTTTAGGGTTTTTCCCCTTGTGACTTGGTTGAGTAGGATTTATGATTACATTCTTATAATATAATCTGGAGAGAAATTCCTGCATAATTGTAACACCCCGAAAAATGGGTCCCGGAGTGTCACACGGTGCTTGAGGCTACGAGTAGCCCCAAGCTAACCCTTTGAGCCATTTTCATTCAGTTCAACATAAATCAACGGGGTTTCCATAAATAACCCTCAAATATCAACAGAGTAATCATCATCCAAGAACAAAAGAATTTCAGAAAGATAACAAAATACAACTTATTGGTCAACTCCCAACATCTATACTAGTCTGACAAGCCTCTAAGAAAATCAATAAAACCAGCGAGCCATTAAGACATGCTCGAACCAACTCATACTTATTTAACAAATATAAACAATTTCATGAAACCAACATCAGACATTACGTTCTTGGAACATGAGGACTCACCACAACAGAGGATGTAGAATAGCGTGCCCGAAGAATTACTGTCGAACCTGGAACTAAGCACCTGAACCTACATTCTGAGAAAATGCAGCCCACATCCGAAGATGTGGGTCAGTCCCAGGGAAAGAAACTGAGTATATGGGGGTGTATGCAGTTGTATAAACATCATCATCATAAATATTTATAAGAAATATGCAGGATGTATGAAAGACTCACATAGCTCAAAGGAAATCATCATAATCATGAGAGGATGAAATAAGTACAATAACACATATGAGTCATCATATAATTTGTCAATCACTTTTATTTCATCAAGAATATCAATTCTCATAATGTAAATATCATTTAAATCTTTCAAAAGAATAACTTTCACAATTCCACTTTCAAATTACTTCACTATTCACCATAGACACAAGGAAACACACACAGGCTGGGAGATCCTATAACCGACATAAACCATGTGAGCTACATGGAGTCCAACGTACAACCCACGTTGGGGAGAGCCGTCCTATCCTTTCCATCGGAGTAGGACTATCGATATCAAATCCACACAAACTAGTGATCACTATATCAATCAGCCTCAGGCTCACTCCTATGTGGCACGTAGTTCTAGGAAAGTAAGGTCTCTTTATACCTCCCACTCGGTGCTAAAGATTTCTCCTAGACTTAGATCAGATCATTTTAAAGACAATCCATAACAAAACAATTTTAGTAATATATAAATATACATTGGGAGCCATCATGCTTCCCATCTATCAAAATCAACCACATTGTGGATTTCTTTCACACTCAAGTTCAAAACAACTCCATTAAGACCAAAAAGTCAAATCATTCAAAATATCTCAAATATTCAACATCAACGTGCTTATAACACATACTTTCTCAAAAAAAATACAATTTTCAATGGGGATTCAAGACCCAAATATCAAAATCATGATAAATATCGTCCAAGATTCATGCTTTATATCTCCACACATGTAAATTCATCATTTAAATTCATAAACATCAAGATTTCATAATAATCATCATAAGATATGGGTACATGCTTCAAATTTGTGAAAGTCAAATAAAAATCATGCCTTTGTAAAGAAAATTACTTTTGGGCACAAGAACGAAAGAGAGTTCTTGTTGAAAAACCCCACATACCTTGAATGATGAACTTTAGATCGATACTCATTTTTGAGATGTTAATTGTGTCTTTGAATGATGGTTGTTGGAGTTATTGAACTAGGAACTTGGAATCTTGAATAAATTTGCAGAATTAATGGTGAACTTTAGAGGTTCTTGAAGTTGGATGTAGGAGCTTAGGGTTTTATTTTTGAGGGAATTTGATGAAATATAACATATAATGCTTCTAATAGGCTTTAATATAGGGTTTGGACCGATTTTGGGTGAGGAAAAATGACCAAAACGCTCCTAAAAATCAAATAATTCTCGAATCTGTCCTTTGGTGGACTATTTTGATAGTCTGAAGTAGATCAACCATAACGTTTTATTTTGATTTCCAAATTAGATGAAACCAATTTTATTAGAAAGATCACTCTCATATATTTCTATTGATATATAGTATGTCACCCAGATCATTGTGTACAAGGAGTTATGATCGTTTGAAGTTGACCCAAAAATTCGCTTGTGATAGGCTGAAGTAGATCGACCATAACGTTTTGCTCCAATAGACAAATTGGAGGAAACCAATTTCATTGGAAAGAAGACTCTCATATATTTTCGTTAATATATAGTAGCTCACCCAGATCATTGTGTACTAGGAGTTATGATTGTTTGAACTTGACCCAAAAATTCACTTTTGATAGGCTGAAGTAGATCGACCATAACTTTTTGTTCTGATAGAAAAATGTGATGAAACCAACTTCATTGGAAAGAGGACTCGCTGAGTTTTTTGTTGATATATAGTAGATCACCCAGATCATTATTTATAAAGAGTTATGATCATTTAAAGTTGGAGCAAAAATACGCCAGGCCTCAGTACTTTTTCCTGCACGTTTTACTGTTCACTACTATTCACGATTCGATCAGAATGTTCATAACTCATCGTTCAGGTGTCCGTTTTAGATGATCCATATATGGTTGGAAATCTTATTTGATACTATATGCAATGGTGGGTCATAATCTAAGACATTCCACACGAAAAATTTATAATTCATTCTAAAAGATAGAACCCAACACGTTTACACACAAAATTTCAATGAAAAATTTTCCGGGGTATTACAATAATATATCCTTGAAATGCATGGAGGATGATTGTTAAGCATTACTTTTTTTTCTTATTCATACCATTCACACTTCATATATTTTGAATTTTGTATTGACTGCAAATTATATGACAGTTAAAGTATACTTGTCCACCAATCAAAAAATTTAAAAGTAATAATCAAATCTTTGGTCCATTATAAAGCCATCTTTTATGATCATACGACCAAATATCCAACCATCCTTTCCTGATTTGTCTTACCAAATATTAGCCCCGTAGGTTACTGAAACAGGTTTCTATTTGTTCATGCCAATGCAGATGTGAATCTTTCCATGGTCCAGTAGAAAGGCTCCTTGATTCTGCAAAAGAAATAGAAGACTCAATTGTTGTAAACTTGAGGTTTGTACATGTCTTTTTACTTTTCCTCTAGTTCTTTATCCTTGTGTTGGTAAACTGCACTTGATTGGTGAATCTGCTTTTTAGTTTATCCATTTTTGGTTTCTTAGTGGTGTAGTGATGCATAGATGTGAAAACATTATTAGTAAGCACACTTATTTTTAATATAAAAATCTTATTTGTCCTTTTCAGTTCTCGAAGGCTTGAGGTGAGTAGATTCGAATTGATTCTGCAGGTTGGGATATTTTGTGTTGCCATTAGTGCTTTGGTAGCAGGTATCTATCCAACTAAATAGAAAAAGGGGTTAAACATGTCCAGTATTTTCTTCTTTGACATTTTTTCATGAGACTCAGTTGTTGCTCCTCAGTTTTGTCTGCTAAAATGTTATTGGTGATGCACATATATTTTCGACTTAGGTATACATGGTGCTAGTAGAATTCACAGGGCTTGAGTAACACAGATGTGCTACTTTTACGAGAATTACTTCCACCCATTTACTCACCTATGATTACTGATTCATCTTGTTTTAGATGCAATGGATATAGTCCTATTGTTGAGTTAAGCTGGAGTTCCTTTTTTCAACTAATAGGTTCTGTAGATATGTAGCTCTTTAACACTTCTTAGTTTCAGTGTTCTTGTTGTTCTTGGTGTGCAAAGAGGTGGAGGTGGTTGGGGGGGTTTATTAGACCATACAGGTGCCTTGGTATCTTACTTTTATCTATAATAAATGTATTTACATAATTTAATGGTATTGTTTTCAAATGCTTTTTTTGAAATCTGGAAATATACCTTAAATGCACAAATTTTTTTCCCAGATATAGTTGCACTAAACCCATTCAGCATTTATAAATGAGCTATTTCTGTATCAAATAAAGTTGCTAGGTTTTCAACCTGATTGTCCAAGTCTCACCGATCATCATATAGTTTTGACCTAAAGTTTGTTTGGTGGCTTCAAAGAAAAAATATCATAAGCCTATGAAGTTATCAGTTATAGCCAGTCTTTACAGAACTGACAAGCTAGAGTCTCTTGATGAGGCAAGGGAAATACTAAAGCTTTCTAGAGATCAAGCCCTTAGAATAGCTCCAAATCTCTATCACCACTTAGCATTCATTAATGTGGTTGAAGAGGGTATCGTGTCTGGTCCACGTGTTGGACTTATTAAGGTTCTACTCTGGATCTCTTCCTCTACTTTTTCTGCCAATGAAATCCCTTGTCATAAAATCTCTTCTGTTTCAGGAGTATAAAACATTCAAAGTTCTTATACGTTTAGGCACTTGCAAGTCCTTAGTCCATATTTTTCTTTCCCAACGTGGAACCACGAAGGTGAATAAAGTTAAATTATTTTAGGTAGAAACTTACATGATTTTCTAGAAAAGTTATAAAGATGTTGATTTTCTATCTTAACGCAAACAGATTCCAGGGGTGACTGATTTGGGGTTAGTGCCACGACATGTTAAAAAGGTTTCAATTCTTGGAGGTGGATTGATGGGTTCTGAAATTGCAACTGTGTTTCTCCTTAGCAAGTATTATGTGATCCTTAAAGACGTTAATGACAAAGTCCTAGAGGCTGGGATTGATAGAATAAAAGGTAAGTTCATTATATTGTTTTGCTGTTATTAGTTCAACTTACCCTTGGTAATATGACTATGTGAGTAATGCATAAATTGCTTAGCAAATTTGCAACGCCACGTCAACAAAGGAAAATTTAGTCAAGAGAAGCTTGTAAAAGCTCTCTCCTTGCTTAAGGGTACTCTTGATTATGAAACATTTAGAGATGTTGACATGGTCATTATGGTATCAGCTATATAGATTCTCAGTTTTGTTGTATATTTTGCCGACTGATTTATGTTACAGTGTCTTGCTATTAATTTGTTATAGGCTGATTTATCTTATAATGAGAAACAAAACCTTAACGGCCACCGTTTAACCTTATAACCTTATATTAGTAAACAACCTTATAACTTTATAACCTTAATGGCCACCGTTTAACCTTATAACCTTATATTAGTAAACAACCTTATAACCTTAAGGGCCACCATTTAACCTTATAACCTTATATTAGTAAACAACCTTATAACCTTACAACCTTAACGTCCGCCGTTTAACGTTATAACCTTAACGGCCACTGTTTAACCTTATAAGCACCGTTAAGTAAACAACCTTATATTAGTAAACAACCTTATAACCTTATAACCTTAACGGCCACCGTTCAACCTTATAACCATATAAACTTAACGGCCATCGTTTAACCTTATAACCATCGTTAAGTAAACAACCTTATATTAGTAAACAACCTTATAACCTTATAACCTTAATGGCCACCGTTTAACCTTATAACCTTATAACCTTAACAGTCATCATTTAACCTTATAACCACCATTAAGTAAACAACCTTATATTAGTAAACAACCTTATAACCTTAACGGCCACCGTTTAACCTTATACCCTTATATTAGTAAACAACCTTATAACCTTAATGGCCAACGTTTAACCTTATAACCTTATAGCTTAAATGGTCATCATTTAACCTTATAATCACCGTAAAGTAAACAACCTTATATTAGTAAACAACCTTATAACCTTATAACCTTAACGGCCACCATTTAACCATATAACCTTATATTAGTAAACAACCTTATAACCTTAACGGCCACCATTTAAACTTATAACCTTATAACCTTAACGGCCACCATTTAACGTTATAACTACCGTTAAGTAAACAACCTTATATTAGTAAACAACCTTAAAACCTTATAACCTTAACGGCCACCGTTTAACCTTATACCCTTATATTAGTAAACAACCTAAATAACATTAACGGCCACCATTTAACCTTATAACCTTATAACCTTAATGTTCACTATTTAACCTTATAACCACTATTAAGTAAACAACCTTATATTAGTAAACAACCTTATAACCTTATAACCTTAACGGCCACCGTTTAACCATAAAACCTTATATTGGTAAATAACCTTATAACCTTAACGGCCACCGTTTAAACTTATAACCTTATAACCACCGTTAAGTAAACAACCTTATTTAACAAGTTTGCTCCTTGGGTTTCTGCTTTTGAAGCTTTTAGACATGACGATGAATTTAACAAGTTTGTTCATTGTATTGTGGTAAGAAACTACGTAGTAAAGTATTGTATTTGGTTCTGGAGTTTAGTAGTGTTGATTCCTTTTTAAGGTTTTTCTAGTTATGTTAATTTTTAGGATGGAACATGGAGAACCATAAAAGGTAGTTGCACTTTTGTTCGAGATTTTGTAGATATGTGTTATCATTCTAATCCAATGTATTTGAAGGCACTTCGTGATTCTTCTACTTCTCTTGGTCTTCAACCTTCTAGGTTTTTTCTAATTTTTCCCTTTCTATGTCTAACTTTCCCAAAAAAAAATAAAAGAAATAGGTGACAATCATATAATGAATCTTTTCATTGTTATACGCATGATCATGTTCTTTTTCTAATAGGATTATATTATGTAAGAAACAGTCTGAAGAACTAAAATATAAGAAAGAAAAATTTATATGTAAATAGAATGTTTAGATTTGGATAGAAACTTTTCTTATCTGGCTATGAGCATCTGTTCAATTCTCTTCTTGATAACCAGGGAATAAAAAAATGCTAAATGTTGTGTTGTAGATTATCCATGTACCAGGATGTATCATGGGTGGTTTATTGGGACTGATTTTGGAAATTCCTCTTTACACTTCTATAACCATAATAAAGATCCCATTTACGTTGTTCAAAGGATGGTACAGACTCATACATGATCTGATAAGCTGCGAAGGGCCATTTATTAAAACTGCTTGCATTCCCATTGCTGGATTAACAATCCTTCTATGGCCTATTGCTGTCATTGGAAGTTTCATAATGGCTATTTTATCCAGCTTTTTCATTGGCTTATATAGAGATGTTATTATCTATCAGGTAATTTATCCCTTTCCCGCATTCATTTTACAGTTCTGATGTTTTAGTGTGATTGTCAGATTTATCATTAGTTAGAACTGTCTACATTTAGAAGAGGTCCTTCCAAAGAGGTATTGCTTTTGTGGTAGCAATGGTGACAGAGTTTGATGAGTACATAAATGATTGGCTTTATCTAAGAGAAGGGTCCATTCTTCTAAAGTAATTACTCAAGTCTCCCTTATTATTGTGTGCGGTTTTCATGTTTGTCAATATTACTGATCATCTTAGTTGTAGCCAGGCCTCATTATCAGAACAACAAGGGATCCAGTACGTTAGAGTACTCTGTGAAATGAAATGTTTTAGTACAAGGAAGATTAAATTTGATATTTGCTGAAGCACCTCTAATGCTCGTGCCAAGCCTAACATTATCTAGATCAGTAAGGGAGGAAACACAAGAAGTGAAAATGGTGCAGGTGTGTTTATCTTTCTGTGTTGTTTTGCATGATTTTTTTAGTGAAACATGCACCAGAAGAACACTTTTTGCGTAATTTGCAAAATACTGACAAACATGTGAAATGATCTACTTGAGTAACATCTTTAATTATGTACATGAAGACGTAATTAAGTAAATGAAAGTGTGCCTTGTCTAGAAACTGAAGCTTTTAAATAAGTGGTCACACAATTCAATGGAGCTTTCATAAATAGAATCATAGTTTTCTTGTCTTGAAAACCATGAAATCGGGTAATCCTTAGTTTCTGATAAAAATGTTTGCGCACTCTCTATTCTTTATTCCTGTTTTTCTTTTATTAGGTAATATTGAACTACAACTCTTTGTTTGAGCATATCTCTATTTTCTTGTGAATGGTTCAACTTCAAACTTAGTTAGATGTACTGTATATTATGAACTCTTACCTGGTGATTAGATTTAGCCTGCTCTACTATGAGTTACTTGTCACGGGATTGTTACCATAAAATATATTGAGTTGCTATCTAATTTTTTGAATTGCAAAATATCCCCCTCCCCCTTCTATGATATTAATTTGATGATGTTCTAATGATGTAGGATATTGCGAATTAGAGACAGTTGACCTATCAACTAAGATGGGAAATATGCTGCCAGGGTCTGAAGGATCGGCTGAAATATCTTAGGTTATTGTAGACGATCAAAATTACAAAGAGAGTGAACTTTGAAGATTCTAATATTACAGCTGCAGACTAGAAGTCCTCTTAAGGAAAGAAAAGGCAATGAATCTGTGGACTTGAGACCGTCAACAATGAGCAGCAAAATAATCATGTTAGAAGAGCAGAGTGTAGAAAGTTATGGGAACTGTTATAGGTAGGAATGTGATTTGGATTGCCTAAACAGTGCCATAACTTGTATGTCATGGCTACATGGCAATTGAGATGTAAATACATTATTAGTTTTTAATATATACATAAGTTATCTTTATATTTTTTATGTGCATCTTGTTCTATGTAATGTATATTTTATATATTCTGTATCTTTTATTAAATTGGACAGAGGTTTAGTTATTTAGTTAGTAACCCTAAATTATGGTCCATAAAAATAAATTTAGGGACTAAATATTTTTTAGGACTAGTAGAAACTGGTCGCTAAAAGTCTATAGGGACGAAAATAGTATGCAATAAATCTTGAATTAGGGACTAGAAAGTTGGCTGTCAAAGCATATTTAGGGACTAGATTTTAGCTGTTGCTAATTACTTCTCGGGACCAGAAAAAAGATGTCGTCGCTATTGGGTTTTAGCGAAGAAGCCTATAAGGACGAGTGGCAACCAGATTTTTCTGGTCGTTATTGACATTTAAGGATCGGAATTGGACTTTTAGGGATGAGATTTTCCTTCGCTAATAACCATCTTTCTTGTAGTGGGTGTTGCCTTACTAACCCTGATCCTGGATCCTAGTTTAACTATTACCTTTTGAGTCTTAAGTTATTAGATGAAAGATAATCGTCTTAAGTAGATAGTGCATGTAAGCTTATTTTGGCAATTAACTCCAAATTACTATTGTGATCTCCTTTTCCCAATTGCTACTTCCCGATCAGGCTCGTAGTGAATACAAGCAGAATCCTAACATATTCACCCGTTAAAAAGACAATTAAATTGAAGAAAACACAATACATGCAAGAATCTTTATTTATAATAACTTGGTGCTTTCTCTACTTTGTTGATCCACCAGGGTTCCCATAACCCTAGCAAAAGGAATTAGCCACTCATAGTTGCAAGATAATTCATGGAATTCATAGAAAAAATTATAGAATCAATCTCATAATAATGAAAGAAGAAAACCAAACATCTCAAATTGAAAAACAAACCAAGAACAATAAGATTCCAAGATCACAACTCAATCTTAGAATCAAAATATGTTTGTGAATGATTTAAACTTAGACCCAAAGAGCCTCTCTCTGAATATCTTACTAAAAATCTTAAGAGAGTATTTATAGATTACATGGAAACCATAGGAAACCAATCCAAAATAAAAGAGGAAAATTAAAGTCGGTGGTGACCTATGGGGTGATCCAGGCGGTAGGTCGCACTTATGGACCGTAGGTGGTCCCATGTAGGTGCTAGGCTCTCCAAAACTCCTAAAACACTCTAAAATTTGATGTACTGGCACCTATGGGTTGTAGGTAGTACCTATGGATCGTAGGTTCCCTTCATAGGTGATAGGGTCCAATTTTTAGCTTTTGAATCTCTGTTTTTCTTCTTTCTGGCACTTCTTCTGGCACGTACGCCCAGTAAGTAGTACTACAGGCCATAAGTACCCACTTAGGTGGTCCAAAACTTCAATTATCACTCCTTTTTCTTGATTATCTCCAAACCTAATTTCTAGCAAAACACAACACTAAACGCACCATATCTAACAAAATGACCTAAGTAGCTTGCATATTTACTATATTTTAAGTGTCAAAAGTTCTATAAAACCATCGAACATCATCAACCCAAAGGACATAACCAAAAACTCATGATGGCCATATTGGGTCCGGAAAGCAATCTTGGAATAACAACCTCCCTAATTTTCAGCTGATGGTAGCCCAAACAAACATCAATCTTAGATAAACACCTAGCACCCCTAAAGCTAGTTGAATAGATCATTAATAGGAAGAGGATACTTATTTTTCACCTTAACCTTATTCACCATACAATATTCTATACACATCCAAAAAGACCTATCTTTTTTTCACACGAAAAGCATAAGGGAACCCCATAGAGAATTACTAGGATGATTGAAACCCTTATCTAGGAGATCCTTTAACTGCTTCTTGTGATCCTTTAGTTTAGCTGGAGTGATCCTATAAGGTGGAATAGAAATATGAGGGGTATCCGGTAGAAGATCAATTCCAAAATCTATTTCCCTATTGGAAGTAATTCTAGGAAAATCATCAGGAAAAACTTCAGGAAACTCATTAACCATAGGGATAGATTACATAGAGGAACACTTAAAGTTAGAATCCTTAACCCAAACTAGATGGTATAGACACCCTATGGAAATCAACTTCTGAGCTCTAAGATAGGAAATAAACCTCTCTTTGGGAACTAAGGAACTTTTCTCCCATTAAATCACTGGTTCACTAGGAAAATAGAAACTGACCTTTCGGGTCCTACAATCTAGAGAAGAATAGCATGAATGAAGCCACTCCATCCCTAAGATCACATCAAAACCTACCATATCAAGTTTTATAAAATCCACCATTGTATCCCTATAAAAGATGGACACCATACAACCCTTATAAATTTTCTAGCAATAATAGAATTGCCCTTCGGAGTAGAAATAGAAAAGGGGTCAAAAATATTTTTAGGACCAAAACTAAAGTGAACAGCCATATAAGGGGTCACATCAGATAGGGTAAAACCCAAATGAAGCAAATAGTAAACATCACGAGAGAAGAGCTGTAACATTCTTGTGACCACATCAAGAGATACCTCAGATTCCTGATAAGTAGCAAGTGCATGGATATGATTCCAATCAATACCGATACTTGAAGTGGTGCCCTTAGATGCAGGAGCCAAAGAAGTGGCAACCAAAACCATATTAGATCCAGTGAAAACTTTAGTTATAGGTTAGTTTTTCTATACATGACCAGGTTGACCGTAATTGAAACACAAATTTCTCCCCTCCTACAATAACCATGATAAAGCTACCCACAAAATAGAAAAGAGGGTAAGGTGGGGTTGACTGAGCTTCACTGGCCTAAGACTGGGCACTATGTGCCTTAGGACCACTTCTAGCCTGAAAATGATCATCACCCAAAGTCTTAGGATAAGGAGCACTGGTTCACAAATAAAAACTTCCCCAATTATTCATCTTGGTCCATTATCTACCATCTATCCTACTGTTCTACTATCCTGCACTCTACTATGAATATATAAACTTGTTGTTATGCCTCTATCCCATCTCTATCTACTTTTTCTCTCATTCTCCAACTGCTTCATATAAACTACTAGCTTGGAGATTTTCATTTCCTTATTTAACATAGCAGCCTTACACTCCAACATAAAATCACCAAAAAAACTACAAGAGAACTTTCTCATGTAGACCTCATATTGGAAACCAACTCTGAAGCATAATGGGACAACTACTAAAATTTTAGGGTATACTTCTTTACACTCATTTACCTACTTCAAGTTAACAAACTCTTCGGCCTTAACCTTTCTCAGCTCCTGAGGAAAGAAGTGATCAAGAAAGGACCCTAAAAACTCATCCCACACCGTTGTCTTAACATTGTCTCTTTTTAGTTGTTCCCACTCCTCATATCACTGATAAGCTATTTCTTTTAAATGATACATAACAAACTCTACACCTTCAAAATTAGTTGCATGCATCACCCTAAAAATCTTCTCCATCTCATCAATGAACCCCTGAGGATCCTCCTCAACCATTGAACTTGTAAAGTTTAGGGGATTCAACCTTATAAATTAGACAAGATGAGTAACCTCAGATGAACTAACAATAGGACCAATACAATCCAACAGACGAGACTATAATGCTATTATTTGTATAAGCATATGAATGGACTAATGCAATTCCACTTTAGAGATATCTCTCTGTGGTAACTGAGCATGAGTGTTACAAGCACGGTAAGCCCGAGGATGTAATACCCTGTATGTTTCTAAGCTAGGAGACGAACCATTTTTCCTATGTATGAAACCTCCTATCCTGTGAGTAGCATTTTAGTGAATGACTTACAATGAGTATCCTAGCAATAATATAGCTTATGATACATTAAGCATGGTCATATGAGTCACTTAAGGTAATACAAGCTAAGAGTTTTTGAATCCATCAAGTTTTAGAGTTCAATTTTCCAAGGGTCATATTTGAACGAGTATAACTCGATGTTAATATGGTATTTTGGCTGATTTAGACCCACCAAATTAAAAAGAATCAAATTAACTTTCCAACGATACCAATTTTGCCTTAATCCAATACCCGAGCAAGAAGTTATGCCCTTTTTCGTGAGTGACAGTAAGGATAGGCAATTGGTTAGGCGCCGCCCAACCCAAGCATAGGCGATTCGTTAGGCGCCGCCCAACCTAGCTTAGGCAATCACTTGGGCGCCGCCTAAGTCAGTTTCAGGTGCCAAAAACACTTCGTTTTGAGTTATTTTAAGGGTAATTAAGTCTTTTAACACTCCTTACACGTCCCTAAACTTAACCCTACGAAATATATAGCTTATAAATACATTACAACACTATTAACATCTCAAAGCTCATCATCCAATACCACCATAGGATTAAAAAACTAGGGTTGTACAATCAAGTTTGAAGATCAAATTTCAAGGAAATTCCTCCATCAATCATCAAGAACCTCCTTTCCAAGGTATGCATAGTGTTCATCCACGGATTTCTTTCATCCGTGGAGTTCAAGAATCAATCTTTAAAATACAAAAACTTGGTTGATTGTGGTGATATAATCATACCCATGGTGATGCTTTTTTGTTTTGCTATATAATAGTATTGTGACTATATATCTCATGAAAGTTATGTTGTTAGTTAAAAAACATGATCTTTAGATGGATTGATAGAATGCAAGTATGAAATCCACCTATGCCTTAAATAATGCATGCAAGGTGTTCGATAAAATGCCTAGTATGTTAGAACTTCATATTTACATGATTTCATGATATCTAAATAACAAGTCCATGTTAGTCATATACTCCAATATGAATTTCAATGCAAATTATGTGTTGTTATTGTTATGGTATAAAGCATGTATGATAATGGAGATATAAATTATGTACACAAAATATATCCATGCTTTCCCTACCATGTTTGAGATGTTGAATAAATACATGAAGTATAATATCCCTAAATCATTACAATATGAACTAAACGTTACATGTTGCCGTTTCCTTATGCTTGAATGGTTTCCATGGGATTGCTATGAACAGTATATGTTGTCGGAATGCCCATGATATTAGAATATGAGATTTATGAGTTGATTATAAGCATTCCTATTCATGACAGATATTATGATGACCATGTACTTCATGAAATCCCCCACTCATGTATTATGGATTTTTATTGATGGTCGTCTACTCAAGAAATTCAAGTTGTTTCAGTTTCCTTCCATCGAGTCCTGGGGGTACTTGTACCCAAAAAATATAGCTATGTGCCTAGAGCCATGTCATGTTTTAACGATACTCTCAGTCAAGCCATGATCTATAGAATTCAGTCAGTCATGTGACTCAGGAAAACTCAGAAATCTCAGTAATCTTCGTAGTCCAGTAATCTCAATAATCTCAGTGCTTAGTAACCTCAGCAACCTCAGTATTCATAGTCATTCTCAGTAACTTCAGTAATCTCAACCAGTTCTCAGAACTCAGTACATTCTGTTAGTCATCAGAATCAAGTAAACTTAGTTTAGCTCCGGTAAACAATACCACTAGTATCATTCCAGTTAATCAGTATCAGTTTAGCTAATCAGTTTACTTCAATTATTCATTTCAGTGTCTTTCAGATGGGAGTAGAAGTTAGCACCGAGTGAACCCAAGGATGGGAACTCACCTGCCAGTTCAGGGTGTGATTCTTAGAAGTCATCCTTGTGTTCCTGAACTACGTAGCCAGCGTAGGTTGAGACGTCTTAAGCCGTCAGACTAGGGTTGATGAGGTGGCTTAACCTATCAGTTTAGGGATCCCATCGTTCTCATTTGAGTACCTACCAATATAGGGTTCTTATAACTATCCTTACCAGTGGCGCGGTATTGACACCCCTCCAGTCAGGGCAGAGATTGGACCCCAGCTTAGCTATTATAGCATATTTAGGGCATGTCAGTTAAACACTACTTCCCACAGTTTCAGTTACAAATTTTAGGACTTTTAGCTATAGCTACCCAGTCTCAGTAAAGAACTCAGATAGTTCTTTAGATTTCAGTACATCAGGACTGTCAGATACATTCAACTCAGAAATAAAATTGAACTCAGATAGTTTTCTTCAGATTTATGGACTCTCAGATACAGTCACTTATGCTATCAATCACAAAAGTTATCAGAACTCATGCTATCAGTACTCAGCTTCAGGACTGTTAGATACAGTTAATCAGACCAGTTCTTTATAATTCAAATTGTCAGAAACAATTATTCCTTTATCAGTAATATAGTATTAGTCTCCCAGTATTCAGTAATGCAGTATCAGATCCATCACTTATTAGTGATTTACATATCAATATCAGTAAACTTAGTCTTTCAAAATCTTATTATCAGTACACTCATGTTGTCAGTATTCAGACTCAGTAGTCAGTATCTCCACGAGTTCAGTTATAGTTATGTATGCATGTATGTACTCTCACGTTCATATCAGTCAGTATTTTTCATGCATATAACCCTTTGCATTTATCCTACCTCACTCGTATACTCAGTACATTCAGAAGACTGATGCATTTGTTCTATGGTGCTTTCTCTTATGTTACACCATAGGTTCAGAGGCATGAGCTCCAAATCGGCAGTAGATTCCAGGATCAGCAGTCAAAGTTAAACGTGAGTCCTCATCCTTCGAGGATATGATGATTTCATTTCTATTTTAGTTTTCAGTTTATTTTAGTAGTTAGAGTTAGTTGGGGACATATCCCATCAACTCCTTATTCAGTTCAGTTAGAGGATTTTAGACTAGATGTCAGTTAGATGTTCAGACTTCAGTATTTATGTTTTTTTTTAGTATTTTTATACCATATTTTTTAGATATGTATTAGTATTAAACCTTATGGCCTTATAGTTCATGTTTCTGCATATTTTATGAGATATTATACAGTTTACAGGTATTGATATCAGTCATGGGTTAGCTTGTGGTCCCTCGGGGTCATGAGCACCGTGTAGCATTCCGGTTCAGCGAATCAGGGTGTTACAAACTTGGTATCAAAAACTAAGGTTCAACAGTGTCCTAGGAAGTCTGAAAGCTGCATCAAGTAGAGTCTAGTACATGAGAGTGTTGTGTACCACACTTATATGCAAGAGGCTATGAGATGTTTTAGCAAAAGTTTCCCTTCTTTTATGTCTCAAGATCGTGCTATAGCAAGTTTCTTTAAGGAAGCCATGTAGATTAATATCATGCACCCCTCATGTTCACTTTACCTTACTTCCAAGGTAATAGAAACAGTGAAGTTCAAAGTCCTAAAGACAGGGCTTTCTCAGATAGTCCCTACGATCAGTTATGAGATTAGCAACAGACTCAAATAGTATCTCATCAGTTCATTATTGTTCCAAGGTCATACAGATTTTATTCATGATCATGAGAACTCATTCTTGAACCCAGAAGTTTAGCAGTAGTAGAGTTGGGATAGTATTATTCTATTTTGATCAGATTATATATTCATGGGGATTAAATCAGTAGGCTTAAACAGTACAAGCTAAACACTTAAGTTTATTGACTCAAAATTAAGCATAAAGGTGTGAATGTGATATTAGCAGTATATGAGGAAACAGAATTAGATGATGTATTTAGTAAGACAGGCAGGTGTTGAACAGAATGTAGGTATGCTATGGTAGATTAAGTACCTAAGCCAGGCCCTCAGGTTTTAGTAGTAGAGCCAGTATGTATAGAAATCAGTAAAGGAAGACAATTCCAGACCCATTCTCATCTCAGTGCAGAGTTTTTCACTTCATCTATCACGAAACCAACTTAGGCATTGCATACCAACTCTATGGTCACGAACTATAATCATGTATGAATTCAATTTCTAGCATAAGGAGTCCCTTTTACTCTACAGTACTAGTCATGTTCCATGAGAACAATCTACTTTCACACACTTTCCATGGGATTATACGCGCCTTCAGTTCCCAGTATAAGGGGTTCAGTTCTAGCTCCCTCAGTATTCGAATCATGTCCCACGAGTACAGAAAACTCTAGACTCAGGTCATGCAACTCATGACTCATGTACACATATCATGCTTTCTAGTATACTTAGCTTTCATGACTCATGCTATGCCCCTAAAGATTAGATACATTTAGACTATGCCATGTATATCCTCAGTTCAGACCTTATTGGTAAATCTAGACTATTGATATTTTATTCCTCAAGTTTCAGTCATGTGTCAAGTTTAGTTTGTATCTATTCATGTTTCAGGTCCTCCTGATTTACTCCTCCAGTTAGCTCTCCTTATGGAATAGTATAGTGATGAGTAGTTGTTTAGATAAGAGAAGATTGTTGCATGCTTACTTTGCACGAGGGTGTAGTTGTGAAGATAGGCTTGAAGGTCATGATAAATATGCAAGTAAACGTCTAGCAAGGGGTCGTATTTAGAAGTTGGGAAAGTACAAAGTGTAAGTGTATATTTAGATCCTTGACTTATGTCAGTCCCCAGCATGTAGCCATTAAAAACTCAGTTGCCAACTCAATTATAGTTTCAGTATCCAGCACTCAGTGATCAGTGTTCAGTCCTTGAATTCAGTACTTCTGTACTAGCTATAGGCTTAGTTATAATGTCATCTTCAGTTTAGTAACATGATTTGAAACTCAGTTCAGTTCCAGACATGCTTTACCATAGTATTTAGGTTGTCAGTACTCAGTTATCAATGTTTCAGTACCCTATTTTGTAGATCCAGTATTCAGCTATCAATTATTCAGTTAATCAGATAAGTTAGTGTATTTATGCACTTGTGTTTAGTTCAGTTCATGTATCATGTCTCAATTTTAGATCCTAGCTATTCAGTCATGACTCAATTCCTAGGTGTCTTGCGGATCGCCTCAATTTTCCTCAATAGCTCATCCAAGTCAGTATTCTTTGAGGGACAAAGTATGCCAAGGGGGAGATACATCATACCCCCAAAATTTCATGACATAAACATTCTGCTCTATTTTCTTTTGATGAATCCAATTTGGAGAAGGGGTACTCATAAGTTAACCCTCAAACTCCAACTTCAGTCGTATGCCATGTTTTCAAGATTCAGTTTAGATCATGATAGTCAGTATATCTACCACATCCCAGACTTAGTTATGTTCTCATGTTTCCGATCATGCATATGGAGTAATTAATCTCAAACTTATCGGTGTTATCAGTTCAAGGTAACAGTTTTTCTTAAACTTACTCATTCTCATGTTCATATTTCAGTGCCAAACTTGGTATTCAGTTCCATGCTCAGTTTTTAGTTCAAAATTGATACCTTTACCATTTCATGTTAGTGAGTAAGTTTAGTCATGAATTCACGCATCAGATATGTGTGATCAGCTCATTAGTACTTTCAGTCATGCATTTACGTATTATGTCAGTCATATCATCATGGATCAGATATGCATAGATTCAGCCTTTCAGTTGTGCATCAGATATGCATTCTTATTTTAAGAAAACTTACTTTATTAGAATCCTCAGTCTTATATTCATGAATCAGCTTACCATGCAGCAGATATGCAGGTTCAGTATGTTGTGCTCATCTTTCAGTCATGCCAGTCATGAATCCATGTTTCAGTAGTGTATGTCTTGTACGTGCTTCATCTTATCATCTCTCCCGTTTTAGTTAATTTCCATTCGAGCACGAATGTTCGCAAGGGGGAGATATTGTAATACCCCGTATGTTTCTAAGCTAGGAGACGAACCATTTTTCCTATGTATGAAACCTCCTATCCTGTGAGTAGCATTTTAATGCATGACTTACAATGAGTATCTTAGCGATAAGATAGCTTATGATACATTAAGCATGTTTATATGAGTCACTTAAGGTAATACAAGCTAAGAGTTTTTGAATCCATCAAGTTTTAGTGTTTGATTTTGCAAGGGTCATATTTGAAAAAGTATAAATCGATATTAATATGGTATTTTGGCTGATTTATACCCACCAAATTGTAGAGAATCGAATTAGCTTTCCAAAGATACAAATTTCACCTTAATCCAATACCCGAGCAAAAAGTTATGCCCTTTTTCGTGAGAGACAGTAAGGATAGGTGATTGGTTAGGCGCCGCCCAACCCAAGCATAGGCGATTGGTTATGCGCCGCCCAACCTAGCTTATAAAATCATTTGGGCGCTGCCTAAGTCAGTTCTAGGTGCAAAAAAATACTCCATTTTGAGTTATTTTAAGGGTAATTAAGTCTTTTAACACTCCTTACACGTCCCTAAACTTAACCCTACGAAATATATAGCTTATAAACACATTACAACCCTATTAACATCTCAAAGTTCATCATCCAAGAGAACCATAGGAGAAAAAAACTAGGGCTGTACAATCAAGCTTGAAGATCAAATTTCAAGAAAATTCCTCCGTCAATCATCAAGAACCTCCTTTCCAAGGTATGCATAGTGTTCATCCACAGATTTCTTTCATCCGTGGAGTTCAAGTATCAATCTTTAAAATACAAAAACTTGGTTGATTGTGGTGATATGATCATACCCATGTATATTCTTGTTTGTTTCTCGATATAATAGTATTGTGACTGTATATCTCATGAAAGTTATGTTGTTAGTTAAAAAACATGATCTTTAGATGGATTGATAGAATGCCAGTATGAAATCCACCTATACCTTAAAGAATGCATGCAAGGTGTTCGATAAAATGCCTAGTATGTTAGAACTTCATATTTATATGATTTCATGATATCTAAATAACAAGTTCATGTTATTCATACACTCCAATATGAATTTCCATGCAAATTATGTGTTGTTATTGTTATGGTATAAAGCATGTATGATAATGGAGATATAAATTATGTACACAAAATATATCCATGCTTTCCCTACCATGTTTGAGATGTTGAATAAATATATGAAGTATAATATCCCCAAATCATTACAATATGAACTAAACGTTACATATTGCCATTCCCTTACGCTTGAATAGTTTCCATGGGATTGCTATGAATAGTATATGTTGTCAGAATACCCATGATATTAGAATATGAGATTGATGAATTGATTATAAGCATTCATATTTATGATAGATATTATGATGACCATGTACTTCATGAAATCCCCCACATGTATTATGGATTTTTATTGATGGTCGTGTACTCAAGGAATTCAAGTTGTGTCAGTTTCCTTCCATCGAGTCCTGGGGGTACTTGTACCCAAAAAATATAGCTGTGTGCCTAGAGCCATATCATGTTTTCATGATACTCTCAGTCAAGCCATGATCTATAGAATTCAGTCAGTCATGTGACTCAGGAAAACTGAGAATTCTTAGTAATCTCAGTAGTCCAGTAATCTTAGTAATCTCAGTGCTCAGTAACCTCAGCAACCTTAGTATTCACAGTCAATCTTAGAAACTTTAGTACTCTCAACCAGTCCTCAGAACTCAGTACATTCTATCAGTCATTGGAATCCAGTAAACTTAGTTTAGCTCCGCTAAACAATACCACTAGTATCTGTCCAGTTAATCAATATCAGTTTAGCTAATCAGTTCAGTTCAGTTATTTAGTTCAGCTTAGTTATTCACTTTAGTGTCCTTCAGATGGGATTAGAAGTTAGCACCGAGTGAACCCAAGGATGGGAACTCACCTGCCAGTTTAGGGTGTGATTCTTAGCAGTCATCCTTGTGTTCCTAAACTACGTAGCCAGCGTAGGTTGAGACATCTTAACCCGTCAGACTAGGGTTGATGAGGTGTCTTAACCCGTTAGTTTAGGGTTCCCACCATTCTCATTTGAGTACGTTAGTATAGTGTTCTTACAGCTGTCCTTACCAATGGCGCGGTATTGATACCCCTCCAGTCGGGGTAGAGATTGGACCCCAGCTTAGCTATTATAGGATATTTGGGGCATGTCGGTTAAACACTACTTCCCACAGTTTCAGTTACATATTTCAGGACTGTCAGCTATAGCTACCCAGTCTCAGTAAAGAACTCAGATAGTTCTTTAGATTTCAATATATCAAGACTGTCAGATACAGTCAACTCAGAAATAGAATTGAACTCAGATAGTTTTCTTTAGATTTATGGACTGTCAGATACAGTCACTTATGCTATCAATCAAAAAATTTATCAGAACTCATGCTATTAGTACTCAGCTTCAGGACTGTCAGATACAGTCAATCAGACCAGTTCTTCATAATTCGAACTGTCAGAAACAATCATTCCTTTATCAGTAATATAGTATCAGTCTCCCAGTATTCAGTAATATAGTATTAGATCCATCACTTATTAGTTATTTACATATCAATATCAGTAAACTCAGTCTTTCAGAATCTCATTATCAGTACACTCATGTTGTCAGTATTCAGACTCAGTAGTCAGTATCTCCACGAGTTTAGTTACACTTACGTATGCATGTATGTACTCTCACATTCTTATCATTTAGTATTTTTCATGCATATAACCCTTTGCATTATCCTATCTCACTCGTATACTTAGTATATTCAGACGTACTGACATATTTGCGCTATGGTGCTTTCTCTTATGTTACACCATAGGTTCAGAGGCATGAGCTCCAAATCGGTAGTAGATTCCAGGATCAGCAGTCAGAGTTAGACGTGAGTCCTCATCCTTTGAGGACATGATGATTTCATTTTTATTTTAGTTTTTAGTTTATTTCAGTAGTTGGAGTTAGTTGGGGAAATGTCCCATCAATTCCTTATTCAGTTCAGTTAGAGGCTTTCAGACTAGATGTCAGATTAGATGTTCAAACTTCAGTATTTATGTTTCTTTTTAGTATTGTTATACCATATTTTTCAGATATGTATCAGTATTAAACCTTATGTCTTTACAGTTTATGTTTCCGCATATTTTATGAGATATTATACAGTTTACAGGTACAGATATCAGTCATGCGTTAGCTTGTAGTCCCTCGGGGTCATGAGCACCGTTTAGCATCCCGGTTCAGCGAATTGGGGCATTATAGAGAAGGACAAGTATAGACCGATGGAACCCCACGTCGAGCATTACAGTCAGGAGTAGGGGCCCTAAGCTCGGTTTGCACTCCATAAACAGGGCAAATTCCCTCAATATTTTCCTATGATGGGATAGAGGTTCCAGCAGTGTTTCTATAAATGCTAGATCTTCTGGGAGGCATGATCTAAAAAGTGAGATATCTAGGATTTAGAGAAATTTCAAGATAACTAGACTCTATATCTCAAAATAGAACATAATAAAGGGAAACATTCCTTAATGCCTTGTAGCCTCCCCTATATAAGGGTGGCATAATACACACCTATAAAAAGGACTCTACTTGACATGACTTTGTGGATACACAGTTACCCTGAACCATGCCTAGATACCAAGCTTGTCATGACCCAAATTAGGGTCTAGTCGTGACAGGCATCTCAAGCCCACCATGGGCTAGAGGCCACCCCCTTATTCGGTCCTATAAAGCATAATAAATATAAATAGTGGATTCCAACCAAAGTATTAGTAAGCAAGATAGGTAATCCAAATAAATATTTTAAGAATCAAGACAAACAACCAGCAATCCCAATACTTGTCCGCAAAGTCTCTAAGCCAAGAAATAGCAAACTAGGTTAGGATATGTCCCCGACTATAACTTAAAAAAGTTCATATTTACTAAAATATAAACAGAAATCCAATTAAATGGTATGGATTTCTGAAGAATAGAGGCTCATTAGTTCATAGCAACTCAATCGATACATTACAATACCTAAACCCTCAATCGATGCAATGTCTAGGGATATTTAGTAGGGTAAGCATCGGCATATAACTCAAGATAAAGATAAAATAAGGCCAATTCCAAAACCAGGCTACCTACATGCACAATATTTATATTTATATATATAGGATGGCGGTATAGGTACAAGGGTCATGAACATTAGCGTTTAAAATATTAACTTGAAAGGTGTATCTTGCTCCGTCTTAAAGGCACTTATGGGATATATGGGTTCAGTTCCCCTGGATCAAAGACCTTAGTGTGTGTTAGCCTCTCAAATTGAGGAAAACTGAGTGAAGTCTAAAGACACCTAGGTGATAGTCATCCCAAAATATAATTTGTGCACCAAGCACACGGTCATATAGACCTCTATGCTGGCAAATGTAGTTTTCAATATTGGTGACCTCGTGTATACACCTTCAAGGTAAGCTATACAATTCCTTTTAAGTACAAATTAAAACCATTTTCTTTTCACATAACCCCAACTATTAACCCATAAGTCTTGTATTAAGGCATTTTTCAATATGGTATAGTCATACCAATCATGCTTTCAAGCGTATATAATTATGCCAAATCAATCCATGTAACCATTAGACTCCCAAGTTTAATATTAAATCTGAACAATGGCCACCAAGGGACTTTAAAATCCATCTTTATACATTTATCCAATAATGAAATGCAATAGTTTCAAAATACAAGTTACATTATACAATTGTCCATGTTCAAAATCATATTGACAAAGTGGGTTGCGGTTAATTCCATTACCAAGCCTAAAAGTCATCAAATTGGGGAAACCCATGGTCCTCATTCCAATTCCCATAACCATGCACCCATTCAATCCAAAGACCATAAATAAAGAATGAATCATTAATTGAAAACATGGGAAAAGTAATTCAAGTAATTCCAAACAAAACTCCTCAAACTAATTTCAAACTCCTCATTCAAACTACATGGATAATGAGTAAATAAATTCCATAATGTAAAGTCAAGTTAAGAATGAGATACATGCTTGGAATATATGAAAAATTGAAAAGAATCTAAATTTTAGAGCCTAAATATTGAATTCCTTATGAAACCCTAGTATTTCTTCCCTTAGGAGTTAAAGAAGAGAAAAGTGTGGTTTTGATCATAATACCCAAGATAAAGGGTTTATTTTAGTGTTTATAAGCCGTGGGAAAATACTGAAGGAAGGAAAAGACCAAAAAGTCCTTAATTAAAAAGTGCAAAAAATCTGTGTCATAACCCAAGACTATCCCCTAGCCTTGACATTGTGCTTAAGGCCACAAATAGCCCCATGCTAACCCATGATCTGGCACATGTTGTATGGTACTGAAGGAAAATATTAGGATACTGTGAGGAAATCATTCATGGAAATATGTGATTGTTAAAATCAATAACAAGGTGTTGAATAGTCATTACTGAAAACATACTAACTACCTGACTATCTGAAAGCCTCTAAACATGACGAGTTGTTAGGAAAGGTCCCCAACTAACTCTGCCTATTGAAATAACATAAAATAAGGTTCTAAAAAGCATGATAAATTATATGAATAGTCCTCTACTAATGAGGGCTCACTAAAGCTATAACTGAGAGATATAGGGATAGACTAGATGTGATCTAGTAACTAAGCATCAAAACCTATATTGTGAAATCAATATAAAGTTAAAGAGAGTATGCGGTCAGTACTTTAAATGTTCTGGTATGCGAGGTGGGACTAATTGAACTACATATAAGTACTAAGAATGAATGCATGAACATATAAAACGAATGCAGGACCAAGCACAACATGTTTTGAAATGATCTCTAAAACTGAATAACTAATAAAATGGACACTTGATTATGCAAACCTGAGATGACATGGTCTAAAAATTGAACTGAGAGTGTGAGAGCTAACAACAATCAACATTCCCCAATCTGAACATTCCTCAATCTGAGCTAATTGAGGTCCAACATGTAACCCCAATTGGAAGGGTGCCAATACCTTTCCACGGGTACTAACACTGACAGTGTGGATCCATAAAGCTGATATCCCAAAAGATGAGAGTTTCATGTCTTTACTGGTAGATGACCCCTTAAAATTTTATGGTGGAGTAGTAGGTCTGGAACTTAAGGACTGCTACTAATGACTCATGCTTGACTAACCAGGGAAGATGTCATCCCTACGCTCACTCGGTGCTAAGTTTTACTCCCAACTGATTGGCACTAGTATTATTATTCATTTAATATAATTTGGTATTAATAAGTGCTCATTATGATATTATTCTAAAATTTAGTGATACAAGCCTAATTTGAATGACTTGTAACCTAATAATAGTGATAAATATAATTTTCCTAGATATCGAGTATTCATAACCCACCAACACTATCAATGCAGAACTAAATAATTCGTGGAAGAGGAAAAATCATGGTTTAAAAACCAATATTTCAACAATTAAGAATGGAGTGGACATTTTTATTATAAAACATATGGAAATGCCATTGTCATGAGAGAGTGTATTTTCATGGTTTAAAATTAAGCAATTGAGGGAAATTTATTTAAATTCATAGTCTACATGAGATTTCATCAATTTGGGGAAAAAGGATTTATACTTGTAAAATAGGAGATTCTTGGGACTCAATTTAAGAAAGGGACCCATTGATGAATATCCCACATACCTGAGAGAGTAACCCTTGGAGAATTTCTTGGATTTGACCTTGCACTTGGAAAACCCTAATTGCTCTTAAGGAAGAAGAAAACTATTCTTTTTCTTCTCTTTGGGTGATGTTAAGATTAAGTCTTGGATTTGGGGATTTGGGTCTCTTATACAACCCCTTGGGAAGCTAAAACGACATGGGTTTGGCTTTTAAGAGAGTGGTTAATGACAAAAAATCTCCTTGGAATGTGTGTAGGAAAATCATGCTCCCATTTATTATGACTCATAACAACTGGTTACGACTAGTGGTCTAAGTCGTAACCTAGGGTCCTGAGATTCTAGGTTCATTTTGGTTTGTCTACGACTGCCTTCTAATGACCTATTACGACTGACTATGAGTCATTGGGTGAAGTCATAGCCAGAGGCTTGATTCTTGAATTCTCTTCTGCTCAGGATACAAGTCCACAAAAGGACATGCAAGGTATGCCTATTAGTCGTGTACTGGACTCATAACCACTTGAAGGGATTCTTGGTTTTATTTTGTTGTGACTATGAGTACTTCTATATGACTCATAGCCGCTGATTATGAATCATGTTCAGGTGTCGTAGTCACTGGCCTACAATAGAGGGTTCACTAGAGTGGCTACAACTCACTTAGGATGACTCTTTAAGAGTGGTAACAACTTGTTACCATGAGTCATAGCCATATCAGTCTGTCAGGATCTTATGGGACAAAATGTCCATAACTTCTTATCATGACCTAGGATTAATATTAGGCTTGATGCGTTGGAAAGCTAACCTCATGGTCTATTTCTTGGAAGGTTTAGAACATGAAAATTTAGGGTATTAAAATTTGTGTGTAGTCTCCATGGATTGGGTAATGACTTATGATGCCTGACTACTAGTCGTTACCTGCACTCATTACTTAAGGATCAAAATCATGGTCCTTCACTACTAAGACAAAGGGTCTCTCATAATAACTCATTACCTAACATAATAGGTCATCACGATGAGTTGTTTTTAGTGACCAAACTCCTAGGCAACCTTTTGTTATGAAGAATCCCACCTAATGACTCGTTATGACTCACAATGAGTCATACCTCAGACTCATTGTCAAGAAACTAATACATAGGCTACTGAATTGCATGGTAACAAATCTTTTTGATGACTCACTATGTGTAACAATGAGTCATTTTTAGGGAATCATTATCACTGGAACTTTTGAGACCACTTCAGAAACTTGGATAATCAATTAATTAACTCTTTGAGGGTCAAAAGCTCAAGACTTGTGGTGTCACAGTACTTTATCCCTCCAGTAAGTAATCCAAATCATAAATTGGAGAAAATGCAATGGGTTAATGTTATACCCCATGTTTTTAATCTCTATAACTCTCAAAATATAGGCCACTAAGTTAGCTTTTGAATGCCTCAAAACTCTCCTTGATCCGACATCCTGGCAAAAAGTTATGCAAATTTTCCTTTAACTATCAGTCAACTGTCAGTGGCTACAATTCACATGAAGACCCATAATCAGACGTTATGATTAGTCGTAGTCTTAAGGTAAATGACCTTTAGTTTTAGCACAGTGACTACAACCCCACTTCACAATTCATAGTCATTCGTAATAAGTCGTAGAAGGGGACTCATAATTACAATAAAAAGGATCCTTAGATGCCATTCCAGTGGTAACAACTCATTACCAGAGACAACGAGTTGTTAAGTGGACTCATTACCACATCTGTAAGGAATTTAGGAATTTAGTCTCAAACCACGTTGTGATGCCCCGAAAAAAAATTTCATTAAGATCTCGGATGAAAATGTGTTGAATTCTATACTTTATCGTGATTAATAATTTTTATGTGTAGAATTTATGGATATGCAACCTGTCATCGCGTAGATCATCTAATAATCTTTCCAACGATATGTGGATCATCCAAAACGGACGCTCGAGCGATGAGTTATGATCATTCCGATCTAACCGTGAATAGTGGTGAACAGTAAATGTGCAGGAAAAAAGTACTGACACCAGGCAAATTTTTGTGTCAACTTCAAATGATCATAAATCCTTGTACATAATGATCTGGGTGAGCTACTATATATCAACAGAAAAATCTAAAAGTCCTCTTTTCAATAAAATTGGTTTCATCCAATTTGTCCATCGGAGCAAAAGGTTATGGTCAATCTACTTCAGTCTATCAAAATAGTCCACCAAAGGACAGATTTGACATTATTTGATTTTTAAGGATATTTTTGTCATTCCCACTCCAATCCATCCAAGTAAACCATGGATTTAAGTCCATTAAGAGCATTAAATAGCTCATTTTTCTCCAAAATTTCCTAAGGCTCAAACCCCAACCCTACTACTCCAAATTTCATCCTTCTATGTCTCTTGATTAAACTGTAGAAATTTCAAATTGATTTGGGTTTCAAGTTGATCATGTTAAGGGCTTCGAGAATCACCCTTTATTTTCGTGAATAAAGTTTTAGAGTCAAAAGTTCATATTCATCTTCCATTTTTAGGTATGTGGGGCTTTGAACAAGATTATCCTTTCGATCTTGTGCCCGGTATTTTTGTTGAATTACATTGACATGAGATTTTATATGTTTTACCATGAATTGGAAATATGGTTTTATATCTTACATTATTGTCCATGATCTATGAGATTATGTCATCTGATATGTGTATGATGTTGAGATGGAATTACGTCCAAAAAGTATTTGATTAGGACAGTATGGTGATTTAATTTGTTAAGCCTTGATTTATACTATCATTCCACTATTTTTTTATTATGAATTTATAATTGATATCGAAAATTCTATATCCTTACTATGGGTTGATGTCTCAAGTACCTTTAAATGAGAGTTGGATGGCAAATTGAGAAATGTTGATATTAAAGTTGCAATGAGTCTTGGTATTTTCTGAATGATTTTGATGAGTTAAATTATTGAAAATATTATGTATTGATTCTTCATATCCTTGTTCAAATGTCGAGTCGGTTATGATTCAATGCATTGATACCTTGTTGATGTTGAGAAAGATTAAAATGTTTTGAGCTAAAATGTGTTGAGTTAGGAATCCACAAATTGATATGATTTGATAAAAGAGAAAGAGATTTGATTTGGTCTTTATGATAGACCCTTGTGATGTTGTGGTGGATTTCCTAATGCGTTCTAAGATTGTCAGGGAGTAGTACTTAGTACCGAGAGGGAAATTTGGTATTTCTCCAAACCTATGTGCCACCGTAGGGTTGTTTAATGATGATATTATTGGCCAGAGAGCCCGATTGTGATTATTGCAATTTTAAGGTCGTACTCCCTGGCAAAGAGTATGAAGCTCCCGCCAACGGGGTTTTTAAATGTTGGTATTCTACGACGCTCACGTGAGGTTGTCGGTTATAGGAAACTCCCCTGTCCATAAGAGTCATGCTTATTGAAATACTGAGTCACTCCGAGTTTTGATGTGGTAAGTCAAGTTGTCTATAATGATCTATAATGATTTATGAGTTTTTTCTCCTACATTTCCTATCTAAGATGTTATGAGTTGCATGATTCAATGTCACTCAAGCCAGGTATGTCATTATGGTCCGTATGTATGTTTTTACGAAACTTATGATATTATTTATATTTTGCATGTGCCCCCACATACTCAGTACATATCTTGTGCTGACCTACATATTTCTCTATGGGCTACATTCTTACCATGATGTAGGTTCAGGTACTCAGCTGCAGCCGCGATAGTGATATCCGAGTGCCTTATCTACGTTCCTTCAGTGGTGAGTCCTCATGGTTCGAGGACCAAGTTGCTAGTTTTGGTGTTGTTATTTTGTGATCCCTTTGGTCTGTTGAGTCAGTTAGGGGTTTGTCCCAATGGCTCGTTGATTTTGCTATATAAAGGCTATGTCAGACTAGTGTATTATTGGGTTGGTTTATGTATAGACATTCCATTTATGTACAGTGTAACGATATTCCGTGCCATGTGCGATGTGATATGATATGTACTTATATACATATCCTTAGCGTAGCATGTATGTTGTTGTGTTAGAACCCAAGGGTAGTGTTTTGACTTAAAGGGTTAGCTTGAGGCTATGTGTAACCTTGGGCACCGTGTGGCATCTTGGGATGATATTTTAGGGCGTTACACACGTGCTTCTCATGACTCATAGTCAGTTCCAATGAGTCATAATAAGGGGAAACATAGTTAGGATAATAAAGGCTTAAACTCAGAGTCTCAGGTTATGACTCAGACTATGACTCGTAACCAGTCATGATGAGTCATATGGTGAGTCATAACGATTGGGAACCTAAATTTTTGCATGTTTAAATAGGAGCTCTTTGGTAATTTCCACCCCTTCCTAACCCAAACCTACGTCGTTTACCCTTCCAAAACATCAGTATTAAGGTTAAATATTACCCTAACCTATCATAACTTCATAAATTACTTATCCTATCAAAATAAAGTGATTTTATTCTTTCTTAGAGCAAACTAGGGCTTTTTGAGAACAAGATCAACTGGGCCTCTACAATCAGGTATGTGGGATTTCATTAATGGCCCCCTTTCATCCATTGAATCCCAAAGTTTTCTTAAAACTCTTAAGTTTAAGTTCACTATTTTATTAGGGCTCTATGATAATTATAAGTTCCCTTTTGGAATCTCAGTTTGATGTTTGGATTCGACCATGAATACATGTTACCCGATAGAACTTGTGTTTTCTCATGTCCAGAATCATGAATTCAGTTAGCATGATAAGATATTGTGTTTTACATTTAAGTTATGGAATTTCTTTATGAAGTTTAGATGATGTTATCATATTCAGATATATTAGTCAGTGCTAGTGGGTTATGAGCACCCGATACCTAGATATTTATGCATGTTATAGATTTCAAGTTACAAGTCATTCAAATCATGCTTGTATCTTTAAATTTAGAATATTATCATGTTGAGAATTTGTCAGTATCTGTCATGTTAAGCATTTTATCAGCATCAGTATCAGTTCAGTTAGGACTAGGACTTAGCACCGAGTGAAAATAGATATTGAGGCTCACCTGCCAGTTGAGGACTGAGACCTTTAATAAAAGTTCCTAAGTTCTAGAACTACATTTCTAGCATAGGTTTTGATGGGTTACCCTCCCATAAAGGACTAACACCCTAGTCCTTTAGGACATCAGTTTGGTACCTTTGGCAAGTTACTGATACCCTTCCAACTGGGATCACAGGTTGGACCTCGATTAGCTCAGATTGGGGTAAGTCGATTAATGTTATCTCCCATAGTTAAAGTTCAGTATTTAGATTATGTTCAATTTAGGTTTACATGAGCAAGTGCGTTGGTATTTTGTCATTCAGTTAATCAAATACACAACATATGTTTATACTTGGTCTAGCATTTAATTTTTGTATTCCTGCGTGCATGTTCAATATATATATGTATCTCAGTTAGTTTCCCATCTCACAGACTAGTACATTAAAAGTACTAATCACATACTCTCTTTTGTGCCATGTTGTCTTATAACATAGGTTCGGATGCTAAGTTCCCAACTCACACTTAGTTTATTCATGTGCCACTCAGCTACAGCATAGATTAGTCCTTATCTGTCGAGGACTAGTTATTTTATTAGTTATTCATCCCAGTATTTTTACTTTATACAATTTCAGTTAGCCATAGTTAGTTGGTCACCTATCAAAGTAACTCATCATGTTTAGAGGCTTTCAGACAGTCAGATGGTTAGACATGTTTTCCAGTGATGTATTTCAGTTTCATTTGATAATTCTTTGATTATCATATACTTTTAAATGACTTTCATAAAGTAATTTGTTACCTTCTTTTAGTATTTATAGCTTGTGCCAGATCATGGGTTGACTTGGGGTCACTTGTGACTTTAAGCACCGTGTTATGACTAGGGGTAGCCTCGGGTCATAACAAACTTGGTATCATATTACAAGGTTTAAAGTTTACTAGGGTGTCTGAAAGTCGCGTTAAGTAGAGTTTTGTTCATGGGTTTGAAGCATGCCATATCATGGGCGAGGGGCTATGAAATATTTAGAAAAGTCTTCTTTCTTTCAGTATTCATGTCATGAGATGGAGAACAAGTTCCATTAAACTTATTCCTCTAATTCATTCTCTACCCTATATAGAAAATACCTCCCAGAAGGGCTAACAGAATGAGGAATAGGGACCAGCCAACTCCACTACCTATTCCCAAAGACTCTCTGAATAAGTAGGTCTCTTACACTAAATTCAAGGCTGCCTTCAGAGTGCTAGATTAATACATGGCTACCTAAAATAACCAGTAGCCTATTTTCCCAGCCAACCTTGTAGTGATACAACAGCAACTAGAATCTGAGACTTTACTCGAATGATTCCCCTGATGTTCTCTGGATCTAATTATAAGTAGGATCTATAAGAGTTCTTAGATTATGTGTAGAAGGTGAATAATATTATGGGTGTTGCTCTGAGTTATAGTAGTGTCCTAGTTTCTTACCAATTGAAATGAGTGGGTTACACCTGGGTTAAGTAGTGGAAGGAGGATGGAGGCACTGATGCACGGCCTACAAAATAGGGTACTGCTTTCTTAGATGAGTTTTTTCCACTTGAGTTAAGGAAGGACAAGGTGCAAAAGTTCATCAATTTAAATTAGGTTAATATAAGTGTGAAGGATTATTTACTCAATTTTACTTAGTTGGCAAAGTATACTCAAAATATGGTGGCAAATTCTAGAGCCATGATGAGTAAGTTTGTATCTGGTATTTCAGAGGATGTTGTCAAGAAGTGCAGAACAACTATGTTGATTAAGGAGATAGACCTCTCCAGGTTGACGGTTCATGCTCAGCAGATTGGGGAGGAGAAGCTTTAGGAAAGGGAAAGGGAGAATGAGAGGGTCATAACTAGTAGTTTCAACTTTTTTCAGCAAAGGTCAGATGGTGGGAATCATTCTCAGTTCCTCTATAAACCTTTGAACCTATCCCTATCTTCTGGAGGTGCTTTAGTGTCATATAGGATAATCTCTATTTAGCACGAGTCTATAAGTCCTAGGATAGCATAAATAGTAGTTGCACTAACCCAATTTGTAGGAGATATGGTAAGAACTACAAGGGTGAGTGTATAACAGGTAGTGATGCCTGTTTTGGGTGTGGTAAGCTAGGTGATAGAATGAAGGATTTCCTTGTGGTTTCATAGAGAGATAAGGATCTTCATCAATAAGGTCAGGTTAACTCCTCAATAGCTCCAATAGGTCGCTCGACTCAGCAGCGTTTCACTTCTAGTGCCACTAGTGCATAGAGTCAGAATCAACTATATGCCTTTTAGACTCGATAGGATCAGAAGGGTTCTCCTAATTTTCTTATGGGTATGTTTCAAGTCTTCCACCTTCATGTTTATGCAGTATTATACCTCAGAGCTACACTTCCCTTTTTGACTCCTTATATATTTATACATTTTAGTGTCAATCCTAAAATCTTAGCAGAATCCTTCTCAGTGTCTAACCAATTGGTAGTTCCATTACAATCAGAAGAGTGTACAAAAGTTTCCCAGTCTTAGTATCCCAATAAAATTACCTCAGTCGACCTTAATAAATTAGAGATGATCGATTTTGATGTCATTTTATGCATGGATTGGCTCCACTCTTGTTATTCCTTAATTGACTATAGAAATAGAATAGTCTAGTTCCAATTTCCTAATAATATAGACATAGAATGGAAAGGTAGTACCTCAGTGCCTATAGATTGATTTGTCTCCTATCTTACGGAAAGTAAGAAGATCTCCAAAGGATGCATCTACTATTTTGTATGAGTCAAGGACTCGAGTTTCAAAATTCCAAGTCTTTAGTCATTTCTAATATTTAATAATTTATTGGAAGTATTTCCTGAAGATTCTCCCGAAGTTCCTCCCGAGAAGGAAATTGATTTTGAAATAGATCACTTCTTAGATACCCAGCCTATTTCAATCCCTCCTTAGAGAATGGCTCCAGCTGAGCTTAAGGAATTGAAAGAATATTTGAAAGATCTCTTATATAAGGGTTTCAGCAAACCTAGTGTTTCTTCTTAGGGTGCCCTAGTTCTTTTTGTGCGCAAGAAAGAAGGTTCTCTTAGAATGTTTATCGACTATCGCCAGTTAAACAAGATAACAATCAAGAATAAGTACTCTCTCCTTAGGATTGATGACTTATTTGACCAACTTTAGGGAGAAAATTATTTCTCTAAGGTAGACCTCAAATTTGACTATCATCAGTTTAGAGTCAGAGAATGTGATATTCTGAAGATAGCCTTCAGAACTCGATATGGCCACTTTAAATTTGTAGTTTTGTCTTTTCGACTAGTGAATGCTCCTATGGATTTTACGGACTTGATTAATAGAGTGTTCAAGCAGTACCTGGATATGTTCTTCATAGTCTTCATAGATGACATCCTCATCTATTCTCTTAGTGAAGGTGAACATGCAGACCATTTGAGGATTGTTTAACAGACCCTTGTAGATCACCTATTATTTGCTAAGTTCAATAAGTGTAAATTCTGTTTGAAATCGGTATCTTTCCTTGGTCACATCTTTTTTGGTGATGGAATTTGAGTTGATCCCCAAAAGACTGAAGCATTAAGAAATTGGCCTAGACCCATCTCTCCATCAAATATCAGTAGTTTCTTAGGTCTAGCCAGTTAATATAGATGGTTTGTTGAAGAATTTTCCTCTATTACCTCTCCTATATCCAGACTAACTCAGAAGAAATTTAGATTTTAGTGGTTTGATTCTTATGAGAAGAGTTTTCAATAGTTGAAGACTCGACTCACTTCTACCCTAGTTTTGACTCTACCAGAGGGTTTAGATGGTTATGTGATTTATTATGATGCTTCTATAGTAGTTCTTGATTGTGTGTTGATACAGCAGGGCAAGGTTATAACGTATGCGTCTAGACAACTCAAACCTCATGATAAGAACTACCCAACTCATGATTTTGAGTTGGCAATAGTTGTTTTTGCCTTAAAGATTTGGAGGCATTAATGTAATAGGGTTCACGTGGATGTTTTTACTGATTACAAAAGCCTTTAGTAAGTGTTCACTTAGAAAGACCTAAATCTTTGTCAGATAAGGTGATTAAAATTATTAAAAGAGTATAATATAAGCGTTTTCCATCACCCAAGTAAGGCAAATGTTATGGCCGACGTCCTTAGCAGATTGTCTATGGAAAGTGTTGCCCATGTTGAGGATGATAAGAAAGAGTTAGTCTGTGAGGTTCATCAGTCTTCTAGATTAGGAGTTCTGTTGGTTGATTTAGACAAAGGTAGTGTTTGGGTTCATAATGGTTTGAAATCTTCCTTGGTTGCTGAGGTGAAGGAAAAGAAAGATTGAGATCCTATTTTGGTTAAGTTGAAAGAGGCAGTTTAGGATCAGAAGGTTGAGGTTTTCTCCTAAGGAAGAGATGGTGTACTTTATTGTCAAAGTAGGTTATTCGTTCTAAATATGGATGATTTGAGGTAGTAAATGTTAGCAGAGGTGTATGGTTTACGATAGTCTACTCATCCAAAAGCCACTAAAATGTACTATGATTTGTGGGAAGTTTATTGGTGGAATAGTATGAAGAAGGATATAGCAGAATTTATGGCTAATTGTCCAAATTGGCATCAAGTTAAGGTTGAGCATCAAAGACCTAGTGGTACTCTTCAGGAATTTACCATCCCCACTTGGAAGTGAGAAGTGGTGAATATGGATTGTGTTACAAGGTTACCTCATACGTGTCGTTAGCATGATTTGATTTGGGTCATTATGAACAAAATGACTAAGTCAGCCTATCTCTTACCAGTCAATACCTTAAATTCAGGTAAAGATTATGCTAGAATCTATCTCAAGGAGTTGGTTAAGTTACATAGAGTCCCATTGACCATCATTTTAGATAGAGGTACCTAGTTTATCGCTTCACAATTTGTAGTCAGTCGTAATAAGTCATAAGAAGGAAGTCATAGTCATATTAAAAAGAATCCCCATATGCTAGTCCAGTGGTAATGACTCGACCCTATGACGCATTACCAGATACAATGATTTTTTAGGTGGAATCGTTACCACACCAGTAAGGAATTCAGGAATTTAGTCTTAGACCACAACTGCACCTCGGTCAGTCCCAACAAGCCGTAGGAAAGGGAATTATTGTCAGGACAGTGAAGCCTCAGACTCAGAGTCTCAAGTTACATCTTAGACTATGACTTGTAACAAGCAATATTCGTAGGGTGAGTCGTAACGACTGGGAACCTAAATTCTAGCACGTCTTAAATAGGGGATCATTGGTAATTTTTCATCCCTTCTTAACCCAAACCCACATTGTTTTCCCTTCCAAAACATTAGTTATATAGGGTAAATATTACCCTAACCTCTCATAACTTCAAAAATCACTTCTTTTAGCAAAATAAAGTTATTCTCTTTTTCCTCAAAGAAAACTAGGGTTTCTTAAGAACAAGATCAACTTCAAGGATAACTTCAAGGATTTCTTCAAGGCTTCTACATGCAGGTATATGGGATTTCATCAGTGGGCCCTTTCCACCTATTGAGTCCCAAAGTTTTCTTAGAAATCTCAAGCTTAAGTTCACTGTTTTCCTTAGGGTTCCATGATAATTATAAGTTCCCATTTGAAATCTCAGTTTGATGTTTGAATTTGACCATGAATACATGTTACCAGATAAAACTTGTGTTTTCTCATGTCCAGAATCATGAATTTCTTTAGCATGATATGATATTGTGTTTTGGGTTTAAGTTGTGGAATTTCTTTACAAAGTCTAGACGATGTTATCATATTCAGATGTATTATTCAGTGTCGGTGTTTCATGAACACCCGATACCTAGATATTCATGCATATTATAAATTTTAGGTTACAAGTCATTTCAATCATACATGTATCATTAAATTCAGAATATTATCATGCTAACATTTGTCAGTATTAGTTATGTTAAGCAACTTATCAACATCAGTGTTAGTTTAGTTGGGATCAGGACTTACCATCGAGTGAACGCAAGGATGAAGGCTTACCCATCAGTTGAGGACTAAGACATTTCGTAAAAGACCCTAAGTTCCAAAACTAATTTTCTAGCGTAGATTGTGAGGGGTCACCCTTCAGTAGAGGACTAACACCCTAGTCATTCAGGACATCAGTTTAGTGGATCCACTGGCAAGGTACTGATACCCTTCTAACTAGGGTGACAGGTTGGATCCCGATTAGTTCAAATTGAGGCATGTCAGTTAATGTTATCTCCCACAGTTATAGTTTAGTGTTCAGATTATGTTTAGTTTAGGTTTGTATGACCACGTGTTTTGTATTCTGTCATTCAGTTATTCAAGTACACAACATATGGTTATAATTGGTCTTGCATTCAATTTTCTTACTCATGCGTACATGTTCAGTACATATGTGTATCTCGATTAGTTTCCCATCTCACATACCAGTACATTCAAAGTACTAATCGCATACTCTTTTTTTTGCTATGTTGTCTTATAACATAGGTTCGGGTGTTCCATTCCCAGCTCGCACTTAGTTCATTTTTGTGCCACTCAGCTTTAGCATTGGTGATTCCGCATCAATCAAGCACTAGTTATTTCTTAGTTATTTATCCAAGTATTTTTACTTCATGCTATTTTAGTTAGTCAGAGTTAGTTGGGGACCTGTCCCAACAACTCGTCATATTTAGAGGGTTTTAAATAGTCAGATGGTTAGACATGTTTTTCAGTGATGTATTTTAGTTACCTTTGATATTGCTTTGATTATCAGATACTTTTAAATGACTTCCACCTAGTTTTTTGTTACCTTCTTTTAGTATTTACAGCATGTTCAAGATCATGGGTTATCTTAGGATCACTTGTGACCTTAAGCACCTTGTTATGTCTAGGGATAGTCTCGGGTTGTGACAGTTAACTTGGTGAAAATTACCGAAAATGGGAAAAAATCAACAACACAATTTATAAATAAGCAAGGGAAAGGAAATAGGCTTAATGATAGCTATATATAGAGAACCAATCCCAAGATCGGGTAAACCTAGCACAAGAGCAACTAAAATTACAACTCAAGTCTAGAATAGTCAATGCAATTCTGTCTCAAAACTAAAGACTAGACATAAATAAGATAGAAGGAAATAGGAGACTCAGACTCCAAGAGCTCACCCTATCTTCAGAATACAACTTAGCACGATCATCGATCAACGGCGGCAACTAGTACTCAAATCTATACCAAAAGGTACAAAAGTGTAGTATGAGTACAAAAATCACGGGTGCTCAATACGCATCATCGGCTGACTGAGCTAAAATATAATATAAATATGATAAAATACAAGATAACATAACTAATTAAAGGTAGAGGCAAACCTAAATCAACTCCAACATCGTTGTACATAAATAAGTAAACAACCAGAATAATAACATAACCTAAAGGATCAAATACATGCAGTTATAACTACAAAATTGGCCCTAATAAGCCAATAGGTGCATAAAAATAAATAGCCCAACACACGCCCCCATAAGCATGGAGGGTATAATCAAGTAAAGCATAACCCAAACCACCATCATTTACCAGCTTTCATGATACAACTAGAATCCATCCATATCATGCCATACTATATCAACTTCCCATTTCCAAACTTGCACCGATATACATTTATCAACATCATACTTTATTACCAGCCTTGAACCAGTAATATATAGCCAATATCATATGTAATAAATGGACTCAAACCTGTAATCATATATATTTACATCAATATCATGGCCAACATAATAGAAATTTCCCAAACTTGAATTGGTATAGTAATCTTTCTAACTTGAACTGGGTATATATGTCATCTATATCATTATCAATATTAGGATTCGAACTAGTAAGTATAGCATCATTATCATAGACAATAGCATAATTGATAGCACAACTAATAACATAGTTGCTAGCATAATTTATAGTATAATCAATGACATAATCACCAGTCACTAGCATAACCAATAAGTGTCAATTCTCAATACAAACCCATCATAACCATCAAATGACCAAGTCTATCATTATTACATTAGTAAGCACTTTCAAGCCGTACAATAAACATATAAAAGGTTTTCAATAGCTAACACGAATCTTGGCCTAAAGTGGGTCAAAGGGTCTACTTCCAAATCCGTAAATTTAAATTTAAGGAAATTTCTACCCCAAACTAGGCTAAGGTATATAAGTCCATTTTTAGATGTTAAACAAGCCTTAATTAATAGTAAGATAAGAATTTTCCCTAAAACATGAGCAACTAGAACAACTGTGCCAAAATTTCAATTTTTGGATAGGATAAATGGTCCAACTAACACAAGTATTTCAATTCATCACACGAACACCTAAAACTTATCCCAAATCTAACACTATGTCATAAATATACTATGAATCATCTCAATCTAACAAGGGGTAAACCTAGACTACCTGGACATTGAAGAAAGCTCAAAAGATCCACTAAATCACAGCTATTCCTTTCTGAAAATCTTCCGCAAGATGCCACACTATCAAAATCACATTCTACTCATCAATACGAGAACAATGATACCCATATTGCACTGTTGTGCTTCAGGTCAAAAAATACACCAAAATCCCATATGGATCCCATTTACAGAAAATGTATTTCCAAGGTCAATCTAATATTCTCTTATGCCCAAGGAGTAATAACCCTAAAAATTGGTAAAATCCAAGCTACTTTGGGGTATAAATCAAGCCCCTAAGTTTTAGGGATTTTAGGAAAGAAAAGGAAAAATTAGCCTTGAAAAAAAAAAGAAATCTTACCACCAATAAAAGGAAATCGTGTAATAAATTAAAATCTAAGCTCCCAAATCATCCACAAGGGTTACACTTAAGCTTTCCCACTATTTAGTGTTTTAGCGTCTTGAGAATAGATAAATAGGCAAAAACGAGTTGAAACAAGGTATTTATACCCTTCCCAGGTGCACGGGTGTCGCTATCGTGACTCGCCCCCTCATAATTACGGCACTTGCCACCTGCTAAGGGTATCATGATCATGACACATGACACTCCTATTGCGGCATTTGGTGTCATACCAGATCTCTACCGCGACCCATAGCTTCGTGATCGCGGGTGCAACAAAACCAGCTAAGACTTGGAGATTTCCATGTGTCTAACAACCCCTTGGGATTTATTTGGAATCCCTATATACAAACAAACTATGAAGCACTATCAAATTAAATATTTCAGACTCAATGGCATAGTCAAAATTTTCATCTGAAATCATTTCAACAAAAAGTGGGTCCTATACCCATATTCTATTTTCTTAACTTTTTGACCAATAGGTCGAATGACCCAGGTGCCTCAAGACCCAAACCAAGAGTCCTCCTAGTCTAAAATCGACATACAAAAGCTATTGGAATAGTCAAAATTTGTATTCAAGGCCATTTGACTGCAGTTTTTGCCTGATGGCCATTTGGAACAGTGAAGACTTCAAAACATGAAATTCGCTCTAAAAGTCAAATAAACTGTCCTATAACCAAACTGTTAGTCCCAACAAGTCATAAATGACCTGGGGTGGCTATGGGAAGGCTCTAACAAACAAAATTATGTGGATTTTTGGAAAATGACCAGAAGGGTCTACAATATCTACTACTAAAGGAACTTTTGTCTGCCAAAGTTAAGGATTCAGATGTATTTGAAACCTCAAACAGGTGAGGTTACTAGGCCCACATCTCGATATAGATCTCCCAAGTAGAAACTAAGTAGTGTCTCCACTGAAGCTTAACTACAGGAATCTCCTTAGTGCTCAACCTTCTGACATCACTAGCCAAAATGAGCACAGGCTCCTCCACGAAGGTCAACCACTCATCTAGCTGGATTGAGTCCCATCTAACCATATGAGATGGATTCGGAATATATCATTTCAACATAGAAACATAGAAAATTGGATGGACAGCAGCAAAATCTGGAGGTATGGCTAACTCATACGCCACCTCACAAACTGTAAGGAAAATCTTGAAAGGTCCAATATATCTACGGCTGAGCTTGCCATCCTCTCAAAACTGATCACACCTTTCATAGGTGACACATAGAGGAATACTCGATCACCAACTCTAAATCTCAAGGCATGAAGTGTATGGTGTGTATAGGCCTTCTGCCTACTCTAATCTTCTCTCAACCAGTCCTAAAGCACCCTAACTCTATCCAATGACTCCTGAAGCAAATCAGTACCACAGGGTCTAACCTGGGAAGTCTCAAACTATCCAATCAAACAATGACATCTCCTACCATACAAATCCTCAAAAGGTACCATCTCATTACTCAAATGATTATTGTTACTATATGGGAACTCTGGCAAGGCTAAGTGCTCTCCCACTGACCTCTAAAATCCATAACACAGGCTTGGAGGATATCCTCAAGCACCTAAATAGTCCACGTCGACTGGCCATCTATCTACAAATAGAAGATTATACTAAGATCCACCTGAGTACCCAACTCCTTCTGAAAAACTCTCCAAAAGCAAAAAATAGACATGGAACCCTGATCTGAAATAATAGATAAGGCCTTAGCATGCAAACAAACTATATCATGCATAAAGGTACAGCCTAACCTGTTGGTGATGAAAGACATCTGAATAGGAATAAAATGTGCTGACTTTGTCAAATGATCCATAATGATGCAAATACCATTAAAACCATGGGAAGTGTGAGGCAAACTGCTAGCAAGGTCCATGGTAATCCGCTCTTTGAGAATGGGAAACCTCTAAATCAATCAACTAGGTTGTTGATGCTCAACATTCACCTGTTCACAACATAAGAAATGAGCTAATAAATCCACTACATCTCTATTCATCCCACTCTATAAATAATATTGTCTCAAATCACTATACAACTTTGTTGTACCCAGGTAAATAGAATACCTGGAGCTATGAGCCTTATGCAAAATCGACTGAATTAAGTTATCAATCCTTGAAACTTAAATGCAGCAATCAAATCTCAAAGCACCCTTAGTATCTATGGTAGCCCTCTTGGACTCACCACTAAATACTTGCTCACAGAGAATGCAAAGCCTATTATCCTCAAATTGGTGATCCTAAATCTGCTCAAATGTTGAGGACCTAGCCTCAACACTAGCAAATTTCCTCCTAGGATCTGAAATATCAAGGTGAATCATCAAGTTGTTAAAGGATTGGATGACCCGTGCCAACACCTTAGAGAAACTAAAATACAAGCCAAGTTACCCATACTTACAACCTTCTGAATCAAAGCGTTAGCTACCATATTTGCCTTGCCTAAATAATACAAGATGGAAATAACATAGTCCTTAAGCAAATCCATCCATGTAAGCTACCTAAATTAAGCTCCCTTTAGGTCATAAGATACTAAAGGCTACAATAATTGATGAAAATCTCAAAATGCACCCCATAAAGATAATGCTTCCAAATCTTAAGCATGAAAATTAATGAGGTAGTTGCGTTCATGCTCCTTGAGCTACCTCAAAGAATAAATGATAACACGACCCTGTTAAATCAATACAGAACCCAAAATAATACCAGAAGTATCATAATACACAGTGAATCCCTCACCCTTATTGGTAAAAGCAAAAATAAGAGTCGATG
Organism: Capsicum annuum; assembly: GCF_002878395.1. NCBI lineage: Eukaryota > Viridiplantae > Streptophyta > Magnoliopsida > Solanales > Solanaceae > Capsicum > Capsicum annuum. The sequence continues at coordinate 223,449,294 of NC_061111.1, read as the reverse complement.
TAAGAAACTCCTTAAGCTTACCGAAGATCGAGTCACACTCCTAGGACCATCGAAAAGAAACCTCCTTCTGAATCAATCTAGTCATAGGTATTGAAATAGTAGCAAAACCATCAACAAATAATCTATGATAACTGACCAAGCTAATAAAGCTATGAACCCCAATCGAAGATGTAGGTCTTTCCCAATCACATATAGCCTCTATCTTTGCTGAGTCTACCATAATCCCATCCTTAGACACCACATGCCCAAGGAATGTCACTGACTTAAGCCAAAACTCACACTTAGAGAACTTGACAAAAAACATATGATCTCTCAAAGTCTGGAGTACTATCCTTAAATATTGAACATGCTCCTCTCTACTCCTTGAGTACATAAGAATATAATCGATGAACACAATCTTGAAAGAATCCAAATAAAGCCTAAAAACTTAGTATATCAAATCCATGTACGTGACTGGGGCAATAGTCAACCCAAAAGGCATCACTAGGAACTCATAATAACTATAATGGGTTTTAAAAGATGTCTTCGATATATCCTCAGCCTGAATCCTTAACTTATGGTAACCAGATCTTAAATCATTCTTAGAAAACACTGGTGTATCCTGAAACTGATCGAATAAATTATCAATGCGAGCCATAAGATAACGGTTCTTCACTGTCACCTTACTGAGCTACCTATAATCAATACATATACGCATAGAGCCATCTTTCTTCTTCACAAAAAACACAGGACCTCCCTAAGTAGACACACTCAATCTACTAAAACCCTTTCAAAAAATATTTTAAAGTTGAGAATTTAGCTCTTTAAGCTTCGCAAGAGCCATATGGTAAAGTGCCATAGAGATAGGTCGGGTGCTAGATCAAGATTAATAACAAACTCAATCTCATAGGCAGGAGGTATGCCAGGTAGATCGGTAGGGAAAATATTAGGAAACTCACAAACTTTAAGAACAGAGTCAAGCGATGGACTCTAAATGCTAACATCATGAATATAGGAGAGATAAGACTTGCAACCCCTCAAAATAAGCCTCTTATTATGAACATAAGAAATAATCCTCGTCGACTGATGGCTAACTGCTCCCAGCCACACGTTTGGGGGTATACAGGACATGGCTAAGGTAATGGTCTTGGCAAAGATCCATGACCATATGATAGTAAGATAACTAGTGCATGCCCACAATCACATCAAAATCCACCATATCTAGAATAATAAGATAGCATGAGTATGAACATCTATAATAGTCACAACATAGGATTTGAACACCTGATCCACTACTAAAAAATAACCCATGATAGGAGATACACACTATGTCATAGGTAATAGATCCCAAGATAACTCTAACAATAGAGCACAACAAGCAAACACATAAGAATAACTAGATCTCATATCAAATAAAGCAAGGGACGAATAACAGAACACTAGAATTATACCTATCACAATGTATTCGAAGACACAGCCTCAGGCCTAGTAGGTACTGCATACAACTAACTATGTCGGCCACCTGGCTTGGCTCCTAAACTATCTTCTCTCCTACCCACCTGAGAACCTTTTTCATCACTATGAGGACCACCTCTATGACCATGTAAACCACCTCTAGCTGAGGGATAAACTACTCTAATAGGGGGAACACTCTAAGCTGAAGCAATAATTTCCCTACATCTAGGGCACTCTCACAAATAATGGCCATGACCTCTCCAACTATAACATATACCATGAGATGAACTAGAACTTAATGATTCAGTCAATTTAGAGTAGCCACCATGATTATAATAACCAGAAGATGAGCCCCTAGAAATTGTCCTCTACTCTGACTAGGGTCACCACTGTCATAAGATTGACCTCTATTTATATCTAAAGTGTTTCCTAAATAATTCTACTAGGTTGACTCTAAGGCTAATACGACTGATGAGATAGATATCTATCATGAGAAGCACTACCTCTGAAATAGGAGCTACTATGAATCCCAATTAAACTACCCTAGACCAAGGTCTCTTATCACTGCATCCTTAGGCCACATAATATATCTTTTTCATCACCTGAGCATGATTGAAAACCTCAGTAAAAGACTTACCTGCAGCAACCAAAATATAAGTGGACATGGAAAGAGAAAGTCCTAATCCTCTTACAAAACGGAAAACCCTCTCATATTCAGTATCCACAATAGAAGTAGAATTCTTAGCCAACTCATGAAAATGAACCTTATACTCTACAACTATCATGGATCCCTACTCTAATCTAGAGAACTGATCCTTCAAATAATCCCTAAGGTTGTAAGACATGTACTTTTGCAATGAAATCTTAGAGATTTAAGCCCATGTTAAAGGAGAAAATCCAGTTAGCTTGGAATCAAGGTGACCTCTCCACCAATGTCGATCTGCTAAGTCTAATAGAAAGGTAGTTATTCCAAACCAAGATTTTCTACTTGGCATAAATTATGGAGCCTATCCTCACAAGCAATCAAAAATGCATATGCATCCTCACTCAGTGCACCAGAAAACCTCAGCGGACCCAATCTCAAGAATATACCCAATATCTTCTACTCCTCAGCAAACATAGTAGGCTGGGCAACCACTGGATGAGCAACTACTGACTGAGAAATCAATAATACAAGAGGGACCTTAACTCTAAGAGTCATAGCTACAAGTTGTACCCCTTCATCCATACTACTCTGATTTGTAGACTGTACACCATCAGACGATGCACTACCAAACAACCCCAAGACATGGACCAAAGAATATCTAAGCACTAAAGAAGAAATAATTCCATGTGGATACTGGGTTAGTCCCTAGCCCATCATTGTCTGAGGTGGAAGAATCTCTAGCTCAAGAGTAGGAATAGGGTCTGCTGAAGGCCCCCCATCTAACCCCCTAGCTAGGGAAATATCTCGTACTGTACAGGACCTCTAGGTCATTCACAAATAGGGGTAGGATCCCTAGGCTCGATCTCAGGACCCTCATCTTATGTAGTAGTAGCATGTGTCTTAGCCATCTATAAAAGAATAAAGTTAATACTTGATAAACAAACTCAGACTCTTAGCATGAAATGAGTGAAAAAAGTGAAGAACTCCTAAGAATGTCCCATATCCTTTCAATAATTGGAAATGGACATTATTATTTTGATTCATAGGGCTCTACTAGAAACTTGATCTTATACCAACTATACCGATAAAACTTTACTCTAATACCAATTTGTCATGACCTGTTTTATGAGTCATGATGAAATCTACTTTATCCCACCAGTAGGTAAGACAAACCATAACCTGGAGGTAAATGCAATTGGTTAATTTGGTGGAAATTTAGTATCAACCGGCATAACACGAATGGTTGTGATGTATCTTGCTTCTTTGAGTCGTCCATATAATTGAGATGTGGGTTTGGCTAAAGATATGTATTTTTCAAAAAAATTGGCTTTGGGTTTAGGAGCAGGATTGGGTGCTTGAACATAAGTGGGGTCAAGATGTTTGGATAGTAGTTGGCTGGGGTGTTTGGACATACGTTGGTTGTGCATTGTATATAGGATATGAAGGGCTTGGGAATTATGGGTGCATTTGATATGAAGTAGGCTTTTGGTATAATAGAGTCTGATATAGTATTGGAGGTTGTAGTGGGTAAAAATATATTAGGTATAATGTTGGGGTTTATGGATATGGAGATGAGATAGTATAGAAGTTGATAGCTCAGAACACTCTCTGAAGGTTGGTTTGCCATCGCTATACCTATTTCCTTCTTCTTCTTCTTCTTCTTGTTTTCCGTGGTCCCTCAAGACTATATAGTTTGTAAAGATTCCAGACTGATGATACTTATGTTCTTAAGACATTCTTTAAATATTTCCCCCATCTTAAATACCTAAGCAAACCTTTTATCAACAATAATTATCATTTTCTCTAAGTACTATAACTTTTGTGCATGAATGAAATTTTCTTTTATTTGAGACTCATTTTTGGGGATGAGCTCTTGCATCCTTATACCTCCACCTCATAGAGTAATCTTAGAATAACTTATTTGGTTTCTTCTTCAATGACTACATGAAGAACCAGTTAGGATCATTGTCAATATTAAATCCAAATCACTCCACGATGTCAGATGCCATATCAATCCATCCATCCTTTTTTAACATCTTATTCCATGTACTATGTTAAATCCTCCCCAGTGAGACTTCTCATAAACATCTTTATTTTTGTCTTTTCATTCTTCCCAACTCCTGCCAATTTGTCACAGTACATGTGTAGATGTGCCTTATCCAGTCCCATTATACAACTTAAATTTAGGAGGTTTATACCCCTCCAACAATTCTACATCTGAGTAAACACATAAGTCTTCATAACTAAGACCTCTTATTCCCTTACTTCTTTGTAGATACCTTAGCCTTTCGACCATGAACTATATTATTTGACACTCTTTGAAGGATCAAATATATGTTGACTATAATACCCCTAGTTCCTGGGCTCTAAATTTCTGGAGTAGAGTTAAACATGACCCTGTCTATGACTTAGGTGATGAGTCATTATCACTCATTATGAGTCATAGGGTGGGACTCATTGTTTCAGCAATAAGGTTGCCCAGGGTTTCTGCCTTAATCACGACTTATCTTCATGAGTCGTTAGGACAGGTCATGAGTCATGGTGAGTCACTCGTGACCATAGTAGTAAGGTGTCAAAAATTTGATCCCCAGGTAACAAATGTAGGTAACGACTCATGGTCAAACCTCATGAGTCATTACCTGATTCATAACGACTAGGCCCAATTTTTTGGCACATTTTAGGTGAGGTTATTTTGGTTATTTCCTCCCATCCAACTATTATCCCATGACTTAAAACACCTCAAATAGCTTTTTTCCATCAGTTATCAAATAAAAAATATTAATCTCTCCTCTTAAACTCCCCAAAACAAGAGAAAGCTATGGTTTTCAAGGGATAAAACATTTAGGCTATAATTTATAATTTCTCTCAAAACTCTTTGGTGTTTTAAGCATATCTCGCATCCCTAACTGGAAGTTTGTATGATGGCATATGGTTTAATGATTATTCATGTAGTTTTGGGTTTGAAATTGGATTGAGGGCCTTTGGTTGTTCACTATTGGAATTGTTTTCATATGCTTTGAATATGTCATTCATGTATTAATAAATGGTTTTGGGGATGGAATGGGTGCACTTTTATAGTAATTGGAATGGGGAACATAGGTACCCAAATTAATGGATTTTGTCTTGAAAAATGGTACTAAGCTCAACAAACTTTTCATAACTTTGGTTTTAAATATGTAACTTACATAGCTCAATCCACTCTTGAAACTATTGCATTACATTAATGGATAAATTGATAAAAGTGGATTTGAAAGGCCTTGATGGCCATGAGTTAGATTTAAAATAGAACATGGGAGTCTATTTGTTAATTGGATAGGTTTGTCATGATTTTATTAGCTTGAAATAATAATTGGTAAGACGACACCAAGTGTTGAATGCCTTAATAAATAATTTCTAAATTAACAGTTAGGATTATGTGAAAATATTTTAATTAAGGTTTAAAGGGCATTGTATAGCTCACTATGAAGGTGGTGGTCTCGGAGAGGGGAGGCAATACTAGAAATCATGTTTCCCAGTGTGGAGGTCTATATGACCATGTTCTTGGTTCACACATTATATTTTAGGGATGGCTGGAACCATGGTGTATCAGGTTCTCCTTCAAATTTCCTCAACTCATGCAGATAACACGCGTTGGGGCCCTTTAGTAGGGAGTTGGAACCCATATAGCTTGTGGGTGCCCTTAAGATGGATAGAGCTATATAGTCTAGGATAATATGCTTAAAATCCTATGTTCATGACCTTTTTCCCTATCCTGGCTTCCTATATATGTATATATAAATCTATGCATATGGTTTTGACTAATTTTGGACATGGAATTATTTTATTACTCTCATGCGAGTGCATATCCCACTGATTGTTCCTAGACACTGTATTATTTTATGATGTAGGGTCCAAGGGTTCTTTTATTACTCATATGTAGTGTTAGGTGGTATGGATATTAGTTGAGTTGTTGTGAAGTAGTGAGCCTCCATTATCCTAAAAACTTTTCTATTTCATTAGGTTTCTTTTTAGATTATGGAGATTGTTAACTTTTTCTTTGTCATGGTTAGAGGTGTGTCCCGACCTAGTTTGGTACTTTGGTATTTAGAGGCTTATGTGGACAAGCGTGGGTTGGATTTTTTTCTAACTCTTAGTTTACTTTTGATTATCTATCCTTTTTATTACTATTTTGTTGGCTTCCACTATTTACTTTATTATGCTCTGCATATTAGGATAAGGAGGTGGGCTTGAGATACCCATCACGATTAGGCCTTAGTTTGGGTCATGACAAGCTTAGTATTAGAGCATAATTCAGGGTCTTTGGGTCTCCATAAAATCGTGTCGAGTATAGTCCCTTTTATGGGTGTGTAGCACGCCACACTTATAAGGGGAAGGCTTTGAGGTATTTAGGAATGTTTTCCTTTCTTGTGTTCTATTTTGCTCTATAGAGTTTAGTATCATGAATTCTCCTAAATCTTAATTTACTCACATTTTAGATCATGCCTCTCCAAATATCTAATGTTCATAGAAACTCTACTAGACCTCTATCCTACCTAAGGATAATATGGAGAGAACTCGCCCTACTTATGGAGTGCAGACCCAGTCTAGGGTTCCTGCTCCCGATTGTACTGCTCCACATGGGGTTACTATAGTCCCACTAGTCCTCTTTGAGCTTACTGAGCTAATGGTACTCATTCCTAGATGCCTCTGGGAGATATCTCTAATGCAGAGTTTTACTAGTCTATTTATCTATTTACCCAACTGATGGCATCTCAAGCTCGCCAGCCTAATTATGTTAGTTTTATTTACCCCTCATCTAAGGTCACTCGGGTTGGCTAGTTTATGAGGTTGAATCCTCTTTACCTTTATAGTCTCTAAGTTTAAGTAGGATCTACAGGAGTTTATTAATTAGATGGAAAAGATTTTTAGGGTGATGTATGCTACTGATTCTGAAGGTTTAAAATTTGTTACATATTAATTAAAAGATATATCTTATCAGTGGTATGAGGAGTGGGAGCAGTTGAGATTTGATGATGCTTAGTCGGCAGTATCGGATGACTTTTTAGCTGCTTTTCTTGGCCATTTCTTTCCTCAAGAGTTTAGAAAAGCTAAACTTGAGGAGTTTGTAAACCTGAAGTAGGGAAAGATGGGTGTGAAGAAGTACGACCTGAAATTTAAGCAGTTGTCTCATTATGCCCCAAAGTTGGTGTCTATCATGAGATCTAAGATAAAGAAATTTTCTTTAGGTTTGTCTCATAACTTAATACTAGAGTGTAAGGATACAATATTGAATAAGTATATGGATATCTCCAGACTTGTGGTTTATATAAAGCAAGCAGAAGATGATAAAAAGATAGGTAAAAATGGGAGAGAGTTAGAATAAGAAGTTCAGGTATTTAAAGCAGAGTGCAAGGTAGTAGAAAATTAAGAGATATGGTAGGCAGTGGACTAAGAAGAAGACCTGCGAAAATTCTAGTTCATATTCTTTGATTTATCCTAAGTCGTCTAGTGATTGTCATTTTTAGGCTAGTAGTGGTCCTAAGGCATAAAGTGCCCAGTTGCAGGTATTGGAGCTTAGTTAGCCCCATCTTATCCTCCTTGTAAATTTTGTGGATAGCTTTACCTTTGTTGCTGTGATCAGGGAAGGAACTTGAGCTTTAATTTTGGTCATTCCAAACATATGCAGAGGAACTAATTTTTACCTAAAGTTTCCACTGGAGCTAATAAGGTCCTGGTCACCACTTCTTTGGCTCCTGCACCAAAGGGTGCCACTTCAGGTACTAGCACTAGTTAAAATTGTCTCTATGCACTTACTACTCACCAAGAATATGAGGCATCCCCTGATATTGTCACTGGTATGTTACAGTTTTTATCTCGTGATGTGTAATATTTTCTTGATCCGGTCTACCATTTCTTATATGACCCCTTATAGAGATGTACATTTTGGTTTCAATCCAGGAAGTATTTTTTACCCCTTTTCTATGTCTACTCCGGTGGGTGACTCTATTATTTCTAGAAAAATCTATAGGGGTTGTGTGGTGTCCATCTTTTAGAGGGAGACATTGGTGGATTTGATAGAATTAGATATAGTTCGATGTTATATTGGGGATAGATTGTCTTCATTCGTTCTATGCTCGTCTAGATTGTAGGACCTGAAAGGTCAGTTTCCATTTCCCTAATGAATCGATGATTGAATGGAAGGGGAGTTCCTTAGTGCCAATGGGAGGTTTATTTTCTATCTTAGAGCTCGGAGGTTAATTTCCAAAGAGTGTCTGTATCACTTGGTTTGGATTAAGGATTCTAACTCTAAAGGTCCCTCTTTGCAGTATTTCCCTGTGGTTAATTAATTTCCTAAACCCTTTCCCAATGATATTCCTAGAATTCCTCTCGATAGGGAGATAGATTTTGGGATCGATCTTCTACCAGATACCTATTCCATTTTTATTCTTTCTTATAGAATAGCTCTCGTTAAATTAAAAAAGTTAAAGGAGAAATTGAGAGATCCTCTTGATAAAGGTTTCATTCATCGTATAGACTATCGCCATTTGAATAAGGTGATGGTGAAGAACAAGTACCCTCTTCCTAGGATTGATGACCTATTTGACCAGCTTCAGGATGTTAGGTGTTTCTCTAAGATCGATCTTTATTGGATCTATTGTCAATTAAAAATTTGGGAGGTTAATATTCCTAAGACTGCTTTTCAGACTCAGTATGGTCATTATGAGTTTTTTATATGCCATTTAGGTTGACTAAGTCTTCGAGTGCTTTCATAGATCTTATGAATCGAGGGTTTAGACAATCTCTAGTTTTGTTTGTCATAGTCTTCATTGATGACATTTTGGTGTATTCTAAGAGTGGCGAGGATCATGCCAATCACCTATGAATTGTGTTATAGACTCTTAAGGACCAAGAATTATATGCCAAATTTTCTAAGTGTGAGTTTTGGCTGAATATTGTGACTTTTCTAGGGCATGTTGTTTCTAGTGAGGGGCTTAAGGTAGATCCACAGAAGTTGAGGAAGTTAAGAAATGGCCTAGACTCACAACCCCAATCGATATTAGGAATTTCTTTGGCTTGACTAGGTATTATAGGAGATTTATAAAGAGCTTCTCTTCTATTGCTGGTCCATTGACAAAGTTGACTCAGAAGAAAAGTTGACTCAGAAGAAGATTAAGGTTTTGTAGTCCGATTCTTGTGAAGGTAGCTTTGAGAAGTTGAAAGATAAGTTGACTTCTTTGCCAGTTCTAACCCTGCTCGAGGGTACTGATGGTTTAGTTGTGTTTTTTGATGTGTGTCATATGGGAATGGGTTGTGTCTTGATGTAGTATGGTAAGGTTGTGGCCTATGCTTCTAGGAAGCTTAAGTTTCATGAGAGAAATTATCCTTATTATGATTTAGAGTTGGCAACTGTGGTTTCTACTTTTAAAATATAGTGTTATTATCTATATAGGGTGCATGTAGATATCTATTTAAACCAAAAGAGCCTACAGTATGTGTTTACTCAGAAGGAGTTGAACCTTAGGTAGAGGTGGTGGCTCAAATTGCTTAAGGATTACGACATGAGCCTTCATTACTATCCAGGTAAAGCTAATATTGTTGCTGATTCTCTTAGCAAGTTATATATTGAGAGCTTAACCCACATTGATGAGGAGAAAAGAGGGTTGGTGAAAGATATTCATAGGTTGGCTAACTTAGGAGTTCATCTTTTGGACTCTGAGGATGGAGGATTGATTGTTCAATATGTGGTTAATCATCTCTTGGTGCTGAGGTGAAGGAGAAATAGGCCTTGAATCACTACCAGAAATTACCCCTATTGCAACGAATCTTTTGGTAACGCTTCCAAAAGCATTGCTATAGAGCATCTATTGCAATGCTTCCAAGTGTTGCAAAAAAAATTGTTTTAGTTGAACTATTTTATGTTATAACCATTGCTATTGATGGATATCCATTGAAATAGGGTTACCTATAGCAACGATTGCATGAACCATTGCCATTAAGTCACATATGGCAACACTTAATTGACAAAAAAATGCTATTGCATCGGTTGTGTTTTTTCCCTCAAAAAATTTTCTCTAAATTCTCCAAAAATTAATATATAACATAAAGTAATAAGTATATATAGAAAGTTTTCCATTACTATCAAATATTTCCCATTCTTAACCCCACGCCGCCATACGATCCACCACATGCCACCACCGGTACGCTCCGATGACCACACATGATAAGCCACCAGCTCCAACGACCACTCACGCCACGCCACCAGTAGCTCCAAATACATACCACCAGTAGGTCCGTCCACACACCATCAATTTGATTTCATCTTTCAATTTGCGAGCTAATTTATAATTTTCTTTTTTAATTTATTGATTTTAAGGTTAGTATATTCTTCTAATTGATAATTTTGACCTAATTTTATGAGTTTCTATTTTGGGGTTTTCTTTTAGCGTATGCTCCTTTATGATTTGAAAATGAGTTAGAAATCAAAAATACAAGTCAAAGAGCTTGAAAAAAAAATGATTGCTGGTATATATAGTTTTGCCGATTGCCTCTTACTATGTATTTACTGTTAGTTTTGATATTGATGATTCTAGAGTAACATCATATTATTATTTTTTGGTTCTAATCTTTCTGCAATATTTTTTTGATGATGTTTAATGTTTTGGTACATATTTCTTCAATTTGACGTTGTAATTATGTATATGGTGAGACTAGCTACAAATTTGGAGATAGATATGTATAGTTATGGTAAGGAGAGTTTGTACACCTGTAGATTCCATGTACACCTCTTCATTTTCTTGTTATTGTTATTATTTTTGTGTTGGACTGCTGGGGGTTGGAGTATATGCTTTCATATTATTGTAATTGTAGAAGAGATTTTGAGATAGCACTGGGAAGTAAAAAATTTGAGCCAATTTTGGTCATTAATATTTTGTGTTTTACACTTATATTCAGAATTGTTTAAGATAGAAGGGGCCTCTTGGTGTTACTAATTAAGTTACTGTTATGTAGCTAGAGGTCACGAGTTTAAACCGTGGTGATAATCTCTTGCAGAAGGAAATTTGCCTACTGAATTTGCATCATGAAGCCTACTTTTGTTGTCTTCTATTCCATCTCTACTTTTTCTGTAAGCACTGATACTTTTCAAACTTGGTGTGCAGAAGGAAATCAAAGAGGCCTGAATCTGTTTATATTTTTTTTGACATAATATCGTTATTCTCTTCATCTTCTGAACGGTAATATATTTATGGAATACTTTGTTATGTCTTGGACGAAATATAAGTTGTGTGCTTGATTTTTCTATCTCAGCTACTTTTTTGCTTCAAAGATAGTGCTTGATGTTCAGAATGTCTGTCCAGTAATTCCAAATTTATACCTCAATGAACTAATTTCCAAGTCTTGACATGCCTTTCCAGATAAGCTTCCTGATAACTGGAGTGAGGTACTAAATATATCTTCTATATGCTTACTGGACCACTTCTTTATTATACCTGGTAGCTACTATTATTAATCTCCTTTTTTTCTTATGTCCTTCTCCCCCCCTCTTTTTCTATCATCTTCCAAGTTTCACCTCTTTTCAGGTTTCCTCAGTTATATCTTTTTGAATTTTCATCAATTATAGGTGAACAGATTCATATACTTGCATGCCTCTCAGCCCGTAAGCAGGAAATGGAAATTCTTACACCTTTTAAAGTTACGGCCATCGTGAATAAAAATAGTATTGGACAAAGCAACCAGAAACAAAATGGTAACTCAGGGACAAATTCCGGGTCTGTTTCCCTTGGAGGAGCAGTGGATGATAGTAGTATGAGTGAGAACGGTAATGCAAATATTGATCCTGAAAAGGAGGTTTCTACTGGTGAAAATTTGTTGAGATTGGAAGATTACGAAAGACAAACTGAACCACTAGTACAAAGGTTTAACAGTTCTAACTTTTTCGCTCAAATTGCAAAGTCAGATGAACTTCTATGGTCGAAAAGAAAAGCTATGGAGGACTTATCTGGTACGATTGGAGCAGATGGCTCTGAAAAAGTGAAGACACTTAAAAAGAAGCTATCCTTGAGTGCCTCCACTGATAAGGGAAACTTTGATGCTAGAACATCTGGTGGAGTGGCAAGAAATATTTTCTAGTGTTGTGCCCTTCCAAATGGAGATATAGTGGTATGTTCCGCAAAAACTGGAGGAGCAGGACTTTCTTGGCGAGGCTAGTTGCCCATTATCTTAGGTGCTGATAACTGTCAATCCAGTATTTTAGTTTTGAAAGTTATCAATCCAGTATTTTACTTTTGAAATTATAATGCAAAAAGATGTAAAGTTGTTGAATATTTTGAATTATGAGATTATTAATGAATGATTTTGTTTTGTGATGTGTATATATTGTGTTATAATTTATTATGTATGTAAATAAAAATTTACATTAATACGAGTGACTATTTATATAAATCGTTTCAGTTTAATAATATGCGGAAATCATTGTTGTAATAGATCAATAAACCATTGCAATAGGTAGTCAAAAAGCATTGCAACAGAATAACAAAAGTATCGCAATAGATGTTATTGCAATGGTTCGTAACCATTGCAATAGATGTTATTGCAACGATTCTTAACCATTGTAATAGATGGAGATAGGAGTTCCAATAAGTAATGAAATATTTGTAATAGGTAGTCAAAAAGCGTTGCAATATAATAACAAAAGTGTCGCAATAGATGCTATTGCAATGGTTAGTAACCGTTCTAATAGCATCTATTGAGATGGTTTGTAACTGTTACACTATATGAAAATAGGCGTCTCAATAAGTCAAAAAATAATTGTCGCAATAGGTCTATCTATGGCAACGATTGTTAAAAACCGTCAACATAGCTTGACCTATGGCGACGGTTTAGACAACCGTCACAAAAAATGTGTCCATAGACCTATCGCAACGCCACATATGGGATGCTTGTAAAACCATTGTGATAGGTCTATGGAAATGGGTTTTTGGTCTATTGCAACGGTTTTACAATTGTCACCATAGATCTAATTTCTAGTAGTGAATCCCATACTTATGTAGATTAAGAATGATGTGGGTTAGCAAAAGGTTATGGCATTTGATATTGGGGGAGATGGCATCTTGAGGTATCAAGGTAGGTTGTGTGTTCCTGATGTTAGTGGGCTAGGGGAAAGGATTTTGACTGAGGCTCATTCCAAATATACAGTTCATCCGGGTTCGACTAAGATGTATCATGATTTGAAGGAGATCTATTGGTGGAACAATATAAAGTGGAATATGACAAATTTTGTGGCTAAGTGTATAGTTTGTCAGCAAGTCTAGGTTGAACACTTAATGCCTGGTGACATTTCTTAAGAGATAGAGTTCCCTAAGTGAAAGTAGGAGATGATCAATATGGATTTCATTACGGGTCTGCTACGGTCTCGGAACTAGTATGATTCGATTTGGGTCACTGTGGATAGGTTGACTAAGTCTGCTCACTTCTTGCTTGTGAGGACTAACTACTCTGGAGAGGATTATGCTAATTTATTTATTCAGGAGATTTTCAAGTTTCATGGAGCGCCTGTGTTCATCATTTTAGATTGAGGTACATAATTTTCTTCTCACTTTTGGCATTTGTTTTAGAAAGGTTTGGGTTCTAAGGTGAAACTTAGCACTACTATCCACCCTCAGATGGATGGACAGGCGGAATGGACTATTCAGACTTTAGAGGATATGCTAAGAGTCTGTGTGATATATTTTGGAGGTAGTTGGGTTGATCATTTACTTCTTATTGAGTTTGCGTACAATAATAGTTACCACTCAAGTATTCAGATGGCTCCTTTAGAGGCTCTATATAGTAAGAGGTGTAGGTTTCCTATTAGGTGGTTTGAGGTTGGTAAGACTAGGTTGTTTAGTCCTAACCTGGTTCATCATGCCATGGAGAAGATGATGGTAATTTGAGATACACTTAAGACTTCTCAGGGTTGCCAAAAGTCTTATGCAGATGTGAGGCAGTGGGAGTTGGAGTTTGAAATTAGTGATTGGGTGTTCTTGAAAGTTTCTCCATTGAAAGGATTCATGAGGTTTGGTAGGAAAGAGAAACTCAATCCCAAGTACATTGGTTCATATCAGATTGTGAGGAGAATTGGAAGTGTTGCTTATGAATTGAAACTACCTATGAGTTTGGGTTCTATTCATCATGTTTTCCATATGTCAATGCTAAAAAAGTATGTGGGCGATCCTTCTTTGATTTTCCTATAGAGGATATTGTCACTTTAATCATTATCTTATGGGGAAGGCCCGGTAGAGATTTTGGATAGGCAGGTTCGTAGGTTAAGAACTAATTCACTACAAAAAAACAACGTTTAGCAACAGCAAAAATCCGCTGCTAATCAACATATATCCATCACTATATATGTTTAGCAACGGATTAGCGACAGAATAGTTGGTGTTGATATTTTGCTCTTTGTTAACATCTTAGCAATGGGAAAAAATGAAATCCGTTGCCAATTTTGCAATGTCATGGCGACGAATGAAATTCGTTGCCTTTTGTAGCGACGAATATTTTCGTTGTTATATTTATAAATTTTTCTACTAATTTCATAATGTATTTTGTCATTTTGATAATTTTGTGACCAAATTCTTCGTTGTTAGTCCATTGTAATGAATTTTGTTATTTAGGCCTCAGTTTTGGCGACAAAAAAAACTTTCCTCAATCTATCGCAATAAATTTTGTTATTTAGGCACTAGTTTTGGTGACAAAAAATAATTTTTCTCAATCCGTTGCAAAAATTTTTTCATTGGCAGCGATCAAAATTTGTCGCTAAATTTGTTGTCATTAGTTTTCTTACAAAATCTTTTTATTTTTTTATTTTAAAAACACCCTACTGAATCATGTTAAAAGCATATTATAAAATTCTTAAAATAACCAGCATTCATATAAAATACAATACTTATGGAAGTCTCAAAATATATAGATAGCAAAATCTAAACACATAATTATGTCCAAAATATCCACAATACCAAGCATCTACCAACTATTCTTAAAAGAACCCACATCCATCAAGTATATATATGTTGTATACATATGTTGTTGCATAATTTTATACTTTTCAATGAAATAGACCATCAAAAACCAATACACTGATTAAGGATTGCAATCATCATCTGAATCTAAGGACCAACCTCGTCAGCAGGAGGAGGTGTCATAATTGATGGTGAAGAAATCAGTTTCTGTACCTCCTCAATGAAAATAGGAATAAACTGATTTCTAAGAGAGAGAATGAATCGCTTAAAAAACTCATCCAAATTTGCAGTTGGTTCTAATTCATGAGAAGCTGATGATGAAGCCTTTCCTGAAGAGACACAAAGACCTGCCCCGTAGTAGCCTTTTGCTTCAGATCCAAGACCAAATATTCTTTGCTTTTTTTCTCCTCCAGCAGCTGGTAATATACTTCAGATTGATCAATATCATATTGTGATAATATTTTTTCTCGTAATATTTCTTCATATCTTTCCTGTAATAGAAAGTGAAATTATAACATATTGTACTTAAAATAACTATAATGAGAAGAGGGAAAAAAGGTAAAAAAAAGTCTAAAACCATATTACTGCTCACGTATGATATCTGTAGCCTTCTGAAATTAAAAAAGATTGCTCTATCTTTTGATTAAACTTAAGTGCAGTGTTCTCAGGACTTTTCATTATCCACATAAAGTAGACTAATAAAAACTAAGTAAACTACTTTAAGTACATACCAAAAACTACTTTAAACTAAAAAAACAAGAATTACGTAAACTACATTAGGATTTAGTCTTACATGAAAATTTTGGGAACGTTCATCAATGAAAGATTTTTCATTATGACCATGTGTATGCACATAAAAATGTAACTCATTTGGTACTGGATCTCGACCCATTTCAGTAGCCTATAAAAAAGTGTTGAGCATTGTACAACAAAGAAACTGCTAAATCATTCATTTCACTTATTAAAGTATAACTCACTACTTTACACTTTCAATATAACAACATCAGTAGCTAATAGAAGGAGAGGGAATCAACACAGTTACATACAAGGGACAATGTGGGAAATGCATATGGGCAGCATAATGTGGGAAATACATACATACTATTTTAATAAGAACAGTTGGGAAATTTTCATCCAACACTTGCATACTGTTTTCATTAAAAAAATAATGGAAGGGAAATTTTTCTCAAAGTTGTCACAATATCAGCAGCCACAATGTCAGTTTTGATGCTGATATACACATTTTAATTAGAATATCAACAGCCACAATGTCACAATATCAGTAGCCAAAAGGTCAGTCCACTCCTTATTGGAAAGAGTTGGGACATAAGCATTTTGATATCAAAAGTTAATAACATTCACATCTGCATAAAAGTACTAAGGAAATACATCTAGCAGAAAACTTTACAGCTAAAAATGAACAAAATTAGATGCTATGTGGTGCCACTAGTGGCTGTCCTAAAGAGAAACTAACATCTAATAGCAACAAACTACATAAAAAATTAAATGAAAGACATTGTTCTCTGCTTTATGATCCTTCTTTCAGTCATTCTTTCCTATGGGGTCTTGGACCTGGCATATTAACATGAAATACATGAGAAAAGAAGCACCCACCATACAAGGATAAATCTACTTTAAACTTAATATCAATATAATACTTGCTTTAATTGTAATGTTGACCATATTTCCTACCGCTGTAGAGCTAATAGGTCCTATGAAGTAAGCTAACAGATTCCTATTAAATAAAATTAGGGGGTAGTACTTGAAATAAATACTTACAGGTCTCTTTTGGTACTCTCCTATTGAGATAAATCCACCTGTGTGAGTTCCAACAGCGACTTCTTTGCCACTACGATAATTTTTTGCATTTGATTTTGACTTTTCAACACACTTCGGATCTGCCCAGAGCCGCTTCTAGCTTTTCCATAAATCTTCATGTATAAAATCTTGCCTAATCCCTTTCTCTTTGATTTTAGAAATGAAATTTTTATACACAGTTGCTGCCTTAGTCATCCACTATTTCTTTACTGTAGTATCACTAATGGAAGAATACCAATAGAAGTTTTTCTAAAATAAATTTCAAAAGTAACAACCTAATATTCTATTTATAAAAGTGAATACGCTTTAAAAACTCAATTATGAGGAAGATGTATACCTTAAATTTCCCAAAATAGCCATCTTTTATATCACTTAAGACACCTTTCTAATTGATTCCATTGTGATCAAGTTCACTTTTGAAAGATTCATCTATGCTATTGGAGCATGTTTTAGAAGGTTGCAATCTGTATCAATGTGAAGACATTATTTGGAGATCTATAATAAATCAAAAATAATATACAATAATAATAGAAAAAACATGGACTAACCCTGCAGAAGTCAAAGTAACAAGGGTCCGAGCATGGATCCTATTGGAATTACCTTTCCAATTATGTTGTAAGCAGATATACCCTTACTTATTTGGTTTCTTTGAGTATACGTACCTGAGTTTCTCTGATTTGGAGAAGTGGGAGATGATTTAGGTGTTGTAGGGTTGCTACGATGATAAGAAGCTTGAACCATTGGTATACTACGAGGAATCAACGGTTGAACTTGATTTGTATCATCTTGACCACCTATACCACCTGTTGAGGACTAAAAGTAGTAGGAGTGAGAATAGTAGTCATGCTTAAAGTTATAGCAGGAATACTCCTAACTACAGACTTGCCTACACACCATGTGCTTCCTCGACCTTCACCTTTACCTCAAGTCATATCTATAAATAAAAAACTGTATTAGCTAAGTGGAAATAAGATATAAAATGAATAATCCTAGAAGACCCAGACAAATATATTATATGGTATCAGAAAATCTAAAAGCACATATCTGATCCAAAAAAGAAAAGCTCATCTTTCTCTTTTTATAACCAGTCAAATCTGTATCTGCAGTAAATATGTACATTTAATCCTATGTAACATTGGAATCCTACAAAATACTAATTATGTGCACTTGTAACATTGGAATCCTACAGTAAATATGTAATTCTGTGCACATGTAACACTAGAGTCCTATAGAATACTCACAATAAGATAGAACATTGTAATTATGTGCACAAGAACTCCTCTCAAATCAAGAATCACCTACAAATCAACAACCATAAAAAACTAAAACATATATATATACATATATATATATATATATATGTAAAGAGAGAGAGAGAGAGAGAGAGAGAGAGAGAGAAAGAAAAATGACTGCAAGTCAATTTCATTTATTCATTTGTGGGGACGAAGACCATGGAAAGCAACCAGGGATACTGCTATTTGTTCTTTACAGCTTATTGCATTCATTCATTTTTAGGAGGAAGTTGATTGGTTAAGACACTCACCTATTTGGTTTCTTTGAGTAGATATACCTTCAACTGTTGGGTTGATCTGATTTGGAGAAGTGGGAAATGATTCAGGTGGTGTAGGGTTACTAGCATTACCAAAAGTTTGAACCGTTGGTGTACTATGAGGAATCAATGGTTGAACTTGATTTGTATCATCTTAACCACCTATGCCACCCGTTTGAAGACTAATAGTAGTAGGAATGAGAATAGTAGGTATGTTTGAATTAATAGCAGGATTACTCCTAACTGCAGACTTGCCTACATGCCCTGTGTTTTCTCGACCTCTACCTTTAGGCATATCTATTAAAAAAACTCTATTAGTTAAGTGAAAATAAGATAAAAATTGAATAATCCTAGGAGAAGCAGTAAATATATAGATAAGGTAAGAAAAATTGTAAAAGCACATATCTGATCCAAAAAATAAAAGCTCATCTTTCTCTTTTTAGAACCAGTCAAATCTGTATCTATAGTAAATATGTACATTGAATCCTATCTAACATTGGAATCCTACAAAATACTAATTTTGTGCATATGTAACATCAGAATCCTATAGTAAATATGTAATTTTGTGCAAATATAACATTGGAATCCTGCAAAATACTTACAACAACATAGAAGGGGGGAAGGGGAATCAGAGATGGTAGATAATCTACTTTTGAACATCAATTTTTAAGTCTTTACAGAAAACTTGTAAGGAAAGCAAACTTGTAGCCTAAAAGCATGGATGAGAAATGAAGAGTCAAAAATTGACAACAAGGATATAATAGAAGCAATCCAAACAACTAGACTCTAAACTAATACATAGAATATATAGATGATTATTCAGTCAAAACTTAATAGAAGCGGAAAAAATAGATGAAAGATCCAACTAGAAAATTAGTAGATGATCATAATCTTGTATAGAAAATAAAAATTAGGAAAAAGAAGATATAGATTAAAAGGGTCAAACCTTAAACAATGGCTAAAGGAGAAGCTTTTTCTACTTTAATTAGATACAAAGAAGGAGTAGCAACAAGTTTGGAGTAAATAGTGAAAAAAGAAAAAGAAAATGATACTAGTTTGACAAAATTACTGCTTACAAAATAAAATTAAGATACAGTAGCATGTTTTTTACTAAGCATTAATCACTATTTGTATCTTCTTCAAAATATTCCTCTTCCTCATCCTCAGTTTTCTCAGTTTCATACTCTTCTTCTATAGATTCCTCTTGGATATCATGATGCTCTTACAATAAATCATAAATCAATGGATTCATCGATTTTAATTAAGCCACCATTTGGATCATGTTAGTGTATACTTTCATCTGTGGCAATATTCATAACTTTCTCATAGACTTCAACTTCTTCAACTTGAAATGGAATATTCAGTTCTGTAGTGGTCTCAATTTCCTCATCGAGTAATTCAATAACATTTTGAGTTTGACCTTCAATATAGCTGCCCAATCATCCTTATCCTTTTTCTTGCTAGGATAAGACACATAACACACTTGAGTTGCTTACATTGTCAGAATAAAAGGTTGACATTTTTTACATCACTGATAATGGTTAATATCAACCAATTTATACTGATTATTCTTTTTAACACCAACATCCATAATTGGGTCAAACAATTCACATTTGAATAGTACAGTTCCCTTTAAAGGTGCTTCACGGTATTCCACTTCTATAATTTCTTTTATCCACCTATAGAAATCATCAAAATTTAGATCTGAAACACAAACTCCACTATTCATTATTGATCTGGCACTACCATGAAAATCTATATGAAATTTGTATCCATTAACAAAATACACTGAATGACATGTAGCGCCTATCAATGGTCAACAAGCAAGACTACGGAGGAATTCATTCTCAATATGATTGAGTTGGACCTATTTAGAAGATTATAAAATTTAGTTCAATTTCATAAGTCAATTTAAGTGCATAATTTTGTAGAAGATATTAGTTTGTGAAGCCTTACATATTCTTTGAACTATATAGAGAAATTTGCTTCAAGGCTCTCATTTGTTTGATCCTGAGAGAGATTTGAAAATTCTTCTTGTAAACGTTGCGCGAACATAATACATTGAAAGAACATAAGTTCAATTTCAATTCATGATATATGAATATTCTTATAAAATTAATTTGATACAACTAACTTTTGTTATCTCACAAGTGGGTCAATCTCTTCACA
This sequence comes from Capsicum annuum, assembly GCF_002878395.1. Lineage (NCBI taxonomy): Eukaryota > Viridiplantae > Streptophyta > Magnoliopsida > Solanales > Solanaceae > Capsicum > Capsicum annuum. The sequence goes on along the minus strand of NC_061111.1, from coordinate 223,428,704 downwards.
ATTTAGTAAAATATAAGTTTGGGCAGCCTTGATTTCTTCAAAAGTTAAATTCCTCTTTTTTTATTCTCCCCATAATCGACCTAGATGGATAAATGTTGATATATTTTCTTCAATATCTTCCATAATACCACCATCATTATTATGATCTATATTATTATTGCGCTTTATGACATGTGATTCAAAATAAAATGAAAACAGTTCAAGTATGCTTCACATATGGAACCCTCAATACTTGCTTTATTCTCAATCATTCTTTTAAGAGTTTCAAGATACCTAAATATATAAATGGATAAACCATTATATTTGAAAAGTTCCATATAACATACTTGTCACAAGTTCAACATAAAGTTTTGCATTTACCTTTCAAAAGTATACATCTATTAGTGTTGTACCGTTTCAACAATCTTTTCTTTATATAGAAGATGCACAGGCAGATGTTTCATTGAGTCAAATAAATCTGTATTCAAAGAACCCTGTATGAAATATACATTCAAACTTGCACAAGATTTATGAAATATCTCCCTGTAATCTGTCCATGTCATCCACTTGAAGAGTAGTCGATATAAGATCTTTAAAGAATAAGCTCAATTCTACAAGTTTTGTCATACATTACTTAGAAGTAGTTCATGAAAAGTAATAGGCATCAATCATTGCATGAACACATGTCAATCATGATTTTTCATGCCAAATAACCATTTTGTAGTTATGTCTAGACATCAACCCAAATTTGAAATATATGCATATGGAAATTTTAAGCCTTTCACCCAATTGAACAAGATAATGTTTTCTTCTTTGTCTATTGTATATATAGCTTTGGGATATTTTCCAGTAGCATCCTTTGCCAACTAAGGTCGATCACAGTAATTTACCAACGAGTTTGTGGATTGTCTTTGGTTTTCTAATCAATATTAAGGACTGTGTTACATACATTATCAAAAAAAATCTTAATATACATGATATCAAGGTTATGTAAAATCATGTTAGAACTCTAATAAGGAAAATCCCAAAAGGTGATTCGCTTTTTCCATCCACAAGACCTACATATTCTCTTATTAACTTCTTCTGCATCTAACTATGTTATTTTTCTCATTCCCAAATCACAAATTTGATTTAATATTTCTTCTCTAATTCTGTAGGGTAGTGGTGATCTTTTAATAGTCTGACCTTTAAGGAAGTTTTTACGATCTCTCCTAAATGGATGATGTTGGTCAAGAAATATTTCTGTGACAGTCAAACCATGATGTTTTTCGACCATGTTGTAATCTAAAGGATTATGTTTCCTCCATTTAATAAGGACAAACAAACTTACCTGTAGTACTCCATCCTGATAATATAGAATTTGCTGGAAAGTCACTGATTGTCCACATCAAAGCTGCCCTTAATTAAAAGTTTTGATTTTTTGAGATATTAAATGCTTCTACACTTGTCTCCCATAACAAGGTCAATTCCTTTATTAGATGATACAAATAAACATCAATTTTATATTTGAAATTGTTTGGTCCTTGAACAATGACAGTAAGAACATATAAGTCTCTTTTATGCACATCCCTGAAGGTAAATTATATGGAGTGATAATTACTGGCAATGAAGAATATTTCCTCTTAGACTGACTGAATGGTTGGAAACCATCAGTACATAACCCCAACCTTACATTTCTTAGTTCATCGACAAAGAAAAGGATAAGTTTCATTGAAGTTCTTCCAAGCTTCAGAGCCTGAAGGATGACGCATTACCGCATCCTCTTTTATATATTCATGATGTCATCTCATGTCAGCAGTTGTATTATGGGATGCATATAATCTATTCAATCTAGAAATCAAAGGAAAATAATACATTCTCTAGTAAGGGATCAATTTCCTCTTACGAGAGCCAACACGACGCTTATACCTCTCTTTGTCAAAAAATTTACAAGAGGTAAGATGTTCATCGTCATCTCAATACAACATACATCTCAATTCACAACAGTCAATCATTTCAACCGGTAAACACAAGCTACGCACTAGCTTCTTAGTCTGATAATAATTATCAATCAGCAGGTTATCTTTAGGTAAAGCATCCTTAAACAATTATATCATTTGGTTAAACCTTTTATACCCTTTTTTTCCCCAAGGGTCGAGGAATTTTTTCAATTAAACTAACGGTTTTGAGTAGGGATTATTTTTATCATTTTCAGAGTAGCCACTTGAAATTGAGTTATGGAGTTCTAAGTCACCTTATTAAATCCCTAATCAAAGAAAATGACTCTTTATTGGTCTGGAAAAACAAATGATCGGGTAAGAAATTTTGTTGACCGAGGGGAAGGTGAGGCACCGCTTAAGTCCCGTGGTTCTAGCACGGTCTCTTTTATCAACTTATACTTAACTTAAATTATTTTTATAAATTATGTTTGAAGGACTTAATTCGCTCATTGTTAATGTCTACTTTTTGTCTATACCTCTTGTATTAAGTTGGTGAAAATTAATCTTTTAGGGATGATCTTTGTTGAGGTGCAACATTGCATCCTTGAATTATTTTTGAACGTGTCAAAAAAATGCGTACGCCACATTCTTAATCTAGAAAAATATATTAAATGGCCTAAAGCTTGTCTAGCATTAAGGACATTTGTTGTCTTAAACTCGAGGCAATTTTCTTATCCGTTTTTATTCTCTTTTCTCTTTTATTTTTTGCAACGATTCTTGAATTAACTCGCAACCCGTCTTGCTCTCTTACAAATAGATTTTTCCTCTTTTTTTATTATTGTGATGTGTCTTTGATAAATTCGCAACCCTTTTCACTCATTTCACATGATTCATTGATTTTTCAGGTTATAAGATTAACGTTAATAACATACTAAAGTAAACACTTCAATCTCCACATACACGCAGAATATCTTAACTAAATATTATAAACGGAGATTTAATGCTTAAAGAAAAAAAAAACATCACGTAAAGAAAGCTAAATTAAAAAAGAAAAGAAAAATAAAGAATCTTGGAATACATGAATACGGAACACAACAAAAAATATTGCAAAATTGAATCTGATAGGGATTTCTTTTGGATACTGACTTAATGGACTTTTGTTGATTCTTTTTAAATAAATGAATAAATAAAATAATGACAAGTAGATTTTGACCATCTGCATTTTGGATTAGCCCATTTATTTATTTTTCTAAGATAAAAAATGTTGGAGCTCAGATCATAATTCCATTCCTCAAATAATTAAGGTTAACTAGAATTGATCACTAATAACAGTAAAGCTCTTTCCTATTTTTACTACATAATAGGAATGAACATATGATTCATTAAAACTAAAAAAAAAAAAAAAAGAATCAAATATCCAGTACTAGTACCTTTTCAATTTTTATGTCTTCTATGTTTTTAGTAAAAAAAATAATCATAATTCAAGCTTAATGACTCTCAAGATACAAACAACAACATCCAAAACTCCATTTTTATCCTAACATACGATTTATGGTTTAGAACACAACTAGACTCTAATATGGATGTTAACCAAATGCAGCAAGTAACATCAAGATTATTCACTTTTACATTCTTAACGCATTTAACTTTTGAAAATATCTCATCTAATGTTCCATATAAATTTAATTAACGCTGATCCAATAGAGAAAATAATTACAAATAAAGATGTAGAGCAAAACTTCATATAAATAATAAACTACAAATACTAAATAATATAAGAAAACATTGAGATAACTTCATTCATGCTTTGATTCACCATGAAACTTATAAAAATAATAATTCAGGAGTTGGATAAGGACCTGTAGGAAAGACCAAACTGAATATAAAATAAGAATATCTTCATCGAAAACTCGAAACGGAACCCAAAGTCCTAACCCTAACTCTTTTCCCTCTAATCTTTTCCTTCTTTTTTTTCCAAGTTTTTCTTTTTCTTCTAGTTGGTGTCCATGTGTTCTCTTTGTGTTTTCTCACAAAATGCTCTTCTTTTTTTCCTTGTTTTCTTCTTACATTTTTTTTCGTTGTGTTATGTGTGTGTATATCTAGGGGTGGAATGTGCAGATGTTCTTGGTGAGGGAATAAGAGTAGTATGTGTTTATAGAGTAGGTGGGTGCATGTGTGCAGTTCTAGAATAATGGGGGGAAGTTAAGGAAAGTGGGGGATTGCATGAAACGTGGGGTTGGGTAGTTTTTAGGATAATGTTTCTCCTTTATTTTTTAATTATATTTTTTTAATTTTTCTTACAAAATAAAATAAATAATAATGAAAAACTATTACTAATTAATTTTAATACATAAGAAAATATAAGAAAAATTTATAACTAGCTTAAAAATAAAATATAATTAAGAAAATAATAAAATTACTAGATTATTTCTTAAAATCTAGATTAAAAGAAAAATATATTTTTTTTTGAAAAATTCTTATTATTTACAAAAGCTAAATAAAAATAAAACATATTCTAGAATATATCACTATTTTTAACTCTTTTCTACACATTTTTTTTAATGAAACCTATCAAAAATGAAATAAGAGCTAAAATTAATATTGAACAAATATAAATATTTAATGCCGAAAAATAGGTTAAAACTCGGGGAAGGTCAAAATCGTGTGTCTACATTTTGCCCCTCTTTGTTTGAAATCTCAGGAGAGTTTTCATATGAAGAAGTAGACAACGAGATGAGTTTTGAGCCTCCGGTTATTCAAAAGGGTGTAATATATATATATATACATACATATATATGTGTATATATATATATGTATACATATATATGTATATATATGTATATATATGTATACATATATATATATATATATATATATATATATACATATATATATGTGTGTATATAGAAAAAAAATGTGACCGAGTCCTGATTTTGAACTGCCTACATATCCTGAGTTATAAGGGCATCAGGTCATGTGTAGTTCAGAGAGGTGAAATAGTGGGACGACGAGTTAGTGATCGAGTGAGGTTTTGTCGAGTCTTTGATTCCGACTTTTATTTTTACATCCAAATGAATAAAAAAAATAAAAAATGAAGATACAAGTGAAAGATCCTATCTATGCGGCTTTTCTGAAATCTTGACTTGAATCTTCATTACTTCTCAAATGGTGAGATAATCATTACTTTTAGTTGAACTTGGAATATGAAATGTTCCTCCGTATTGACTCTTGGTACTGGATAAGAACTTGAAAATTGACTTATTCTTCAGACTTTCATCTGACTTGAACTTAAAAATCATCACTCCTGAACTTGCAACGGATAATCTTCACTCAAGTTTTCAGACGAGCTCCTAACTTGCTATTTCATCATCCTATTCTCCAGGCGGGCTCCTAATTTGTACTTTCTTCACCCTATTCTTCAGGCGGGCTCTTGACTTGTAATTTCCTCACCCTGTTCTCAGGCGGGCTCCTGAGCTTCAAAATTAAAAATAATTTTGATTCTCTAAACATGTTCCTGAACTCAAAGTAAAAAGTGAACTATAAAAGTAAAGTCCCATTATACAAAAGATTCTTGAGATGAAAAGTAAAGTTCCATTATCCAGGAAGGTCCTGAATGAAAATTAAAGTCCCATTTTCTTGGAGGGTCCTGAGAAAAAAATAAAATCTCACCCTTAAAATCCCATTATCCAGGAAGGTTCTGAGCAGAAAGTAAAATCTCATTATCCAGAAGGGTCCTGAGCAGAAAATAAAATCTCATTATCCAGGAGGTTCTTGAGAAGAAAATAAAATCCCATTATCCAGGAGGGTCCTGAGCATAAAGTAAAATCCCATTATCTAGGAGGGCCTTGAGCAGAAAGTAAAATTCCATTATCTAGGAGAGTCCTGAGCAAAAAATAAAATTCCACTATCCAGAAGAGTCTTACGCAAAAAGTAAAATCCTATTATCTAGAAGGGTCCTGAGTAGAAAGTAAAATCTCATTATCCAGGACGGTCCTGATCAGAAAGTAAAATCCCATTATCCAGGAGAGTCATAAGCAGAAAATAAAATTCCACTATCCAAGAGGATTCTAAGCAGAAAATAAAATTTCATTATCCAGAATGGTCCTGAGCATAAAGTGAAGTCTCATTATCCAGGAGGGTCCTAAGCAGCAAAGTAAAGTCTCAAATAATATGAATAAAATTTTTTGACACAGTTTGAACTAGAAAAAAATAAGAGTGTTAACGGATCATAACTTTTGAAAAACACAATAAAGAGGATGAATCATAGTCTTGATAAAGAAATGCGTCTCTTAAGAATAAAACTGATACCAAAATTAAGAAGTGTGTCTCCTAAGAGTTAACGTGGAGGACTCTAACTAGAAAGTGTATTTTCTAGGAGTAAAGGTTCATATTAGGAAGTGTGTCACCTAACAAATAAAAATTAAATTACCCAAACAAGGAAATGTGTCTCCTAGAGGTTAAATGGAATGACTCGACTATAAAGTACATCTCTAGGAGTAAAGGTTCAAGTTAGGAAATGTGTCACCTAACAAATGAAAACTAAAATATCCAAACAAGAAAATGCGTCTCATAGTAGTCAAATGGAAGAACTCGAATAGAAAGTGTAAATTCTAGGAGTAAAGTTTCAAGTTAGGAAGTATGTCACCTAACAAATGATAAATTACCCCAAAAAGGAAGCATGCATCCTAGGGGCTAAGTAAAATGACTCAACTAGAAGGTACGTCTTCTAAGAGTAAAGGTTCAAGTTAGGAAGTGTATCACCTAACAAACAACACTGGAAATACCCATACAAGGAACTGTGTCTCCTAGGGGTTTAGAATGATGAATTTTTATCATGATTGTGTTTACCGAACTTTCTTAGCAATACTGCCTCTTGCATTTACAAAAGTGGGAAATCACACCTTTTGATATTTAGGCTTTGAAGCCCTTGATTTAAAGGTAACATGCGTTTTTGTTTCATAAAAAGAAAACTTGTTTGTTTAAAACATGGTGGTTGGTTTGTGGCATTTGGCTACTGAGGCGACCGCTCTTACATTTGTCATGCGCAGCTCCATTTTAAATTGTTGATAGGTATCGCTGACTTGACATACTTTTGACCCCAAATTCTGGCTACTGAAAGTATTTGACTCAAATCGTATTTTCCTAGCAAGATGTCTTTGGGTTTAACTTCTAATACATGATTTTATACTCTCATAAGTCAAAAAAAACTGTCGGATGACAAGCATTCTTGAGTACCTTACTTTATTTTGAAACATGTTATCTTTGTGTGTCGGTTTTTGTCTTGCTTTGTGTAATTGAAGGACTTGGTAGCAAGTTTTGAAGTTCTTTCTCACTTGTATTGACATAAATTTGACTCAAATATAAGAAAAAAAATGATAATGACTTTTCATTTGACAACAAAGATACAAAAATAAAAAATAAAAATATAGAAAGAAAAGAAAAAGATAATAGATATCCCCTTTTCGAAAACGACAGAAAGAAAAACTCATCTGAGTGTAGTAGCTAGTTCTAGTGATTATGACATGCATTTTAAATTAAACAACCCGCTCTTTTCATTCCAATCATTTATTGACTTTTTCAACTTATTTAATTTTAAACCAAGTTGTTCTTGAGCTTTTTGCCTCTAGATTGCAGACCTTCTTCGGCTAGTGGTGCCTTAATGGGTTTTCCCCAGCAAGCCTCTCTCATTTTTATTTTATCTCAACTCACTGTCGTCTTATGGTGACCATGAGGGTTTTCACCAATAAAACTCTCTCATTTTTATTTTTCTCACAACTCGCTATCGTCTTATGGTGCCCATAAAAGTTTTCACCTATAAGACCCTCTTATTTTTATTTTTCTTATAATTTTTTGCTGATGAAGGAAAGTAGTACCCAAACTATGAAACATCATATACTCATAACATGCTTAGCCTTTACATTCTCAAAGATTGATCTGAAGGTCTTTCTTTGATTGTAACTTGGCATTTGGATAGAGTTAAAAATAAAAGGCGGCATGAGGCTCAGAATATACATAACATAGGGCAGGACTTATAACTTTTGGAATCGACTCATAAATAACATAGTTTTTTCCCCAGTTTTATTTCATACTGGGTAACTTGATTTTTTATTTGGTTGGACCGAACCCCAGAATAGGGTTGCCTACGTATCTTGTCGTATCAGGTCAAATGTAGTTCAGACATATCATTCTTTTGCTTGCTTGCTTGATTTTTTTTACTCTATTTTTTCATTTTTTTTATTTTTCTATTTTTGAAATTTTTTTCTGACTCTATTTCTCTTTCTTGACACTTTTCTTTTTCTTTCTTTTTTCTTTGAACTTGTAGTCTTTATTTTGATTCAAAAAGAAGGGACATGAAAGGAAATAAAACTAAAGCTCAAAGGAGATAACAAAGGATGACACAACATTTGGATAGCAGAATAAAATGCCTTCATCATACCAATTCTTAAAAACGCTAGTAAATTACATGCAATTTGAGAGTGGAACATAAGATCATACGCATTTTTTTCAACATTGACCGTGACTAAGCACATGCACGTGTGTCACTTTCTTCATGCTCGTAAAATACACAGGTCCACTCGTGTTGTACTTTCCTCACAATAGATGACTCATGCCTTTTTTTGAGCCAGCTTTCTTTCTCTTCTCCTGACAATGGAAACTATATATCCTCTGATTGATCTTGATTCAAAAACTTGAGATGGACCTTCTCATTGAAGACTAAGTCATTTTTATTCGCAAAGTGATTGCCTCAGTATATTCAAATGAGGTTGTAACTAGGACCTTAAACATCTCAACACTTTAGTTATTTTCTTATACCCTTTTTTTTTCAATTCTAACTTCTTGGTTCTATAGTTTTTGGATTAGAATGAGTTTTAAGATCTAACTAAAAATTCAGCATGCATATTATATCACTAAAACCTTAATAAAACATATTGTGTAAGGAAAATAAATGAATAATGTATATTAAGAATAAAAGGTAAAGGGACACTACATATTATTGAAAAGGAAAAAAATAAATAAATGAAAGAGTTTGAACATAAATGACAAAGAAACAAGACAAGACAGACTTCGAACTAAAATCCTAAAATAATTCAGAAAATAGAAAGAAAAACAAAACAGACTACCAAAAACTCCCTCCTCATGGGGAGCAGAGTGACTTTCGAATTGTCGAGATTGACATCTTAGCCACTGATTTGCACATCAACCTTAATGTAGTCTCCATAATCATGGCTACAACTTTGGTTTTTCTTCTTGACCCCAAAGTATCCCTGACTATTCAGAATTGTCTGAGTTATAGCCTTAAGGGCTACTTGACTTGCAACTTTTCAAGATTTAATTCCATTTTCAACCATTTGATTATTTCAACCAAGGTTTTACCTACTGTAGAAAGCAAGAGATTAAAGTACTCATGCTCTTATCGTTGGAGGAAGACATCAATCATCTTCATCTTTTTTGTTGATGCAGATTTCTACGGAATCAACTGATTTTAAATTTAGAGGATCAAAATTCTCTTCTTTTTTGTTTAGAAGGAGAGACAATCATTTTTCTTTTTAAAGGTCATCGAACCCATGGAGGACTGCCTACGTATCTCTCTAAGATGAGAATCAGGTGTGCATAGCTCGAGAAGATCACAAAAACTACAAAAAATTCATTTTTTTTAGAAAATGGTCATTAAATTTAGTGGACAAAATACTCTCTTGGGTTTCACCAAGTTTCCTAAAGCCGTTCAACATTCAAATGGGTCTTCCAAATAAATATCAAAAAGCACATAGGATGCACATATTGGTTATTATAAAAGGGACACTTGTCCTAAATGAACTTGACCCCTGTGCCGATTCCCGCTAAGTCAAATGCATATGATTCAAATAAAGCAGAGCCTAATAGGGATAATCACATCTGAGTTTTAGTTCTATTAAGTTTGACCTAATTGGAATAGGTGTCTAGACTGACTTACTCGATCAGTCTCTCGAGTCGGGAAGGGACAACTTGTTCGGTAAAAGTGCTATTTTGACTTTTTTGCTGGTCCAAACCCGCCTAACATATGTGACTAATAATCCTTCACCAGTTGCCTTAGCACTCTGGCTATCTCAAGAAGAAAGTAGGATGCATACTTTACATTCTTTCTATCCTATGTTTCGGAGACTCGGAGGGGGTGTGCAAGAGAAGACAGTTTATGATATAATTCAACAATATCAAAGCGATAAATGAGCGACAAGTAGAACATTAGGCTATCAAACACAATATCTAAATAATTAAAGAAAGTAAACGCCAATATCGAAAGCTCGAATTCTGATTATTCCCCAGCAGAGTCGCTAGAGATGTCACACCCCTTTTTCGCCCAAAGGATAGAAGGATTTTTTCAATTAAAATGACGGTTTTGAATAAGGATTATTTTTATCATTTACAGAGTTGTCACTTGGAATTAAGTTATGGTGTTCCAAGTCACCTTATTGAATCCCTAATAAAAAAAATTACTCTTTATTGGACTTCAAAAATAAAAAATCAGGTAAGGAATTATGTTGATCAAGGAAAAGGTGTGAGGCATCCATCGAGTCCCGTGGTTCTAGCATAGTTGTTTTTATCAACTTATACTAAACTTATTTTGATAAATTATGTTTGAAGCCCTAATTCGGTCATTGTTAATGTCTACTTTCTATCTATACCTCTTGTATTAAGTTGGTGAAAATTAATCTTTTAGGGACGATCTTTGCCAAGGTGCAACAACACATCCTCGAGTTATTTTTAAACATCTTAGAAAAATATGTACGCAACATTCTTAATCGAGACAAATATATTAAACACGCCTAAAACTTATCTAGCATCAAGGGTATTCGTTTGTCTCTTTAAACTCGAGGCAATTTTTCTTATCTATTCTTATTCTCTTCTCTCTTTTATTTTTTGCAACGATTCTTGAATTAATTCGCAACTTGCTTTGCTCTCTTACAAATAAGTTTTTCCTCTTTTTGTTTTTTTAATTATTATGATGGGTCTTATATAAATCCGCAAACTTTTTCACTCATTTCACATGATTCATTGATTTTTAGGTTATAAGATTGATCTTGTCCCAAAACGTTAGATAGCATACTAACGTAAACACTTACTTCAATCTCCACATACACGTAGAATATTTTAACTAAATATTATAAATGGAGATTTAATGCTTAAAGGGAAAAAAAACATCACGTAAAGAAAGCTAAATAAAAAAAAAGAGAAGAAAAATAAAGAATCTTGGAATACATGAATACGGCACACAACAAAAAATATTGCAAAATCGAATCTGATAGGGATTTCTTTTGGATACTGACTTAATGGACTTTTATAGTTTTTTAAAAAAACAAACAAAATCATGACAACTAGATTTTGACCATCCGCATTTTGGATTAGCCTATTTATTTATTTTTCTAAGATAAAAAATGTTGGACCTCATATCTTAATTCCATTTTTATTTTTAATTATTTAAATAATATTTATACATCAAATAATTATGTCTAACTAGAATTGATCTCTAATAACAGTAAAGCTCTTTCCTATTTTTACTACATAATAATAGGAATAAACATATGATTCCTTAAAACCAAAAAGATTAAAAGTAAAAATAAATCAAATATTCAGTGCTAGTACCTTTTCAATTTTTATCTCTTCTTTGTTTTTAATAAAAAAATAATAATAATTCAAACTTAATGAATCTCAAGATACAAACAACAACAACAACCGAAACTCCATTTTTATCCTAACTTATGTTTTAGGGTTTAGAACTCAGCTAGACTCTAATTTGCATGTTAAACAATGCAGAATGTAACATCAAGATTATTCACATTTACATTCTTAACACATTTAATTTTTGAAAATATTTCTTCTAATGTTCCAAACAAATTTAATTAATGTTGATCCCATACAAAAAATAATTTATTTATTTTTTGGTCAGAAATAAAAAAATAATTACAAGTAAAGATGTAGAGCAAACCTTCATATAAATAATAAACTACACATTCTAAATAATATAAGGAAACATTCAGATAACTTCATTCATGCTTTGATTCACCATGAAACTTATAAAAATAATAATTTTGATTCACCATGAAACTTATAAAAATAATAATTCAGGAGTTGAATAAGAACCTGTATAATAGACCAAACTAAATATAAAATAAGAATACCTTCATCAAAAACTCGAAACTGAACCCAAACTCCTAATCCTCACTATTTTCCTTTCTTTTCCCTCTAATCTTTTCCTTTCTTGTTTTCTCCAAGCTTTTCTTTTTCTTCTAGTTGGTGTCCGTGTGTCCTCTATGTGTTTTCTCACAAAATGTTCTTGTTTTCCTTGTTTTCTTCTTACTTTTTTTTTCATTATGTCATGTGTGTGTATATTTAGGTGTGGAGTGCGCAGATATTCTTGGTGAGGGAATAGAAGTAGTGTGTGTTTATATAATACTCCCTATGTTTTAAAATCAATGAACTATTTTGACTTGACACAAAGTTTAAGAAAATAAAGAAGACTTTTGAATCTAGTGACCTTAAATTAAAGTTGTGTCAAATGTACCAAAATGTCCTTTAATCTTGAGGTCCTAAACATATTATGTGGAAAGTTGAAATTAAAGTATTGTCAAAAAGGAAAAGAGATCATTCTTTTTTAAATAGACTAAAAAGAAAAGTAGATCATTCTTTTTTAAACGGAGGGAGTATATGAATGCATGTGTGCAGTTGTGGAATAATGGGGGCAGTTGAGGAAAGTGGGGGGTTGCAGAAACATGGGGTTGGGTAGTTTTTATGATAATTTTTCTTTTTCTTTTATTAGTTATATTTTCTATATTATAAATGTATTTACATTATAGTGAATGTCTATCAAGATCTAATAAGATCTAGTTGATATCTATCAGGATTTGAAGTATCTGTCTTTTAGTCAGAAACTAAGAGTATTTTTCCCTATAAATAGAGGGGTTTTATTCATTGTACATGTCATGGTAAACTTAGGATTTACTAGAATAAAAGTTCATAAATTGATATGAACGATTGTGACATCTCGAAGATGTGCATATTGAATATTAGACATGTATTAAAGAACTAGAAGATTCTTTGGGAATTGTTTATGTCGCTTGTTCTCGTGATAAGTTGGTTGGACCAACTAATGTTGGAATGAAATTCCTTAAATCTGAAAAGTATAAAAGGTGAATATGGGCCTGTTCACCAGTCATATGATCTATTAAGATGTATTGACATAAGATGATCACATGTACATTCATTGTCAACTTGCCGTTTGACATTCATACAGTTGCTTATTTCAATAAAATTAAGTCAAGAGCATAACTTCAGACAGTGTAATCAAGACAATTCATCTTGATGATGATGGTCAGGCATTGAATGTCTTCGATAAATAGCTAAACCATTACTAATGAGAACAAAGCTTCATGTGTTGGTCGAAAATATGATATGTTTCATACAATAGCACTTGTATGCATTAGACCAATAAATTATGACTATTTCTTCTCTCTCAAAGTTGATTCTGAGTCAAAAATCATACGTTGCCATCTAATAGTTTTGATGTGCGGTATATGATTAATGAATATACCATGATGCACAAAGATGAATTCCTCAAAGAAGATGGAGGATGTATGTTAGTTTTCCCAACACAAGGGAGAGATTACAAGCAACTATGAGATATGTTAGGAATTATCATACATCCTCATTCAAAATATAATTCAATTCAAATGTCGAAAGTATCTCATATTAAGCTGCAAGTGATCTTATTTTGTGTCCTAAAAGGACAAAGTCTACGCATAAGTAAAGCATGATAGACCAATCTATTCTAAATGAAATAATTCTTGAAACGAATAAGGAGCAAATAATCATAATAAGAAGGTAATGTGCTCTTGAAGAGCCTACAACATAACACTTCATGAAACCTTATGAGAGGTTCAGGCACCTAAAAATAAAGAAGTGATGAGATCTTAAAATGTTATGTCGCATTGTGAACCGATACAAAATAAGAAATCGTTGACGATATCTTTGATACAATATTGGCACAATATTGTGAAATATTATGAGGATTTGAATTCTACGTTAATTTAAGCATGCTAACGTGAAAATATTTATCAAGTGACATAAAAGGATGCATCTTGGTAAGCGTAAAATTTATTTGATTTGCAGTCCAGACACTTGAAGATGTCACACATGAAATGTTGAATATTGTCACTTGACAAAATATATATGAAAACTTCTTTAAGGATTCAAAATATAAAATTTTCTGGGAAACTTATTGATAATCCTTATATTATATAAGCTTATAGCTTGAAAATTATTGAAACTCTTGGAGAGTTTTCAAAGCAATTGATTATTTGCTGAAATAAGAAATATACCGAATTAGATTAGTTATGAAGTACCATATCTTAGTGCAAGTGGTGCACTCATGTATCTTACAAATACTACAAGGCCCGATATAGCCTTTTTGGTCAATTTGTTAGCAAGATATATTTATGATCCTACTAGGAGACATCAGAGTTGAATAAAACACGTGATTTTGTTTTATTCTAAAGATTCCAGTCCCGATCTTATTGGCATGCTGATGTGGGTACTTATCTGACTCATATAAAGCTCAGTCTCAAACAGGCTATATGTTTATATATGTGGTACTGTCATATCTTGGAGTTATACAAAGTAGTCTATCATAGCCATTTCATCGAATCATTCTGAGATAATAGCTATTCATGAAGCAAGCCAAGAATGTGTATGGTTGAGGTCCATGATACATCTCATTTGAGAAAAATGTGGTGTGAACTATGACAATCTACCCATAATTTTATACAGAGATAATGCAACATGAATAGCACATCTTAAGGAAGGAGTCATAAAAGGAGATAGAACGAATCACATTTTGCCAAAGCTTTTCTTCGTACATGAGCTACAAAATAATAATGATATTAATGTGCAATAGATTCGTTCAAGTGACAATATGGCTGATTTATTCACCAAATCTTCTCCAATTGCAACTTTCAAGAAGATGTTGCACAAGATTGAGATGCAAAGGCTCAAGGATATTCTCATTATGGGGAGTTGATATACATTGTACTCTTTTTCCCTTACGAGGTTTTGTCTAACTGGGTTTTCCTTGTAAAGTTTTTAATGAGGCAGCCTATATGCATATTGTTAGAGATGTGTACTCTTTTTCCTTCACTAGATTTTTTCCTACTAGTAAGGTTTTAACGAGACACATTATCTATCTAGACATTCAAGGGGGAGTGTTATAAATGTATTTACATTATAGTGAATGTCTATCAAGATTTAATAAGATCTAGTTGATATCTATCAGGATTTGAAGTATCTGTATTTTAGTCAGAAACTAGAAGTATTTTCCCATATAAATAGAGGGGTTTTATTCATTGCATTCTCAATCAAGATTATCTCTCATCCCACAAGAGAAATAAAGAAGTCCCCCTCTTCTCTCTCTATTTATTCTTGTTGTTCTTTATTTATATTTCATAACATTCTAAATTTTATTTTACAAAATAAAATAAACAATAATGAAAAACTATTATTAATTAACTCTAATACTTAAGAAAATATAAGAAAAATTTATAACTAGGTCAAAAATAAAATATAATTAAGAAAATAATAAAATTACTAGCTTATTTGTTAAAATCAAGATTAAAAGAAAAATATATTTTTTTTGAAAAAAAATTCTTATTATTTACAAAAAATAAATAAAAATAAAACATATTCTAAAATGTAACTCTATTTTTAACTCTTTTCTACACATTTTTTTAATGAAACCTACCAAAAATAAAATAAGAGCTAAAATAAATATTGCACAAAAGATAAATATTTAATGCCGAAAAATAGGTTAAAACTCAGAGAGGACCAAAATCACGTGTCTATAAACATCTGTGATATAGTATTCTCTCTTTTAATATTTAACATTCGAGATACTATTGCAAGTTGAGAGAGGGAAGAACCGGAATACAATTTTGCATCAGCAGCTCGCAATAAATCATAAAATTTTTGAGCCTCTAAATTAGGCTCCTCCTCCTTTAAAGTATCATGTTCCTTCTCAATTGAAGGTTCATACGGATGAGATGACTCGGGTTCAATATTGTTGTAAGGTTGCTAACTCGAACCATGGTCAAAGTTGGGACTAGCAACATCCAAAATCATTTGTCGATATGGATTATCATATCAAAAATCAAGTTGAGCACCATTGTTCAAAACATTATCAGAAGAAATTTCATCGATCACATCTTTTTCCCTTGATATTTCCAAAAAAAATAGTCCTTATCAAATCCATCATGAAGAAGGTAATATCTAACAGTTTCAACATCCTTTTATTTAATGTTGTGATATTTTCTACATGGACTTCTAATGTTGTTACCACTCATGCAATTTTGTTGAGAATATCCAAATAGGATAAAGCTATTCACACCAATAACGAATATAGAGTGTATAGCCTCTCAGCCATCCAACCTATCATACATCCATCGACACTCTAGATTATTCATATTCCTATTAATGTTGACATAAACAACACAATTAGAGTTTTACTTTTTAACAATTCATACATCCAGGATTATCACTAAAGAGAAGAAAAAATTAAATATCTTTATATCTTTCTATTTTACAAGAAAAGAGAATATATTAGTCACTTTTTGCTAAATAAACAAAAAATTACATACATAACATATCATTCATTGCCCTTCTTAATAAGGATTAGCAAAAATTTAATTAAAAACAAAGCTGAAACTTCTAAATTTAATCACCTTAAGTTCCTGTCTTAAATTTTCAATAACAAGAACTTTAGAGCAGCAACTCATAAATTTCAACAAGAAAAGTCCATCAAACAACTCATCAAACATAACTTTCAATTCACTTTATACTTTTTGCAAGAAATAGACACTAGTGTATATTACTATAACCAAGATTAGTAGTGCTACTATAAGTTAATTAATTCAAGTATTATCTTACAAAAATTATCACATACATGCATTTTTTCTTCCCCAAACAAAATTTCAACAACTTTAGCTCGAAATCATAATTGAAAAACTAATTGAAAGTTGCAAATAAAGAATACTATCATAACTTAACACTGAGAAGAAAACTTACTGAGAGTTTCAAAGTCAAATTTGTCAAGAAAAGCTTCTGGAACACTTTGTCAAACTTACTAAGCAACTTTTTCTCCTGCAACTATTCCTGCATTTGCAGTCATAAAAAATTTTAAAAAAATTATAATGTATTACAGTTGGGATAGTAGTAGCAATAGATGCATTTACAAGCATAAGGCATGAGGCAAAAGCTTTCAACAACTTAATTAGAACATCTTATAATGTCATCTCTAACGAGGACAATTTTTTAAAAAATAAGTTTATCAAAACAAAGCCACAATACATAACTCTACCCAACTTTGAAGTCGAATTCCTGTGACACAAACGATATGCAAAATTAGACACAAAACACCCCAAAACAGTAGCAATGGTGCATAAACAGTCCAAAATGAACTCATAAACACTTAATAGTCTAACAGTGAGACATGGTCAGCTACTCCAACAATGGAATTAGTCACTATCCATCAAATAATTCACAGTGGCTAATAACTTCGCTGATTCGACAAGGGAAAAAGGCATTCATTCAGACAAGCTCCTATTCCTATATTGACACCAAGAGAAAGAAACCCTGGATCCACATTTCACAATATTGTAGCAGGCTAGCAAAAATACCAAAATCATGGTATCATAAAGAAAAAGCCAAGATACCTCAATTATGTCCATATATGAAACATCAACAAATTTAAAAATTGAATGAAAATCAAATAAATAAATTAGCAAAAAAACTTCTCTATTTAATTTCAACAATTAAAACAACAACAAATCCAGTGTCGTCCCACAAATGGTGGAAATACCAATTTCTCTTACAACTTTTGCAATAAAAAAAAGGAAAAAGGATCTTATTATTGTCACTATCGGAGGTTTCATACATCAAGAAATTTTGGCAGAGCATGGGCAAACAACAGAGTACCCTAACACTATAGTTACAAATGGGCATATTTTTTTTCCACAACTAACAAATTAATGGCTATAATATGAGATGATGCATATAGTTGTTTGTCTATTTTAAGACTGTATTGGCTGTTAATAATAACCATCAAAACTAACTTGTAGATCCTTTGTGCTTACCGTTTTTCTAAACACTAGATAGACATTTCTGTATGAGAGCTAAATAGACCCTTAAGTTTGGATTAACATAAGATATAAACCATTCATTTTAATAATAGGTTTTATTAAAATAATAGAGATACCAAGGGAAGAAGATAGATACCTGGGAGCATCGATTAGGGATAGTAAGAGTGTAGTGAGTTATGATGATAATACACTAGTGGTATTGCATTTTGGATTTGCAGTTGGAAATGAACAACTCCGGTAGGCAGTAACCGTTTCTCTATCTCTCTAACTAAACACTGTCCTTTTTTGTTTTTCCTTTTTCCTATTACACAGACCTTACCCCTACAAGGTGGAGAGATTGTTGCCAATACACTCTCAGTGGTTTGATTCCAATCATTAACCAAGAAAATAATAGATGCACAAAAATCACCTAATTGCAACAACTAACCCAAAACCTGAACATAACAGGCTCATCTTAAACATAAAATCAATAGGGAAAAAATAAGAAACAAACAAATAAGCTAAAACTCCATTAGCTACAAAATGCTAAGCGTGTAATTTGTAAATATACCAAAATCATCAAATTTCAGCAAACAACCCAAAATCTGAATATTAAAAAAATAAGAAAATAAGTTACAACCTTGTTGGCAACAAAAACAAATAAAGTTTATAACTTTAACGCAAAATTAGATCACCATACCATAAACAATAAACAAAAAAGACCCAAATGACTTGATGTTTTCTACTTTTTTGAACATGCAAAAGATCAAATTGGAACCTTACCTAATCAGTCTACACAGAAAGTAAAAATTAAACCCACAAAGAGAAATTATGTTAAAGAAATTTGAGATGAAAGAACACACAATAGAAAATACAAAAAACCCACAAACAGAAATTTTGAGAAAAAAATTAAATTGTACGCCTAACCAAACAATGATTAACACCATAATAATCACCATGTCCTTCTTCCTTAGCCTTCTTCTAGTTACCTCTGTTGTTCAGATATGGGAATTGGACCCAAAATTCGATTCCCATTCTGATTAAAAAATCAATAATCAGACTTTTTAATACAATAATCAAACTTTTTAATAGTAATAAAAGAGGCCAAACAACTCTAACATTATCATTTACAAGTTATTTTTAAGTTAACATTAAGATAGTGAAAGAGACCAAACAACTCACCAACTCACATTAGGAGATTTAAAATCGTATCTCCAATTTAGAATCGAAAACCAAGTAACTGAGAGATTGCAAGTGATTGAGAGATTCCCTTTTCTCAATTGAGCGAAAAAGGAAAGGGTCGATTTTGAAAAGAGGTGGATTAGACAATATTTTGGAAAAAAAGAAATAAAAGAGTTGCCCTAATATTTAATTGGTGGGGTGACGGATTCAGCAACGGAAATTATATCCCTTGCTAATTATTTCTTAATAATTAAAGAATAAATACCTCCAAACGCCACTTTCCATTACAATAATTTCTAACATATTTTTTAAAAAGGTAAAATAATTCTAGTGACAAAAGTTTCGTTGCTATATCCATCTCCACCATGTAAAAAAATTCCCTCCCTTTTATGTCGCTAATTTTATCACCAAAATAAAGGCGCCAATATTTTGCACCAAAATATAGCAACAAATTTTACTTTCTATCGCTAATCCATCATTAATTCAACAACTGATATTATTTTTATTTATTTAGCGATGAAAATTTTATTTTGTTGCTAACCCATCGTTAATTAGCGACAGAAGGTGACTTGTTTCTATAAATCCCTTGTTAAATACTATTTTTTGGTAGTGTAAGGATATAGCTTTGGTAAAGATACTTTAGAGGAATCAAAAGGTGGAAGAAGCTACTTGAGAAGCTTAGGAAGATATAAAGGTGTCACGATCTGAGGCTACTCCCTAGTTATAACACGGTGCTTAAGGCAACAAGTGACCCCAAGCTAATCCATGATCTGGTACTTGCTGTGAGCACTAAATAAAATAATAATGCAAGCATCATATGCAGAAGCTAAACTGATAAAAATACTATTAAGGTGGAATACTGAAACAATACCTAACTTGTCTGAACTACTAATACAACTGAAAATCAAGTCTAACTGTCTGAATATCTAAATATCTGAAAACCTCTAAGACATGAGGAGTTGATAGGACAAGCCTTAAACTAAATTCGACTAACTGAACTAAAGAAAATAATGAAAATAACTAGAAATACTTACCCTCGATGGATGAGGACTCACCACAACTGCTGCTGAGTAGTATTGAGCTGACTAAAGGCGATCGGGGAACTGAGCATCCAAACCTATATTGTGAAATCAATATAGCACAAAAGAGTGTAGGCGGTCAGTACTTTGAATGTATTGGTACATGAGATAGGGACTAATTGAAATGCATATGGATACTGAACATGAATTCATGAACATGTAAAACCAATGCAAGACCAAGTAAAACATAAACTGAAATAATCCGTAAAACTGACTGACTGAATAACTGATGAACTGAATACTTGGTCATGCAAACTTGAGCTGATATAATCTAGATATTGAACTGAAACTGTGGGAACTATTATGTAACCGGCATGCCCCAATCTGAGCTAATTGGGGTCCAACCTATAACCCTAGTTTGAAGGGTGTCATTACCTTACCATGGGTACCTACATTGGCTTTGTGGATCTACTAAGCTGGTGTCCCGAAAGACTAGGGTGTCACCTTTTAATGGCAGGTGCCCTTAAGAAAGTGTCAACCCTCAACTGGAAGGAATACCTCTCAAAACCTACGCTGGCTATGTAGTTCTGGAACTCAGGGACTGCTACTAAAGGTCACACCCTCGACTGGCAAGTGATCCCCCATCCCTGGGTTCACTCGATGCTAAATCCTACTCCCAACTGAACTAACACTAGTACTAATTAAAGTCAACTGGACATCACAAC
Organism: Capsicum annuum; assembly: GCF_002878395.1. Lineage (NCBI taxonomy): Eukaryota > Viridiplantae > Streptophyta > Magnoliopsida > Solanales > Solanaceae > Capsicum > Capsicum annuum. Next base: position 223,407,744 of record NC_061111.1, on the reverse strand, counting down.
TGATAATACTCGACATAATCATGACCAACTGAGTATATAATAAAACTATGAACTGACTAACTTATTGCTCGAAAAAAGAAACATGTAAAAACAGATAGGTATCGGGTATTCATAACCCTGCAACACTGAATATTACTTTAAATATAATGACATCATTTAACAACACTGTAAGGAAATTCATGATTTATAGACCCAAAACATAAAATATACCCCTAACTGATGAAATCCATGATTTTGAGTATGGGAATATGTTAAACTTACGAGGACAACATGCTTACATAGTTTAATTCATAAATTAGTAAATTAATATGGTTTCAACTGAGCATGATATGGGTGATTGAAATTTAAAGCATGTAATAACATCATTCACATGGGTAAACATATTGGCATGGCTTGAATTCAAAACTATAAAGAGAAGATTGAGTAAATTCGTACTTAACATTTAAATTTCATAAAAAAGGGGAAAAGGGTTTATACATAAAATACAAAGGATTCTTGGGACTCAATAGATGGAAGGAACCCATTGATAAATACCCCACATACTTGAGTTGCTTGAATTCTTGAAGAGAACTTGGAATTGGGACCTTGAATGGTTGAATTCTTGAGAAGAAGCTTGAAATTTTGTGTTCTAGGGAAGAGGGATAATTTCACGTTGTTAATTGATGAGGAATGGGCAAATAATACCCCTCTTGGACTTTAATTCGTGATTTGGATAATTAGGGAGAGGAGGAGAAGACCAAAATCCCCCCTTGGGCATTAATAATTTTGCAGGAAAACACAGCCTTCATGGCACGGAGGCTATCGTGGAGACTAGCCTTTGTGACACAACGTGTATCGTGGAGGCTAACCTCCATGACACGATGTGTCTTACAGAGGTCCAGCCTCTGTGACATGCCCAAATTGCGGAGGTATTATGCCTCCGTGGTCCAAAAACACCCTGAACCCCTTCCAAAAATTCTGAAACTCTCTCGGATGACCCTTTTAATATCCTTAAACATACTTCAACTCATAAATCTATGTTTCAAACTCGGCAAGGAAAAAATTAAAATGTTCAAAATCTTGGGGGTCTTAAAATGGCTAAGTCTCTTGTAATTACACTACTAAAAAAAGGCCAAAAAGTGATGCATAAAAAAGCGACGAACTGTCTCGCTTTTAAATAGCGACGAGAAAAGCGACACTATTCATCACTTTTTTAATTTAATTTTTATTTCTATTTATTTTTTATTTAAATTGATGGTCAACATCATAATATCCATCACTTTTTCCGCGGATTATTGTGCCAACTAATTAATAAATAATTTAAAATTTTTTTAATAAATATGATGGATAGTGTCGCTATTTATTTAAAAATAATAATAATTACCTTTTAAAAAGTGACGTTGTCCGGTAATTTTAAAATTTAATTTTTATTTTTATTAAAATCAACGGACAGCGTTGCTATAATTTTTTATTTTTAAAATATTAATTCTAGAAAAGTGAAGCTATTTATCGCAATTTTTAATTATTTTTATTTTTCTTGTATTTTTTACAAAAATCGACGGACAATGTTGCTTTTGCTAAAAATAAATAAAAATTAAATTTATGATAAAAATGATGTTGTCCGTATATTTTTAAATTTAATTTTTATTTTTATTTATTTTTAATAAAATCAACAGACAACGTCAGTATTTTTTTAAAAAGAAATTATTATTTCTAGAAAAACCACGCAATCCGTCACAACATTTAATTATTTTTATTTTTTCTATATTTTTTACAAAAAGCGATGGACAGTGTCGCTTTTGTTAAAAATAAATAAAAATTAACATTGTGAAAGCGACACTGTCCGTCGATATTTGATATTTTTAATTTGCTACTAAATAAATTATTTTTATAATTTAAAAAATTAAATGTATTCAATTATATATTATATACATTGATATCATACGATATATTGATCAAGGTAATAATATACAGTTGAAGTTATAATATAATAATATAAGCTAAATTAAATGATAATTCATCAGAGTGTATATGAAATATGTTGTATTACGAGGTAATATACTCGTATATGTGATGTATATAGTACATATAGTCAATCAAATATATATATATATATATATGTATAGATATATATAATATATATATATATATGTGTGTATATATATGTATATATATATATATATATGTGCGTATGTATGTATATGTATCTCTTGTGTAGTTATGTAGATAGTAGTCAAAAGCTAGTTGACTGAATCTATCTATCCAAATATTTTTAATAATACGTTAACATCATATGATCAAGGTAATAATACACTATGAAAGTTATAATAATGAAGTTAATTAATAGATAATTCATAAGATTAATACGTTGTATTACGAAATATATATATTTAATATCGTATTCAAAAATTAATTAACAAAAAATTATTTGTAGAATACGAAATGCATTGACATTATTATGCGATTAAAATTATTAATTTTATTTACATAATTTATTTATAATTAATTTGAAAATAATAATTTTATTTATTTTTAGTTTTAATTTTATATAGTTACTATACTTATTAAATATCAACCTAATTCAATTCAATTTTCGTACGTTATTTAAATTCTAGCCATTTATAATCAATTTGTCTCAATTGAGGTTAATTGGACTCAATCAAAATCCCCAATTCAATCTTTTTTTAACCCAATTTCTAATCCCAATTGACTCATCTCCTCAATTTTAATCTCAATCGTTCATCATATTTGATCAACAGTCAATATTAAATCAATTTTCAGTATTTTGTTTCTTAAAATTGGACTACTTTAGACTATTTTTCTTGAACCGGGGATCTATTGAAAACAACCTATCTACCTTAGCAGTAAGATCTACGTACACTGTACATTCCACAGACTCCAACTTGTAGGACTAAATCCGGTTAGTTATTGTATTCATTTTCTCAAAATCTTACAGAGAAAACAATAAAAAGATGCCACCTTGATTGATTGATTTTTTTTATTATTATTATTACTGTTATTATTATTATTATTATTATTATTACATTTATTCCCAATTTATGTCAAATTTATTATCAATAATTTTTATAGAGAAAATACCCTATTTCATCCTTGAACTATACCCAAAACGGCTGAGACACACCTCAACTTAACGGGGATCCTATTACCCCCCCAAGCAAATTAAAAGTGTAATTTTGATACCCTTAACGCCTACGTGGTACATACTTGGCACACACGTGTGCCTACATGGACCTTTCAGTGTGTTGTGTCACGTATGTGCCACATAGGCATTAAGGGTGTCAAAATTACACTTTTAATTTGTTCAAGGGGTAATAGCCCCCCTTTAAGTTGAGGTGTGTCTTAGTCCTTTTGGGTATAGTTCAAGGGTGAAATAAAGCATTTTCTTATTTTTATATAATATTTTCTATGTGACATACGTAATTTATATGTAAGAATAACAATTTTCATAATATTTATTTATTTATTATTATTATGAATTTATTGTTATATTTAACTGCAGTTTAAGTCCATTCAATTATCGTTTCAATTTTGTTTAAATTCTAACCAATCTTATATCTAATTGATGTCAATTTTAACCTATTTTTGAATTCAATTTGGTTTATTTTTTAAATCAATTTTCAATTCCCTTTTCAATTTTAATCAAAGTCGTCGATCTCCTGAGATTGACGGTTGAGATTAAATCTCATTTTTCATATAAAGAACACCCAAATACCAAAAACCTGAACTCACTCTCAATAATTTCAGTTGCATCTCCTCTCTTTCTTTCTCTCAACTCTGACTACTTTCATAGCCGGCCACTACAAGAAAAATAGCCTATAAGGAAGGGAAATCTGGTCCCAAAAAGTTTAAATCTCGTCCCAATTGGTCTTTTGGGATGGGAAAAAATTGGTCGCGTCCCCTCCTAACAAGTTCCGTCGCTAAAGCTCAATAGCGATGACGCAATAAAGCCGGTCCTTATAAAACTTTTGATACGGCCAAAAATCCGGTCCTAATTATCCTTTTGTGACGATATATCTCGTCCTAAATAGACTAACTACCTTGTCCTAATTATCCTTTTGTGACAATATATCTCGTCTCAAATAAACTAACTACCTGGTCCTATTCATCTTTTAGCGACAATATATCTCGTCCCAAATAGACTAACTACCTGGTTATAACTATATTTTAGTGATGTTTTATCTCGTCCCAAATAGACTAACCACTTGGTCATAATTATCTTTTAGCGATGATATATCTCGTCTCAAATAGACTAACTACCTGGTCCTAAATTATCTTTTAGGGACGAGCAAAATTCTTTTCCTAGATGAACATTTAAGGACGAGCGAAATCCTGGTTGTAGATCAACTTTTAAAGATGAGAAATATTCTAGTCCTAGATCAATCTTTAAAGACGAGCGATATTTCTAGTCTCTAATTGACTACAAATGAGGCTAATATATATATCATAAAATAATAAATTTCACCAATTTATATCAAATCGCTATCGAGAATCTCGATACAAAAACATGATATAATTAGAGACCAAAAAACTAAGTTAACATCCCATGATATTAATTTCAATATTTATTTCACAAAAAACATAGTTACCATCCCGATCAAGCTAAGTATGATATCAAATTTTCCATAAAATTTGAATACATGGCAAAAATATAATCAAGTAACTCCTATTTCTACTGTTTAAGTCCTTGACTTTTAGTTCAAATCACCAACTTCTATCATACGGCCAAAAAAAATTAAAGTCCTCCACTTTCAGTGCCTACTGCTTCACCTAAATCAAGAAACTCCTGCAATAGTAAAGCAGAAAATTAGTACATCACTTTAGGAGAAAAATAATTTGTGAAGTCGATACAAAATCAAAACATAAGGTTTACATCATCTAGCTAGTATATCTACTAATAACAGTACGTTCTATTCACTATATATGTGGGTGCTCTGAGCAAAAACTATGCCAAAAGATTCAATCTTTCAGCCAACAAGAGCATAGTTTCAAGTATATACATCAGAAACCAAGATGAATAGAGAATTCTAATAGGCAAAGTACCAATAGAAGCTCCTCCAACTTCTGATTTGACAAAATGAACAAAGCAACACACCAAAAGAGAAAAAAGGGGTTATGCAACTAGTCCATACAAAATCAAGAAATACACTGGATCTATTAGGCAAGAAAAATAATCAATTGAAATTTGCAAGAGAAGTTTCAAACAAAAAGAAAAACATGTCGAACAGGAAACCAGCAAGAAAAACATGTCGAACAGGAAACCAGCAGCATATTGTTTCACTGAAACTGACATTCTATGGATTTACAAGTCACCTAATTCTCAAACTAAACAATGTGATCGATACTCAATTTGACGCCATTAAAGCATAAGCTATTGCATTAGCTTTAAAAGCAATTACTAAAAGTATCACTAGTTCAATGATAAAAGTTATTCCAGTGGGAACTGGAAACTAAATTAATGGAACAAAACAATGTTATGCCAGCCGAAGTTGGAAAGTGGAAAATAAATTACTGGTATAATTTCATAATTCAAGTCAAACAGTATCCCAAATACTAGCAAATCATAAATAGCATGAACTGTATATTTGAGTTAATTTGTCATCAGAGAACACGAGAAAGAAAAGAAAAAAAGCAGAAAAAGAAATAAGAGGGATAAAAATAAAAAGTAAGTAACTTAAGATAAATAACAACATTAAATATGAGTACTACTTAATCCCAAACAAGTTGAGGTTGGCTATATAAATCCTTATAACTTGATGAATTCAATAGAAAAAAGTGAAGAACCCTATGAACATGTGAAACTCAAATTGCCCACTTCCCTAATGTGGAGAATAAGAATAGAAGACAGACAAATAAATGCAACACCTAAACTTGGTAACTACCTTTTTGATAAATTACAAGTAAACAGTCACATATCCGTAAATAAAAAAAACCACAAAACCCGAAAGAGACTCAAAAAAAGAGTATGTCATTGCAAAAGTACATAGATCAATTCAATCAGAAATCTTTTTTTATTTTGACAACCGCGGTGTTTGGGCCAAGCTACGCGCACCTTAACTAATTCCTATATGTTACTCAGCTAAGAGCTCAGGTAGTAAGCAATGGCAGAACTAGGATTTTGTATCAAGGGGTGTCAAAATATGATAAAGTAGACATAAAAAAATAAGGGGATTTAGTAAATAAGATATATATATGATGGAATTTTTTTACTTATCTACATGGTAATTTTTCAATGAAGGCTGTCAGGAGAAATACCTTGGATACATATGGTTGTGTCACTGGTTATAAAGGTAGCTTAAAGTAGAGAGACCCAACAACATGCTAGCCCGATCGATCATAAACATTGTATCTCAGAGATGGTGCAGATATCTGATAGAATAGGTAGTACATATAGGCTGAAGAGAGAACCCTGTAATATCATCACCCTAAAAGCTATTGCCTATTGCTTGTGGCACTAACAGTAATGACTTTGTTACAGTAATTATTTTGTGAAGAAGTTGATGCTAGTGATGAATTTATCTGAAATCTTGTATATATTATTACCTTTTAAAGCATGTACATAATCAATATAAGGTATCAGCAGTCAACTTTCTCTTTTATGTTTGGGAAATCATTGGGAGGTATATTGTATCTAGATAAGAGAAAAAAGGTTGCAAGTGTATCGAGACAAGATTGATTATATCAGCAATCAATATAATCAAGCGTTGGTTTCTCATTCAGACACCAACCACTTGCTACAGTTCATGCATTTCAAAATTCTCAAATCAATACAATAAATATACAGAGGGGAGTGAGAAGGTATATGGTTACTAACTTGGAGATCATAAGGCAATGGTCATTCATTTGAAATTGGCGATGTTGTAGCCCTGACTTCTTGTTGTTGAGTAGCAAAGAATTCTTTCATTTTTCTAATTTCTTTCATCTCATCTTCTAAGGTAGACAGGCGATCATTCAATGACTTTTTTTCCTCATTCAAGTATTTGTTTTCCTCTTGAGTAGAACGTAGTGTGGACAATAATTCAGCCTTGGAGGAAGTGCCACATTTTAAGTCTTTCGCCTTTACTCCACCCCTAAAGGAAATTACATGGCTATAATTTTGAGGTCCAAAAAACTTTTTAACAATCTCTATGCTAGATAAATATGGCTCTGTATTCACTATTTCTTCTATTCGAGCCTGCAAAATATAGAAAGAAATCTTTTCTATCATTATTCCATATAGTTTTAAGTAATTAATATACATATTAAATTTACCAAACGCACATATTTTTGAATTACTTCAGGTTCAATGAGCTTGTTATGCTTGTTATCTTTCTTTTGACTCTTATAGTAAATAGTCCCCAAATCTGGTGGATTGCCATCTCCCCCCTCCCCTTTTACATCAAAGACCAACATGTCAAAAAACATTTCATAAATTTTTTTATAGGAAAATAACTTTATGATAATACCTTTTCAAAAATAATATCTCGAATAATCTTGCGTCAACTTAGCTCGATTCACTGTATTCCTTTTGCTTTTCTCCTATATTTGTAAAATAATAAGCTAACTTTTAATAATTCAAATAAAAGTTATAAAACAAAAGGGATTTGCATAAATCTCCACAAGAAAATCCATCTCGAAACCAGGGTGTTGCCTAAATTTTCTTGTTGCCTTGCTAGATTTCAGATAAGAAAGTATTTGCATACCTGAAAAGCTTCAGAAGAAAGATGTTCTTTTACCAACCACTCCCATTCTTTCTTGTCTATTCCATTTGGCTTGTTCTTCAGAGCTTGTTGAAGTGACTTATTATTCACATATGCTCTATATAAGTATCCTCTCCATTTGTTCCATAACTCATTCATCCATCTCAAAATATGTTCACGATAATCACTCAGTTCAACACCGTCAAATTTATCCTACAATAATCAAAATATGTGATAAGTTAATGCATTGCAAATACTATCTAACATTTTTACCAAGAAAGGACCAGAATGAACACTATTATGAGCTCAGATTTAATAAAAAAAGTAGAGCTTTTATAGTAAAAAAAGAATCTAAATCAGATGTAGCTATGTTATTTACCTCAACAGTTGCCCACATGTGATTCAATTTTTCTTGGCTAAATCACTCCTTGACGATACTCCCAGCGGACAGATACTGGAATCATGAATAATTTTTCCCAAATGCCTCAAAAATAGTTTGTCATTTTTTTTGAACTGTTCAATTATTGTAAAAGGTTAATTTCAGTTTTCTCTGATTTCAAGTGAAGCAGCTTCTTTGCACTTATTGCAACCTCGAACTCTTTTCACCTTTTCACGATTAGATGAACCTACAGTTGTACAATTTGGTAAATACTATAATAATCAAATTTAGTTTAACAAATTAATAATATATGAATTCAAAATATACCTTTTTTCAATATTTTGAGAGTGTTCCATGACTTGATCAATAGATGAAGGCAATGAAATATTAGCTTGCGTATTCTATTTCTCAAGAACCAAGGGATCTTTATCCATTCTTTGCATTACTTGACTAGAATGCATGGTAGAAATTGAACTTGTGACTTTAGATGGAGTTCGCACATGTTGGTTAGCATTCAGGATGCTCTTGCTGAAAGATTCCACTTATTTCCAGAAACCCCTAAAAAGGATGTAACACCCCGAATCTAGTACCCAAAATGCTACACGGTGCTCATGACCCCGAAGGACCACAAGCTAACCCATGACTGATATATGTACATGTATACTATATAAAATACTGAATAATGTGGAAACATAAACTGAAAGGCCGTAAGGTTCAAAACTGAACATAATTTGAATAATATAACATCTGTGTGGGGTAATAGAATATCCAAAACAAAATTAAAAATACTGAAGTCTGAAACATGATAGTCTGGAAAGCCTCTAAACATGACTGTCTGAATAAGTAAGGAGTTGATGGGAAATGTCCCCAACTAACCCCAACTAATAAACTAATTAATGAGATAATAGAGAAATCATCATGTCTTCGAAGGATGAGGACTCACTTCTAACTGTAACGGCTGAAACTAGAATTTACTGCTAATCTGGAGCTCGTGTCTCTGAAACCTATGGTATAATACACCATAGCTCAAATGCATCAATACGACTAAATGTACTATTATGCATGTGAAGTAGGCTAAATGCATGGGGTTCATATCCATGAACAATACTAATAACTGACTAACTATCATCAACGTAAGAATACATGCATGAGACATAATAACTGACACTGATACCATGAATACATGACTACTGAATCTGAATACTGATAACATGGAATACTGATAACTGATATAACTAATAACATGAGTGACTGTATCGGACAGCCCTGGGTTGACTGTATCTGACAATCCTGAATCTGATAGAATTATCTGAGTTTCATACTAAACTGAGTTGACTGTATCTGATAGTCCTAAAATTTGAAGAACTATCTGAGTTCTTTTTCTGAGACTGAGACTGAAACTATGGGAAGTAGTCATCTAACCGACATGCCCCAAATATGCCATAATAGCTGAGTTGGGGTCCAATTTGTGCCCTGATTGGAAGGGTGTAAATACCGCGCCACTGGTAAGGACAAACTGTGAGTGACTCTAATATAACAGGTAGCTCTAATGAGAATAGTGGGAACCCTCAAATAGCAGGTTAAGCCACCTCATCTACCCTCATATAGCAGGCTATGATGTCTCAACCTATGCTGGCTATATAGTTCTGGAATGCAAGGATTGCTTCTAAGAATCACCCTCATATAATAGGTGAGTTCTCATTCTTGGGTTCACTTGGTGCTAATTTCTACTCCCATCTAAATAGACACTAAACATGATTTACTAAACTGAACATGGACTGAGTTATTGAATTCCGTTGACTGATGGAATTTTCTGAGTCATAAGACTGTCTGAAGTCTAAGGATATTAGCTTGACTGAGAGTATCGTGAAAATATGACATGGCTCTAGGCACACAACTAATGTTTTGGGTACAAGTACCCCCAAGACTCGATAAACGAAAACTGACAAAGCATGACTTTATCGAGTACAAGACCCACATCAACAATACATAATTTAATAAGTTATAGATTTCACGAAGTATAGGGTTATCATACTATCTAACATGGACGAGAATGTTGCTAATCATATCATAAGCTCATATTCTAATATCATGGCCATTCCGACAACATACACATTTAACAAGGATAGCATGGAAATCATTTAACATAGGAGGATGACAAGTATGTCATATTTAGCTTATGTCTTGAGCTATAAAGCATGATTTCTACTCTTTTAAGCATTTTATCAACCACCTTGCATGCAAAACTTAGGGCATAAGTGAATTCATCAAATTACACACCATAAGCAACTAAATTCATGGATTTTATCTTACGTGGTAACATAATATCATGATAAACACACAAAGATTCCAACTTTGAAATAAATCAATGTCAACAACAAGATTACAAATAACCCAGAACATAAATACCATGATTTATAGATAAAACAAAGTTCTTGAGCTTCATGGATGGAAGGAATCCATCAATGAACACAAAGCATACCTTAGTTCATGATTTTGTGAAGATTGACGGTGAAACTTTCTTGAAATTGGATCTTCTATTAAAACCCTAGCTTGTTCTTGAGAGAAACTAGTATATTTTGGGTGAAAATGGTGGAATCACGTGTAAAAGGGCTTAAATAGGAGTGGGAATTTGACCCTTTTAACCCTGGACGCATCATTTAATTTCAATAAAAATTTCCCAAATTGGACCCTTGGTATGACATGGCGTAATCGCACCGTGTCACTGGATTTTGACAATTGGGAAATTAAGGGATGGCGCGACGCAGAGCCATCGCATTGCCCCTTTTTTTGTGAACTGGAACTTTGGTGCGACGCAGAGGAAATCGCGCTGAGACACTGAAAAAGGACCATTGCTATTTTAGCTTGTGGCACAGTGCGCCACTGACTAATGTGGTGCTGTTTTACGATGGAAACTTAAAATAGTCATAACTTATTACCCGATTATCAGATTTAGGTGAATTTTATACCGATGGAATGCTTATTAAATTTTCCAGGTGTTGGAAAGTAAGAATCTTAAAATACCACATGTACAAAAAAATTGATTTGTATTTCAAAGCAAGTTCAAACATCCTTGAGATGATTTCAAGCTAGGGAAAAGACACGAGTATTACAATATCTCCACTTGAGAACATTCGTCTTCGAATGAGACTGGGGGTAAGGGGAAGAACATAAACTTTTGTACATACTGAAAATGAATAACTGGAACATGATCTCATAACTGACATCACTGAAAGACTGAACATATAATACAATACTGAACATGCATATCTGATGTATGCATAACTGATTCATGAATGCATAACTGAGCGTTCTGAGGAACCAAGGTTCTTATAATGAGACTGCATATCTGATGCATGGTTATATAACTGAACTGATACATGAATACATGACTGAATATGCAATGGTACTTGATACCAAGTTTGTGATGAACACTGAATATGAAATTGAGTAAGATTAAGGAGAACTATTACCTTAAGCTTGATCTGAGTTGGTGGAGAGGAGGTGAGGCTACTTGGTACGTATATCTGCTTATACTTCCCAAGTATCTCCCTCGAAAGACTAATTTCACCAAGGAAATTTAACTAGAGGGACTTTTTTGTTCCTCAATCTATGAGTCTGATAGTCTAGGATTTCGACTGGAATCTCTTCATAAGAGAGGCTATTCTAAACGTCGATGCTCTGAATAGGGACTACAACTGTTGGGTCACCTATACACTTCTTGAGCAAGGAGACATGGAAGACTGGATAAACTAAGGCTAGATTTGAAGGCAATTCAAGCTGATAAGCTACCTTGCCGAAGCGACTGAGAATCTTGAAGGGACCTTTCCCTTCTTTTCGAATCTCTTCACTCCTTTCTTGGGAGAGATCTTGAGGTATACATAATCATTAATCTCAAACTCGAGATCCCTTCTACAAACATCTGCATAAGACTTCTATCGGCTGTGAGCAACCCAGAGTCTCTCTCTAATCAACTTGACTTTTTCTAAGGCGTCAAATACCAAGTTAGGCCCTATGACTGAGGCCTCACTAACTTCGAATCAACCAATTGGAGATCTACATCTCCTACCATAGACATCTTTGAATGAAGCCATCTGAATACTGGAATGATAGCTATTATTGTATGCAAACTCAATCAAAGGTTGCACACGCCCTTAGCATATCTTCTAAAGTTTGAATAGTCCTTTCTGCTTGACCATCTATCTGAGGATGAAAGGTTGTACTAAGAGGATCTTGGGTACCAAGACCTTTTTGGAACACTTTCCAGAAGTGAGAGATGAACTGGGTACCTCTGTCTGAGATAATGGATAATGAAACACCGTGCAATCTAACCAACTCCTTGATGTGGAGTTTGGCATAATCCTTGACTGAATAATAGGTATGAACTGGAAGAAAATGAGCTAATTTGGTCATTTTGTCTACAATAACCTAGACTGAATCATACTAATTATGAGTTCAAGGAAAACCCATCACGAAGTCTATGTTCACTTCTTCCCACTTCTAAGTAGGAATAATAAACTCCTCCATAGGACCACTAGGCTTCTGATACTTTATCTTAACCTGCTGATATGTAGAGCACTTAGCCACAAACTCTGCAATATCTCTCTTCATCCCACTCCACCAATAGATCTCCCGCAAGTTGCAGTACATCTTAGTGGTCTCTGGATGAATAGAGTAGTGCGCACCATGCTCTTCTATAAGAATTTTCTGCCTTAATTCATCTACACCTGGAACACAGAGACGACCCTGATAACGAATAAAACTATCTCCTTCTTGGGAGAAAACCTCTACTTTCTGATTCTGGACTGACTCTTTCAACTTGACAAGACTGGGATCTCTATCTTGCTTTTCTTTTACCTTAGAAACTAGAGATGATTCTGAGTTAATCTAAGCGCATACACCACCCTCTGAACAGTCGACCAAGCGAACTTCTAGTCTGATAAGCTGATGAACTTCCTGAGCTAATATCTTCTTAATATCCTCAACATGAGAAACAATACCCATAGATAGTCTATTGAGGGCGTCAACCACTATGTTGGCCTTGCTCAGATGATAAAAGACACTCATGTCATAATTTTTTAAGAGATCTAACCACCTTCTCTAATGAAGATTGAGATCTTTTTGAGAAAAGACATACTGAAGGATCTTATGATCTATGAAGACATCTACATGAACTCCGTAGAGATAAGACCTCCAAATCTTTAAGGCAAAGACTACGACTGCTAACTCAAGATCATGAGTAGGATAATTCTTTTTCTATCTGGAGGTGTAGGCTATGACCTTACCATGCTGCATAAGTACATAACCTAAGCCCATTCTGGATGCATCGTAATACACTACGAACTCATCTAAACCATCTAGTAACACTAGAACTGGAGCTGAGGTGAATCAAGTCTTCAACTCCTGAAAACTCTTCTCGTAAGGATCTAACCACTGAAACTTGACTTTTTTCTGAGTCAATCTAGACATAGGAGATGCAATAGAAGAAAATACCTCAACAAACCATCTATAATAGCCATCCAAACCCAAGAAACTCCTAATATCTAATGGAGAGACAAGGTGAGTCCTGTTTCTTACTGCTTCAGTCTTTTGAGGATCTACTCTAATGCCATCACCGGAAATGATGTGACCAAGGAATTCTACTGACCTTAGCCAAAACTCTCACTTACTAAATTTGGTGAATAGCTGATGATCTCTGAGAGTTTGAAGTACTATCCTAAGATGGTCTGCATAATCACGCTCACTACGGGAATAGACCAGAATATCATCTATGAAGACTATGATGAACATGTCCAAGTATAGCTTAAACACACAGTTCATCAAGTCCATAAAAGCGGCTAGGGAATTGGTAAGACCAAATGACATGACTAGAAATTCAAAGTGACCATACAGAGTTCGGAAAGCTATTTTCAAAATTTCACATTCCCTAACTCTGAGCTGATGATAGCTGGATTTGAGATCTATCTTAGAGAAATAATTGGCATCCTGAAGTTGGTCAAACAAGTCATTGATTCTGGGAAAAGTATACTTGCTTTTGACCATGACCTTATTGATTTGACGGTAATCAATGCACATTCTGAGAGAACTGTCTTTCTTGCGCATGAATAAGACTGGTATGTCCCACGGGGAAATGTTGGTTCTGATTAATCCCTTATCTAAGAGATCCTTTAACTGTTCTTTTAGTTTTTTGAGTTTTGCTGGTGCTATTCTGTATGGCAGAATAGAGATAGGCTGAGTATCTGAAAAAGATCAATACCGAAGCCTATTTTTTTTCAGGAGGAATTCCTGGAAGATCTTCAGGAAAGACATATGAATATTCATTTACTACTATGACTAATTCAAGACTGGGAGTCTCGAAATGGGAATCCTTAACATGAACAAGATGATAGACACATCCCTTAGATATTAATTTCCTTGCCCGAAGGTAGGAAACAAGCTGATCTTTGAAAGTGGATACACTACCCTTCCACTCTAGGATGAGTTCATTTAGGAACCAAAACTGGACTATTCTATTTCTGTAGTTAACTGTGACATAATAGCAGGAATGAAGCCAATCCATGCCGAGAATGACATTGAAGTCAGTCATCTCTAATTCAACTAAGTTTGCTGAAGTGACTTTCTAAAATATCATAACCGGACAGTTCCTGTATACCCGATGGGCTATGATGGTTTTACCCACTGGGGTAGAGACTGAAAATGGATCTACTAGAATTTCGAGACTGACTCCAAAATTAACTTCTATTTAAGGAGTAACAAAAGACAAAGAAGCTCTTGGATCTAGCAAAGCATAAACATGTATATGAAAGATCTGTAACATACCAGTAACCACATTAGGAGAATTTTTCTGATCCTATTAGGAATGAAGAGCATAGCGACAATTTGGTCATTCCCACTAGTAGCACCAGATGTGGCACCTTGCTGATTTGGGTGACCGGACTGAGCTGAAGAGCGATTCTATTAACCTTGAGGACGTAGCAGAGACAGTATCTAAATCTGTGTCCTGGCTTACCAGATTCAAAATAAAAACCACTGCCAACTCTACAAATACCCTGATGGTATTTGCCATAAATCTGGCAAAGAGGGTAGGTGCGGGCACTGTTAAAACTACCCTGGGACTTAGAGCCTGGTACTCTATCTTTTTTACCCTCTCTGAACTTAGGAACTGGAGAAATGGCTATAGAAGGAGCTAAAACTGATTACTTAGGACGAAACTGAGAACAGTTTCCTCCTTCTGACTTAGGCTGAGTCAAGTTGAAACTACCTATCTTCGCCCTCTTATTCTGTTTCTCCCTCATCTTAATCTTTTGCTCCTAAATCTGAACATGAGTCATAAGCCTGGCTAAAGTCATGTCACTATTCATCATGGCAGATCTGCACTCATTAACCACGCTATCATTCACCCCTAAAATGAACTTACTCATTATTTCGTTGCTATCTCCAACCACATGAGGGGCATATATGGCTAATTGAGTAAACTTAAAAGAATACTCTTTCACTATCATATTTCCCTTCCTGAGGTTGATGCATTCTAACACCTTAGCTTTCCTAAGCTCTAGGGGAAAGAATCTATCGAGGAAAGCAGATACAAACTCCTTCTACTCAATTTACCCTCATCATCTACCCCTTATGACTTTCACTGCTTGAACCAAGTGTGAGCAACATCCTATAATAGATATGCAGCTAGCTCAGCACTCTCAACAGTAATCAGCCCCATGATGTCTATCACCTTCTGCATTTGATTTAGGAATTCCTGAGGGTCCTCATCTATCTTAAACCTGAGAAAGGTTGGAGTATTCATTCGGGTGAAGTCCCAAATCTTGGCTATAGCGGAATTAGCCACTGGGTTAGTCAGAATGACAGTTGTTCATTTATTCTGAGCAGTGACTAACTGAGCAAGAGTAGTAAATGCGGTGCTGAACTCCGCATGAGAAACATATTCGTCCAAGGGATCTTCTTGGATAGGTTGGGTTCTTCTCTTGGAGGCATGTTCTGAAATAAGAAAAAGAAGTGGATTAGACTGAGAGGTTGACTTGAAATTATGCTCACTAGCATGATATGAAGACTAAAAAAAGGGAAACCGCCCTAAAATATCTTATTGCCTCCTGCACATAAATATGACGTGCAACACACCCATGTACAAGACTCTACTAGATGCGGCTTTTAGACTTCCTAGGACCTATGGAACCTAGCTTTGATACTAAGTTTGTAATGCCGTAAATCTGGTACCCCGAATGCTAGACGATGCTCATGACTCTGAAGGACCACAAGCTAACCCATGACTGATATCTGTACCTGTATACTACATAAAATACTGAATAATGCAGAAACATGAACTGAAAGGCCGTAAGGTTTAAAACTAAACATAATCTGAATAATATAATATCTGTGTGGGGTAATACCATACCCAAAATAAAACAGAAAATACTAAAGTCTGAAATATGATAGTCTGGAAAGCCTCTAAACATGACTATCTAAATGAGTAAGGAGTTGATGGGACATATCTCTAACTAACCCCAACTAATAAACTAATTAATGAGATAATAGAGAAATCACCATGTCCTCAAAGGATGAGGACTCACTTCTAACTCTGATGGCTGGAACTGGATCTACTACTGATCTGGAGCTCGTGTCTCTGAACCTATGGTATAAGACACCATAGCGCGAATGCATCAGTACGATTAAATGTACTGGCATGCATGTGAGGTAGGCTAAATGGATGGGGTTCATATACATGAACAATACTAATAAATGCCTAACTATCATGAGCATGAGAATACATGCATGAGACATAATAACTGACACTGATACCGTGAATACATGATTACTGAATCTAAATACTGATAACATGGCATACTGATAACTGATATGACTGATAACATGAGTGACTGTATCTGACAGTCCTGGGTTGATTGCATCTGACAGTTCTAAATTTAATGGAACTATCTAAGTTCCGTACTAAACAAAGTTAACTGTATCTGACAGTCCTGAAATCTGAAGAACTATTTGAGTTCTTATACTGAGACTGATACTAAAACTGTGGGAAGTAGTCATCTAACCGATGTGCCCCAAATGTGCCACAATAGCCGAGCTGGGGTCCAATATGTGCTCTGATTGGAAGGGTGTCAATACTGCACCACTGGTAAGGACAAACTGTGAGTAACCCTAATATAACAGGTAACTCTAATGAGAACGGTGGGAACCCTCATATAGTAGGTTAAGCCACCTCATCTACCCTTATATAAAGGCTATGATGTCTCAAACTATGCTGGCTACATAGTTCTGGAATGAAAGGATTGCTTCTAAGAATCACACCCTCATATAACAGGTGAGTTCCCATCCTTGAGTTCACTCGGTGCTAATTTCTACTCCCATCTGAATAGACACTGAATATGATTTACTAAACTAAACATGGACTAAGTTATTAAATTCCATTGACTGAAGAAATACTACTGATATCTGACAACTGCCTGAGTTCATGAGATCATAGAGATTTCCTGAGTCATAAGACTGTCTGAAGTCTAAGGATCATAGCTTGACTGAGAGTATCGTGAAAACATGACATGGCTTTAGGCACACAGCTAATGTTTCAGGTACAAGTACCCCCAGGACTTGATAGAAGGAAACTGATGAAGCATGACTTTATAGGGTACAAGACCCACATCAACAATACATAATTTAATAATTTATGAATTTCACAAAGTACAGGGTTATCATATATCTAACATGGATGAGAATGTTGATAATCATATCATAATCTCATATTCTAATATCATGGCCATTCCAACAACATACATATTTCACAATGATAGCATAGAAACCATTTAAACATAGGAGGATGACAAGCATGTCACATTTAGCTTATATCTTGAGCTATAAAGCATGATTTCTACTATTCCAAGCATTTTATCAACCACCTTGCATGCACAACTTAGGTCATAGGTGAATTCATCAATTTACACATCATACGCAACTAAATTCATGGATTTTATCTTGCATGGTAACATAATATCATGATAAACACACAGAGGTTCTAACTTTGAAATCAATCAATGTAAACAACATGATTACAAATAATCCACAACTTAAATACCATTATTTATAGATAAAACAAGGTTCTTAAGCTTCATGGATGGAAGGAATCCATTAATGAACACAACGCATACGTTAGTTCATGATTTTGTGAAGATTGACAGTGAAACTTTCTTGAAATTGGATCTTCTATGAAAACCCTAGCTTGTTCTTGAGAGAAACTTGAGAGAAACTAGTATATTTTGGGTGAAAAGTGGCTGAATCACGTGTAAAAGGGCTTAAATAGGGGTGAAAAGTTTACCCTTTTAACCCTGGACACGTCAATTAATTTTAGTAAAAATTTCCCGAATTGGACCCTTGGCGCGACATGGCGCTATCGCACCGTGTTACTGGATTTTGATAATTGGGAAATTGAGGGATGGCGCAACGTGGAGCCATCGCGTTGCCCCTTCTTTTATAACCTGGAAATTTGGTGCGACGTCGAGAAAATCAAGCTGAGACATTAAAAAAGGACAATTGAAATTTTAGCTTTTGGCGCGGCGCGCCACTGACCAATATGGCGCTGTTTTTACGGTGCGAACTTAAAATAGTCACAACTTCTTACCCGGTTATCGGATTTAGGAGAATTTTATATCGATGGAATGCTTATTAAATTTTCCACGTGATGGAAAGTAAAAATCTTAAAAATACCACATGTGAAAAAAAATGAATTCGTATTTCAAAGCAATTTCGAACATCCTTGAGATCATTTCAAGCTATAAAAAAGGCAAGGGTATTATAATCTAGTCCCTTTCCTATAACACCTGGAACCAAAAATCATATCATAAAAATTCATGAAATACATAAATTACAACAACAATAATATACCTAGTGTATTCCCACAAAGTGGGGTATGGGGAGGGTAAAATGTACATTATATAAGCATGAGATCCCAGTTAGTATAGATAAATAGATGTCTCTTGTAGATAAGTGACATCCTTACTGTACACTAATTAATTAGTGTCTAAATATTGAGGTAAAGTATTGGCAGAATAGGATTTAAGGTCATATTTGCTATCCTAGAATTTGCATCTCAAGAAAAGTCTTGGTTGGTCTTCTATAGTTAAAACCTTTACTATTTCCTGATCATTTTCATATTAGTTCAAATTATTTTTTAGTAACTTGAAAGCTCACAGTTAGTCTTATAAGTAAATATCCTTAGAGCTTGTCTTGGACAAAGTCTTTGCAGGTGGATGTTACTGATCTAAGTGGCAGGGTTTAAGTTGTTGCAGCAGTGTACATAGAGAATGATACAAGAGATACAAGAATGATAGAGAATTTGGGAAGGAAGGACATGTTTTTGATTGCCCTAACATCATAGAAGGTCTTGAAACTTTGCAGTATGTAGAAGAGACCAATAATTCACAGGATAGTCAACTGGAAGGATTGATCAATGGAGCACTTGGCTGAATTTAGAACAAGATAGGAGAATCTAAACCAACATTTGAACTATTTAAGTGATGAAAATGGAAATTTTTTTTAGGAACTTAATAAACATAAATTAATGGTTAAGAATGCAAATTCTGAAATTACAAAGCTGAATGCTGAAATTAAATAGGAGAGAAAAAGGTATGTTAATACAAAAGAGAAGCTTAGCTTGGCTGTGACAAAAGGAAATGTGTTAGTTCAGCAGTGTGATTCTTTGAACCAGTCACTGTCTGATAAAGCTAGTGAACTGGAGAGGAACTAAATTGAGTTGCAAGAAAAGTCTAACAGTCTTGAATCTGCAGAACAAACCAAGGATCTACTGGGGAGAAGTAAAATTTAGCTGCTTCACTGCAGGAAGCTCTCATTCAAAAGAAGATGATACTTTAAAATGTGAAGAAATATTATCCAAGGACATTGGAAGTGAGCAATTTTAGTCAACAGATACAGTTCAGAAAGTTAAGTGGCTTGCAGATGATAAGCTCTCAATTGAGATGGACCGTATCCCTCAACTGGAGGCTAATCTTGTTTCCATGAAGGATCAAAGGGATCAACTAGAGCAGTACTGAAGAATGAGAAAAAAGAAGCTTTGCTTGGTAACGATGTTGCTGAGTCTGAGCTACAGAAAATCAAAGAGAAATTCTCTTTCCGTACCAACAAACTAAAGATAGCGGATAAAACTATACAATCCCTTGAGGATGCACTAGATGTTTTTGCTAACTGATTACAACTATCAAATTTAGTTCAACAAATTAAAAACAAAAGAATTCAAAATATACCTTTTTCAACATTTTGAGAATGTTGCGTGACTTGATCAACAGACGGAGGCAATGAAATATTGGCTTGCATATCCTCTTTCTCAAGAATCAAGGAATATTTATCAATTCTTCGCATTTCTTGACTAGAAGGCATGGTAGAACTTGAACTTGTTATTTTAAATGGAGTTCGCACATGTTGGTTAGCACAGAGGGTGCTATTTTTTAAAAATTCTATTTTTTAAAAATTCCATCTTTTTTTTCATAAAAACCCTAAAGAGGAGCTCAAAGATATAGGTTTTTGCTCTAGTCCCTTTCCCATAGAACCTGAAAGCAAAAAACATGTCATTAAAGTTCACTAAATACATAGTTTGGAAAAACACAACATATTTGAACAAGTACTTACATGTTTCAAATTCTTGAGTGTATTTCTTACCAATGGTTTCCATTCCTTGACTAAAAGACATGATGGAGTATTTAAGCCCTTGTCCTCGACCCATCCCTATAGAACCTAGACAAACAAATTAAATCATATAAATATATGGCTCATAAATTTGCCACATGTGTGATCGTTGAAGACAACTTTAGTTCACAACCTAGAATATCAATAGCAACCTGATTTCAATCAGTATATAAAATATCGTACCTGTTTCAACATATTGGAGGTATTGCTTGACAACATTACTAGATTGAGGAAATAGACTCTTAGTTGACATATTATCTTTATCAGCCAAATATCTAAGCCCTCTCCCTCGTCCTTTTCCTATAACACCAGTCATAATAAATGTATACATAGTACTCTTTTCAGTAGATCCGACCACATTTTCAACCTTTAATTGTTTCATCTTGAACTTGTAAAAGAAATAAAACTGAAAAAAAGAATATGAAAAAAATGTGGGACGATATAGTAATACAGGAAATCATCATGCATGTCATAAGAATGTCTAACACTATAATTATTATTTTAGATAACCAAAACATTACCTCATTAGTTCTTTTTCTTTTTTTGTGCCGTACTTTCTAACTCTACATCATCATTATCCATTTCAATACTATCATCCACTTTTTCCAATGTCTCATACAAATCACGAGGTTGAGTCTTCCTCACTACTTGCCAACTTTTGTTGGAATTATCATTGATATAAAAAACTTGAGATGCTTGGTTCGCTAAAACAAATGACTCATTTGTTTTCAAAAATCTACCTGGATTAACACTCACGAAGTCGTACTCATCTTTTTTGACTCCATTTATTTCATCATACACATCAAACCACTTGCATCAAAATAAGATCACTCTTTTATTTGATACAAATTGCAACTCAATAACCTCTGTTAAAACTCCATAGTAATCAACGTTATCACCAGGAGTACCATTATCCCCAACTACAACAACACCACAATTCTGAGTTCTTAACTTTTTATCATAATCTTCTACATGAAATCTATATCCATTAACAATATAACTATTGCAATGTGTCGAATATTTGGTAGGACCGCGTGAAAATGAGAGCAAATCTTCCATGATCCGACGATCATCTCTTTTATGCAATTGTGCGACCTATGAATAAGATTGCACTGAATACTTTAGAATGAGTAATACAATACTAAAATTTTAAATTTGATGGTTATATATTACTTACCCTATCTTTTAACCATTTAATAAATTGTTGGTTCCATTTTGCATCAGACAAGTGTCTGATAGTATCCTTATGAGTTTGCGCAAATTCTCTACAAAATTAAAGTGAATCATAAATCTCATATCAAAAGGAAATTACCATGAAGGAAATAAGAAAAATGAGACTAAATGAGTTCTTCCCATACTTTATATACGGTAAGAATTCATCACAATTCTTTAATATGTAGATATGTGCTTGTTCCAATTCATCGGTATCAATCACACATAGATCTTTAGCTCTCAAAGTTTTTCCAGGTTGATAAAATACAGATAAACCTCCATCAGATTCTTTTAAACCCCCATCATAATTTCTTTCCGGTCGGTTGAATTTTGTGTCAATTCTATGGAAGTACTTTGAACACAAGGTCATACACTCATTCGCAATGTAGCCCTCTGCAATAGAACCTTCAGGGCATGCCTTATTACCAATGAGAGATTTTAAAAAATACAACCATCGTTCCACAGGATACATCCACCTATAATGAATAGGCTCGGTAATCTTAGCTTTAGTAGCTAAATGAATAGGCAAGTGCACCATGACATCAAAAAATGAAGGAGGAAAGACCTTTTCTAACTTGCAAAGTGTTATGGGAATTTGCACTTCAATATGTTCCAAATCATCTATTCTCAACTCCTTGGATACAAGCACACTAAGAAAATAAGATAACTCAATAAGTGGCTCATACACTTCTTTGGACAACATACCACGAAGTGCAAGAGGGAGTAGATGTTGTAGAAGAATATGACAATCATGACTTTTCAACCCAGATATCTTGTTATCTTTTAAGTTCACACATTGAGATATATTAGATGAAAAACCATTAGGCACTTTCAGATTCTTTAAGAAAAGACAAAATTTGTGCTTATCTTCAGGAGGCAATGTGTAGCATGCAGTTAGAATTTCAACTTTCTCCCCCTTTTGGATGAGGTAAAATTCAGGCCTAATGTTCATCTCTTGCAAGTCTAATCGAGTGTTAATTGTATCCTTGGTCTTTCATTTGACATTCATAAATGTCCCCATACAATCCTCACATATATTTTTTCAATATGCATAATATCCAAATTATGTCGCAATAAGAGATACTCCCATTATGGAAGTTTAAAAAAGATACTTTTCTTGTTCCAGCTATCTGTTTGAACTTTATGTGATATGCTCTTCCTTTTCTTTGGATCTCTTGATAATTATTGACCTTTAAGATATTGTACTTGATTAAGTATCTCTGTACTAGAATGATTTTTTGGTGGTAGATTTTTCTCTTCTGTATCATGAAAGCGCTTCTTCTCATATCTCCATTTGTGACTAAGAGGAATGTAACACCGATGACCCATAAAACACTACTACTTATTGTTAGCCAATCGAATTGAGGAAGTATCTTTGACATACCAATTTTCCTTTGGTACTCCATCTAGATAAATTTTTATATGCTGGAAAGTCATTGATGATCTATAACAAAGATGCATGCAACATAAAATTTTGTTTAGTTAATGCATCATAGGTATCAACACCTATTTTCCATAACTCATTCAATTCCTCAATCAAAGGCTGAAGATATATATCAATTGCATCTTATGGACCATTTGGACCAGGAATAAGCATTGACAAAATAAAGTTATCTTGTTTCATACACAACTAAGATGGTAAATTATAAGGAATAAGAACCACAGGCCAAATGCTATGTGAGGTTTTTGAATTTTGAAATGGCTGAAATCCATCAATAGAAAGTCCAAGTCTAACATTAAGGGGCTCGGCAGCAAGTGAAGGATAATGTTCATCAAGTAAATTCCATGCCATTGAATCGGTTGGGTGCCTCATTATCCCATCATCAACTCTTTTATCCTTATGTCATGTCATTAGAGTAGATGTCTTTGAATACATAAACAACCTTTGAAGTTTAGGCTTTGAGGAAAACTAGCGTAAACTCTTTGTTGCTATCTTTTTACCTTTTTTGTTCCTTATTTCTCCACTATGGGTATCTATTTTCCATCTAGACATACCATAAACTTTCCAAGAATTGAGTGAGCTATCTTCCTTCCAGTATAATATGCAATCATTAGTGCAAGCATCTATCTTATTGTAAGAAAGTCTGAGTTTGCGAATTATTTTCTTTGCCTCATAATGTGAGTTTGGCAAATCGGCACCATCAGGAAACAACTCTTCTTACAACATTTTCAATAATATTGTAAATGATGCATTACTCCAATGGCCCATACTTTTGATGAGAAGCAATTTAATCAAAGTGGAAAGCTTTGACATTTTTGAATTTTGATACAGTGGCCGCTCAAAATCGTTCAATAGTTTTTAAAATTGTTGTGCTATAACATTTGGCTCCCCCTCAACACAATTAGTGTGCATAGGTCCACCATCAATATTAGGATACAAATATCTCAATAATTCTTCTACTTTATCTCCACTCTCATATTTTTCCACTTCATCATCATATTCATCTTTAGATTCGGATTCAGTTAACGGTTCACCCAAGCGTTCTCCATGGTGAAACCAGAAAGTATAATTCTGAAGTATTTCATGTACTTGTAAAAGTGTCTCAATTTTTGTACGAGTTCCTAAAGTAGTATTGCAACATTTGTTACATGGACATCGTATTTTACGTTCTTCTCCTGTTTTTCAAAAAGCATAATTCAAAAAAAAAATTCACCCTATTTTTGTAGATTTCACTATCCTGGTCATTAATAAGTTACATCCCTTGCTTACTAGGTTCCATAACCTTGTAAAATACATAAAATATTAGATTGAGAAAAATTAAATGATAAAAAATTATGTGCAAGGATGCTTATCAGCATCACTAGTAACCTACCTGATAAAGTTATCATTAAGGACCTCAGTAGAAGAATTAGCTAACAACTAATAACCTATAAAAACAATAACGCACGTCTTTACAAAAAAAGTTTCCTTTTATTAACAAGTTGTAGAAACAAATGACACCCACACAAGAAGTGAAGCTGTGTTGTCTTTTTTAGTTGACACACTTAGGAATGATTAAACCACTTGAGGATACACATAAGAGAATCAAAAGAAGATAAATTAGAAATCACCACCTTGCACTACCAATTTTATCAATAAAAGGATGACATTACAGCATACTTTCGGGAGATGAGAACATTCAACTAAGCAAAAGCCAATGATGCTACAACCATGCTTACCAAAGGAATAGGTATGTTATCATGTACTATTCCATTTATAGGGTGAGAATCTACCATATTTTCTTCAAATAACACCACAGCTACTCTTTCTACCATTAAAGCCCAATCCAAATTAAAATATCCCAAGGCTGAGAAGTAATAGAGCATGCCAATGGATACAACAGCTACTCTTTCTACCATTGATAATCATGCTGTTTCATTCTATTTCTACCCCTCCAATACCTTTAAAATAAGTCTAGAATAGTGCATTAATTCTTTGTACATTAGTATAGTTGCCTCAAATGAAACTAAACTATCAATTTCTTCTTTAGTATTCATTAAGTTATGTAGTTTCAAGTTTTGCCAATTTCTTCTTTAGTGTTCACTAAGCTCTGTAACTTAAGCCTAAGCAAAAAGTTGGGCTTAAATTGAAACATTGATTGCCTTAATAATCACCTATTTGGGCAAGAAAGAAATGGTCGTTATACTTTATTGGCTACTATTTATATCTATAATTGCATATGTTGGTGTCGTTGCTGCTAATGATACCGTGTTTCCAAATCAAGTCCTCTAGTACGACGAGACTTTTGTTTCGTCGAACCAAAGATTTCAATTAGGATTTTTTGGTCCAAATGAACTATATGGGAACCAGTACCTATTATTGCGGTACAAGAATGAAGGACCCAGTATAGAATGGTTCGCAATAGAAGGAATCCAGCTGGACTTGGTGCAATTCTTAAGTTTAACAAAAAGGATGAATTTTTCTCCAAAATTTTATAGGAACAACCTTATCAATTTATAATCCAAACCAGATTGTTCCATACCAGTTCTGAAGCTCTTGGATTTAGGTAATCTTGTGCTTGGAGATTCTAGAAATCTGTTGGCTGGTGAGTACCTGTGGTAAAGGTTATCTTACCCTGTCGACACATTATTACAAGGAATGAAGCTTGGTTGGGACCAGATAACTGGTATTGACCGATCCATGAGGTCTGGAGGGGAAGTGTTGATCCAACTCTAGGTGATTATTTGTTCAGGTTATACTCAGGTGACTCAGGTCAGTCACCCCAACTAGTTCTTGAGAAAAAACAACAAAAAGTTTCAAGATGGGATCCTTAGGATAAAAAAAAGTTCAATGGCGATGATTCCCTCAACGAAAATGACTACTTGAGACCAATATTTAATTCCAATGCTGATGCATTTTATTTCATATTCAAAGCCAAGAATAACTTGAGTTTGAAACTCACACTAAATCTAGAGGGAAAGATAGAGTTCCTGAAATGAAATAAAGCTACCAATCACTGTGTTGTAGTGAAGATACTACATAAAGATATATGTGACCATTATAGGACTTGTGGTACTGATAGAGTTTCTATTAGTGAAGATAGATACTATTGGTGTACTGATGGTTTCACAGCTACTTCATGAGATCAGTGAAATAAGAAGGATTTTACCAAAGGATGTAGAAGAATCACACCACTTAATTATACTGATAAAGAAGTGTTTGTGAAGAATACTGAACAGAAATTGCCTGATAATTCAACTTACTGGGGAATGTTGTATCTCGAGGAGTGTGTAAAGAAGTGCTTGAAGGAAAAATTATGTATGGCTTATACTAACATCAATATAAACAGAAATGGCAGCAAGTACCTTGTTTGGTAGGGGGAGTTACTTGATATGAGACGTTCACAAAAAATCTGGGAATGACATTTTTATATGGATATCAAACAAAAAACTAGGTAAAACATGATTGCTTACTTGTGATATGATAAGTGTGTCAGTGCCTTAATTATACAGTTAACTGGTTCATAAACGTTAACTAATAGGATTCCCATTTTAGTACTTAATTAAGTGGTTCATGCAGATTTGTCATTCCTTTTTTTTCAAGATATACAATCTAGCAAAAGACAAAACTAACCTGCATGCATCTAGTTGTTCTCATTTCAAAATCTTTAACATTATATTAACAGAAAAAGCAAATACCTCTACAAATTCCTTAACAGAACAGAGCTGAAGCCTAATTTTTATGAGTACAAAACAACTAATAATTTTGACTTTCTTATGAACAGATACACCAGTTTCCCATGGGAGCAGGATATGGGAATGGATAATAATTACCTCTTTGATCTCAATGATGGTACTTAACTCATCTATGTATATAAGATTTGGAATCGAGCAAGGAGGACAGAGGTGCTAGGTAAAAAAGAATCACCTTACGCCGATTTTAATTACTTTTTTCATAGTTCTTCATCACAGATCAAGCTTGGGTTCACTCAAACACAATTACAGATAAAAAAACTCCTTGAACTCATTAGACGGCAAGTATAAACAATCATTGTTACAATGCATCTTCTTATGACAATACCCTATAGTCTACAATGAAAAAAAATAGTAGTTCCTTATACCCCCAATCTGCTAAGTAGAGTAGTTCCTTTTGCATAAGCAGATACACGAACTTGTAAGCTAGCTTGCGTGATACTTATATTAAATTATGTTTCACTTTCATTATTCTTTTATTAATTAGTTTTCACAAACAAATATCTTCATCTGAACAGATGAACCAGAAACCGATCAGCCAAGAAATTCTAGTAGATAATAAAACAAACTAGTGACTTGTATCATCTGAGTTTATATTTAAAGATCATGGGGATTATGTATATAGGAATGACAATGAACATTAAATCACAATGACCTTTTAATTAACACAGGTTCAAGATGCAAACTCAAAATTATACAAGAGGTAGAAAGATGCTAAATCTGCACACTATTCAAGAGTCAGAAGAAAGCAGAAGCACAAAAAGAAAATGCAGTTGCTGAACTCTATTCTCACTAGCAGGCCTCAAACAGTAAGCTATACGAGAAAAACAAGGAAAAAAAGGTAGTACTTCTGGACAAACAAGCACGATGCTCAGCGATACAAATTTTTCAAACGTGTCAAGAATCCAGAAGCCTAAACTATTGGAATGGCAACTTGTTGTCATGACCAAGATTGAAGGATCATTATAAGCTATGCAAAAGTAACACCGAGAAGACCTTCAACAACATCCCGCGCTAGCTACCCAGAAAAATTACATCTTATACTTTTCCAAGCACAACACCTCACTATACATATAAACATATCGTTTCCAGCGGTTTTAAATACAGCTACATCCACATCAGTATTTTGGTCAACATTCCGATAAAAGTCATTAGGAGAAATTGAGTGAAAATAGAGATTAGTGAAATCAAACAAACGAAATTGAGCAAAAAAAGAATTTGAATCAAACAAGCAATATAAATAAAATAAAAATAGACAAAATTGAGAAAGCATAGAGATTATTGGATGAACGAAAAATAGAAAAAATTGAGAAAGCAATAGAACGAAATTGAAAAGATCAATACGGGTAAAATTTTGCATCCAAACAAACCAAAATTAAGATAAAACTTACCTGCACAACTTGAAAACCCAAGATTATGGGGCAAAATCAAAGGGAAAGCACGCACATATGCAAAGCAAATCGTGTAATTAAGAGAATTTCTTTAACAGTGCAAAAATAATTAGAGAAAATCATTGTATGAATAAGAAAACGTTTAAGCTGCTAGTATATTTTCAAGAGAACTAATATAACTTTTCTTTTAATTAGATTTTAGAAAAGGAAAAAAAATTGGCGTTTTGGCGCCTATGTATTATTTTTAGTAGAAAAATACGTATGAATTTTTTTATTAAAATATTAATTTTCTGCTCAAGGATCTATTACTAATAGGGACGAATTTAAAAAATATTAGGAGCATATTTTATACTTTCACAAAAAAATACACAATTAAGGACCGGAATATAATCTCGTCTCAATAGATATACTATTAGAGACTAAATTATAAACTCATCCCTAAATATTGTCTTAAATAGACATTTTTCTTGTAGTGGCCGCTATCGCCAGCGACACCCTTCATAGTCCGTACCACGCCACCGACCATCACAACAGTCGCCGACAACCAAACAGTCGTCCACACCACTACCATTGCCACCGATAGACTCCCTCCTCCAGCCTTCAACAACCAATGAACCTTCCACTTCTTACTCAAAAATCACTGAAATTCCTATTTTCACTTCTCTCCAAACTTTCATCATCAACATATTCAACTAGGTATCTTCTATATTCTTCAAAATATGCTTTCATTTTTTTTTAATTTTTAGAAGTACTACTTTTTTTCAATTTTCTTATGCATATTATGGTTGAATATTTTCATATTTCCATTTTGTGTTGACCAAATTGTTTGTTGGTACTGTGAATATTGGGGAATGTGAACAGTTGTTGAGTACTCCCTCGTGTATTTTCCTTGTGAATTATTTTTGTGTTAATGAATCAAGATCTTTAAGAGGTAAAAGTTAAGAGGATATTTTTTTAAAAAAAAAAAAAGCAAAGGCAAGGCAATTGCCTATTTTTTCCCCTTCTTAAATCCATGTTTTATTTGATAATTGTGTGTGTATAATTGCGATGAGCTCAAGGAAAGGTTATTGGAATCCTTGGGCTTAATATTATCCTATTATTGTAAAAGTTTTTCTTTGAATGATTAGGAGATATTTTATATATATTGTTGTTAGGAGGAAGTAGCTAATATTATAGGATGACTCTATGTTGTTGTATAAATCCTACTAGAATTTAGATGTGAATTCATGACTTGAAATTGGTTTAGTGTTGTCATTTGAAATGTGAATTCATAACTTGAAAATAGTTAAGTTTAGTCAATTAAGAAGTGAATTAGAGAGTTGAAAATGGTTAAGTGTAGTATTTTGAAATGTGTACTAGTGACTTCAAATTAATCAAGTGCAGTCACTTGAGAAGTGAATTAGTGACTTGAAAATGGTTTAGTGTAGTTACTTGAAAGGTAAACATGTGTTTTGAAATTAGTAAAGTATAATCGCTTGAAAGTATGAATTCATGACTTGAAATTGGTTTAGTGTTGTCACTTGAAATGTGAATTAATGACTTAAAAATGGTTAAGTTTAGTCAATTGAGAAGTGAATTAGAGAGTTGAAAATAGTTAAGTGTAGTGATGTGTACTAGTGACTTTAAATTGATCAAATGTAGTCACTTGAGAAGTGAATTAGTGACTTGAAAATGGTTTAGTGTAGTTACTTAAAAGGTAAACTTGTGTTTTGAAATTAGTAAAGTGTAATCACTTGAAAGTGTGAATTCATGACTTGAAATTGATTTAGTGTTGTCACTTGAAATGTGAATTCATGACTTGAAAATGGTTAAGTTTAGTCAATTGAGAAGTGAATTAGAGAGTTGAAAATAGTTAAGTGTAGTGTTTTGAAATGTATACTAGTGACTTCAAATTAATCAAGTGTAGTCACTTGAGAAGTGAATTAGTGACTTGAAAATGATTTAGTGTAGTTACTTGAAAGGTAAACATGTGTTTTGAAATTAGTATAGTGTAATCACTTGAAAATGTGAATTCATGACTTGAAATTGGTTTAGTGTTGTCACTTGAAATGTGAATTCATGACTTGAAAATGGCTAAGTTTAGTCACTTGAAAAGTGAACTAGAGAATTGAAAATGGTTAAGTGTAGTGTTTTGAAATGTGTACTAGTGACTTCAAATTGATCAAGTGTAATCACTTGAGAAGTGAATTAGTGACTTGAAAATAGTTTATGTAGTTTCTTGAAAGGTAAACTTGTGTTTTGAAATTTGTAAAGTGTAATCACTTGAAAATGTGAATTCATGACTTGAAAATGCTTAAGTTTAGTCACTTGAGAAGTGAATTAGAGAGTTGAAAATGGTTAAGTGTAGTGTTTTGAAACGTGTACTAGTCACTTCAAATTGATCAAGTGTAGTCACTTGAGAAGTGAATTAGTGACTTGAAA
Organism: Capsicum annuum; assembly: GCF_002878395.1. Taxonomy (NCBI): domain Eukaryota; kingdom Viridiplantae; phylum Streptophyta; class Magnoliopsida; order Solanales; family Solanaceae; genus Capsicum; species Capsicum annuum. The sequence goes on along the minus strand of NC_061111.1, from coordinate 223,376,782 downwards.
ATGGTTTAGTGTAGTTACTTAAAAGGTGAACTTGTGTTTTGAAATTAGTAAAGTGTAATCACTTGAAAGTGTGAATTCCTGACTTGAAATTGGTTTAGTGTTGTCACTTGAAATGTGAATTCATGACTTGAAAATAGTTTAGCGTTGTCACTTAAAATGTGAATTCATGACTTGAAAATTGTTAAGTGTAGTGTTTTAAAATGTGTACTAGTGACTTCAAAATTTATCAAGTGTAGTCACTTGAGAATTGAATTAGTGACTTGAAAATGGTTTAGTTTAGTTACTTGAAAGGTTAACTTGGGTTTTGAAATTAGTAAAGTGTAATCACTTGAAAATGTGAATTCATGACATGAAATTGGTTTAGTGTTGTCACTTGAAATGTGAATTTATGACTTGAAATGTGAATTAGAGAGTTGAAAATAGTTAAGTGTAGTGTTTTGAAATGTGTACCAGTAACTTGGAAATAGTTAAGTGTAGTCACATGAAATATGAACTAATGACTTGATTTTTATATGTTTTGATGTAAACTTGCATACAGATGACATCCGGTGGTGACAGTGATCAACCTCATCCTGATAAGAGTTCGAAGTCAACTGCTAAGAAGAAATCTAGGACGCCAATAGACTCTAATGAAAAAACTTTAGGATTGTTTAAATTTAGGATTATTTTAGAAATGTGTGTTGCATGAGGTTGTATATATTGAATTACATTTTTATTTGTAGATGGGATGCAGATAATGCAGATTTTTGCATTAAAAAATACAAAAAAAGCAACGGACAGGGTCCCTTTTATCCATCGCTTTTCTGAAATTTTTAAAAATAAATTTTCAAAAATGTGACGCTATCCATCAATTTTCGTCTTCATCATAAAGAACAAAAATGATGAACAATGTCGCTTTTACTGGAGAAAAGAATTATTATTTTCAGAAAGCGACGAACAATGTTCTTTTTTTCTGAAAAAAAAATATTTATTTTTCTTCAACAAAATGATGATGTTCGTCATTTTTTGTTCATTATTTATTCTTCACATGAAGAATAAAAAACGATGCACAACATCTCTTTTTATAAAATAACTAAAAAAAAACTTTCAAAATGCGACGTTGTCTATCCTAAAAATATAATGTACGTTGTCGTTTTCAAAAAAAATGGGCCTTTTGCAATGCAAGTGATAGTGTCGCTTTTTTCGTAATTTTTGGCCCAAAAAACGACGTTGGCCATCGCTTTTGGCTGTCGTTTTTTGGCCTTTTTTAAGTAGTTTTCAATCTCATTCTTGTGGCATTTTGATTATCCTTGGATTCTATTTGCATTCCATCTTGTTTTCGTGCCCTAACTCCTCATTTGGGGACGAATGCCTAAGAGGGATAATGTAATGCCCCTAGTTCCTAGGCTCTGAATTTTTGGAGGAGAGTTGAACACTACCTTGGGTATGACTCAGGTGATGAGTCATTATCACTCGTCACGAGTTGAGTGGGACTTATTAATTCAGCAGTAAGGTTGCCCAGGGTTTTTACCTTGATCATGACTCCTCATCATGAGTCGTTAGGACAGATCACGAGTCATGGTGAGTAACTCGTGACCATAGCAGTGAGAGGTCAGAAATTTGATCCCCCAAAAAGGAGTCTAGGCAATGACTCATCGTCAGACCTCACGAGTTGTTACCTGTGTCATAGCGACTAGGCCCAATATTTCTGCACATTTTAAGTGAAGTTATGTTGGTCATTTCCTCCCATCCAACTACTATCCCACGACTTAAAACACATCAAATAGCCTCTTTTCCATCAGTCATCAAATAAAAAAATATTACTCTCTCCTCTTAAACTCCCCAAAACAAGAGAAAGTTAGGGTTTTCAAGGGATTAAACACCTAGGCTCTAATTCGTGATTTCTCTACAAACTCTTTGGTGTTTCAGACATGTCTCTCATCCCTAACTTGAATTTTGTAGTATGGCATATGTTTTATTCATTGCTCATGTGATTTAGTTGTGGGTTTGAAAATGGGTTGAGGGCTTTTGGTTGTTTACTATTGAAAATATTTTCCCATGCTTTGAATATGTCATTTTTGCATTGATAAATGGTTTTGGGGATGGAATGGGTGCACTTTTATGGTAATTGGAACGTTCCCCAAATTTATGGATTTTGGTTTGGAAAATGGTATTAACCTCAACCCACTTTTCATAGCTTTGGTTTTAAATATAGATATTGCATTGTTTAACCCATTTTTGAAATTATTGCTTTACATTAATGGATAAACGGATAAAAATGGATTTGAAAAGCCTTGGTGGCCATGGGTTTAATTTAAAAATGGAACTTAGGAGTCAATTGATTAAGTGTATTGGTTTGGCATGATTATATTAGCTTGAAAGCATAATTAGTATGACGATACCAAGTGGTAAATGACTCCTAGGTTAACGGTTGAGATTATGTGCAAATGTTTTAATTTGGGCATAAAGAGGGTTGTGTAGCTCATCTATATGACCGTGTACTTAGTTTACATATTATATTTTGGGGATTTCTAGAGCCTTGGTGTCTCTGTCTCTTCTTTAGATTTCCTCGATTCGTGCAGCTAACACATGTTGGGGCCTTTTCAGTAGGGAAAGCTGAATCCATATAGCACGTGGGTGCCGTTAGGATAGGTAGAGCTACATAATTTAGGATAATATTTTTAATATCTTATGTTCATGAACCTTTTCCCTATCCCGACATCCTATATATGTATATATAAATCTGTGCATGTGATTTTGACTAATTTTGGACATGGCATTATTTTATCACCTTTTCTGAGTTACATCTCAGTGTTTATCCCATTGATCATCCCTGGACGTTTCATCATTTCATGATATAAGGTCTTAAGGTTCTTTTGTTACTCTTGTGCAATGTTAGATGGTGAGGATATCGGTTGAGTTGTTGTGATGGGGTGAGCCTCCATCATCCGAAAAGATTTACCATTTCATTAGGTTTCTTTTCACATTTTGGAAACTGTTAGCTTTCTTTTGTCATGGCCGGAAGCATGTCCTGACTTAGTTTGGTACTTTGGTATTTAGAGGCTTATGTGGACAAGTGTGGGTTGGATATTTAGATTTTTGACTCTTAGTTACTTTTGACTATCTATCCTTCTTATTACAATTTAGTTAGCTTTCGCTGTTTATCTTTATTGTGCTCTAGATGTTAGGCTAAGGGGGTGATCTCCGGCTCATGATAGTCTTCAGATATCCATCACGACTAGGTCCTAGTTCAAGTTATGACACGAGTGTAGGTAGTTGGGAGGGTTTCAACATGTATGGGGTTCAAATTATGGCTACCAGACGCATGATGATGGTACACGTTTGGATTTGAAGACTTTTGTGGAGATAGATAAGTGGAGTTTTTAAGATCTTAGGTATGTTGGGCAGGCATATATATAGGATTTGGGATGTTTTGGGTATTTTGGATGGGGTTTGGTAGATTTTGGATGTTTAAAGGAATGTAAGGTTGAGAGAGAGGCACTAGATGATTAGGAGGAGTTTGGAATTTTGGGATGGTATAACTATCGACCTGCAGGTTGGGAGTATTCAAATTAAGAGAAAGTTTGGCTAAGTTGCGCACCTATGCCAACTCTCCTTGTTCCTCTAAAATTTTCTGTTCCATTTTTAGCATCATCTCATTCTGTCCAGCAATACTCTCTCTTTCTGATCTAGTGTTGTCTTTGTCCATAAAATTGTGACAATCTCTCATTACTTCTTTACCTTTTTGGACTTGCAGGTAGAGGGGGAGGAAAGGACGAGCCCTTTTCGATTGAGTGTGGTAGGCTAGAGTGCACAAATTAACCTTTTGGAACAGGGAAACTAATAACAACAAAAAAAAGAAAAAAACAAGAAAAATTAAAATTTAGTACATTACTAACACAAACAAGTTAACAAAAGAGCACACAATAAGCACGTAGTTTGACGTTCCTATTTTGGGAGCCTCTTTTGAGCCAGAGGTAGGCACATATTTGTTTGGGAGATAAGTATGCCATAAAATAATGTTATTTGCTCATAAATAATAAATGCCAAAAATTAAAATTTCATTGAACTAAATTGTCTTATAAATTGAAAGAAAGAAAAATACAAGAAAATCATAAAGAATACTAAATTAAATTCTAAAAACATCTTCTTCTTGCCTCTCTTCCTTATAGGCCTCTAGAGCTTTGTCGAGGTGATGATGGCTGGTCAGGAGATATGATAATACCAATGTTACTTCCACATTTCTCATGCAAGGACATTATTTACCTTGTTTGTCAAATTCATAAAGTTGGAGTGTCATTGAACCTGCAAAACAAAGTGCTGGCTTATCCCACTCCCAAAGAGCAAATGACAACATTCAAGCATATTTATCTCTCAAAATGCACCTAAGTAGTGAGGCATTCTTTTTTTGGGATTATGAAATTCCTTAGAACTTAGGGTCATGTTTTCTAGCACAACATCCTAGGCTTTGGGATGCTTATTCTTTAGTAAAGGGATAAATGGTTAGGCTCTAGAAATAAGAGTGGTTACGTGACACAGTTCCCTCAAGCGGACAATTTGAGAGTGGAAAAGCTCATGATTGTTGGAACACCACTGATCGATCAATTCATGAGGCATTTCTCCAAGGGTGTTTTAGGAATGAACATTTGTGCAACCATACAATCATTCTTAAAAAAATAAAAGGAGGTTTTCAAGTGGAAGAAAATATGAGCGGCATGACAGTTATAGAAAGTAGTAACAAATAATGCATACCACATAGCAAAAAAATACAATAATATATTTATAAGTATGAAAAGTAAATAAATATTAAAATACATAGCCAAACAAAAGGGAGAAGAGGGAAGGGGATAGACATGAAGGGATATATATGAAACACATAAAGGGAAAGGGAGAGGACCAACAAGTAGCAAATAAATTATGATGTTGAAAACAAATAATAAAGGAAAAAATGAATAGGGTAATTAAGGTGAAACAAACATCAAAATAAAATAAAATAGAGAAAATCGTAGAATCCCACATAAAACAAAAATCGTAGTGGTTAGAACCTAAGTATCCCCAGCAAAATCGTCATATTGTCACATCCTATTTTTCTCGCGAAAAGTGAAATTCGACATGACAACTCTTTTTGAAATTATTTAAGAGAGAAGAGCTGCCACCTAACGAATTAAGGTGCATTAGGGAACCATTCTAGGTTAATTATGAACCAATTAATTAATCTACGTCATCAGAAATTTAGGTAAAGGATCAAATTACCTCGAAACGAAGATGTTAGGCATCTTTTGAGGTCCACAAATGTGGTTCTCAGCCAAATTTATATTTTATGTGGGAATTCTACGTGATCAACAAAAGTTGCTAATTTTTTATGAACTTAATAATAATTAAATGATGAAAATAGAGATAAACAAGACATGTAACTTAATTATTTTTAATTATTATTATCTAGATCATAAAAAAAAGGTTAACATGCACATTTAAATACTATTGTTTAAAGTAAGTGAAAAAGAGACTTGATTGTACTTAATCACTATTTAAATAACTAAGTAATAAAAGTTATTTTTAATAGATAAATAAAATTTATGAAAATCACATTTAACTAAATTAATATGAAACTAGATGAGAGTATTTAAACATGTAAACATGTTAATTAAAGTAAGAACATGAAAATTGATGCGAAGGATAATAAATAAGCGAGAAGAAAAAATTGAGATGAATATATAGAAAAATCGGCTAATTAATAACTTAAATTAAATTGAACTACCCAAAAAAATTAAAAAAATAACACCGTAAATAAATTATTTTAATAGAGTAATAATTTTCAAGATTTGAATAAAATGAGGAGAATTTTTATTTCTTTAAAAAATGTTTGTTTCTTTATATGAATGATATCGTGATATTGATAATCACGCTCATTTGACCTTAGCAAAATTTTTAAATATAAGGTCAGTCGTAAGTTATAAAATAGTAATATTATAATTTTAAAGACAATTGAAAATTTTGAATTTTAAAATATAAAAACGTAAGAATATTTACGTATAGATACACACAATCTCCATTTTTCAAAAAACTTTGGTAAGTGATACTCTCGAGGTCACGTTGGCTTAATTTAAAAAACATGAGAGTGAAACCTCATAATTTCTTTTATTTTTCCGCTAACTATAGGTTAGTAGATAGTATTATGTAGTAATTAATAAGCTTAAAAGACATTGTCCAATTCAAGTTGAAGAAAAGAAATTGAACAATGATTTTAAACCAAAAAATGAATTAAAAAATGCATAATGCATTTTTTTAAAAGTTGTTGCATAAGCCAAAAGAAGTAAAAGTTGAGAGCAAAGAATAAAAAATAAGGCACATAGCAAGTAATTTTTCAACCCCTATAAACGGTACCCATAACTTTCACTATGTATATCAAATGTTTGTACAATGAATTATTAGAGATCGAAACAATAAAAAGAGATAGACATCAACATATGAGCACATGAATTTGGTAATGAGATTTTCACTATCCAAGGCAACTCTTCAAACCCCCGAATCGACTAACTTTCCATTAAGAACATGTTAACATAGCCAAAGCACAAAAAAGAACGGATTAGCAGAATCCAAACCAAAGAAACACTTTTCCCATATTAGCCTTATAAACATTTTCGCGACCAATAAATTTATTTATACAAAAAGCATATAACAAACATTACAATATTTGAACCAAGCCAACATAGACAATGATGAATTATACATACCACATCAAGCATATATATTTATCATTGTCATAAGTAAATGAGGTTAGAGTTGTAACGTTCAACAACTAAAGAATTCAAGAAAGAACATACCTTTTTAAAGCGAAGTAAAAATAGAAAGTTAGAGCGAGAAATAAAAACGAGTGAACCACCATATTCAAAGCAGAAGAAGTTAATATTTTTTAAGAGGAGAGGATATCTTTTGTCGTTCAAGACTTTTTCTTTAGTATTCGAGAAAGTATATGTGAGAGAGTAAAAAGGAGGATAAAGACTCTTCTTTTCTTTTGTGTCTAAGAAAATACAAGGGAATTAGAAAAGTGTCCTCAAAAAATGAGAAAATATGTTATTTATATTGTAGAAAATACAACAACAAACTCAGTGTATTCCTAGTCATAGTAGAAAATGACTATAAAAAATAAAGCAAAAAATTATATCCACTATAAGTCTGTCAAGTGGGCCGGGTCACTTAAAGGACCCAGCCCGATATGACCCGGCCCGATAAGCCCTAGGACTTTAGGGTTCCGGGTCCCGGGCCAGTTATTTTTTTAATTTGGTCCCGATTAACCCGGCCGGGACCAAGCCCGGTCCAGACCCCCCGGTTAACCGACCCGGCCCAAATCTATTTTTTTAAAAAAAAGAAATTTTGGGTTTTGGACCAAACTAGTTGTTGGTCTAACGGCTATATAGCTGTTTTTGGGTCCAAACGGTTAGTTTGGGCCCATTTCTTTTAAAAAAAAAATTACTTTAAAAATTATTTTTAATCCCAAAAAAAATTCTATAAATACCCTACACCTTCAAATCATTTTTCACATAATTTTTCTCTTACTCAAATCTCATTCTCTCTCAAATTTTAATTATCAATTCTCAAATATTCAATATATTTAATTTCATAATGTGCACTTTAATTTTTTAATTTTGCGTTTACAAAGTACGAGCAGAAGTTTCTAAAGTCGCAACCTTCGGATACTTCCAAAATTTTGTATTGTCATTCCTTCTCTTACGTTTAATTTTTATTTATTGTATTAATTGTTTAATATTTAATTTTATTATATTTGTTTATTTTAAATATTTTTAGTTTAATTTCATTTATACTATGGATAAATTAAGAAACCTCGCTACTAAAGGTGTTAAAATATTTTGTCCCGAAAGCGGTAGTGGTAGTAAAAAATGAATTACTAGCGGTAGAGGTAGTTCAATTAGTTGATATATCCGTGTGTCTTCGCCTCCGGTACCTCTTGGTACACCTTTTGAGGAAGAAATAGGTGTAGGTGCTCACGATATGGATTATGTAGAAGCTCAGGAAAATTACGGTATAGAAGAAGAAAATGAAGTAGATGCGGTTAATTTAGACGAAGATAATGAAAATATTGGTGAGACACCCGCAGTAGGAAATGCTAACGTTAGATATGAATTGGTTCATCTCCCTCCCCGACCTCCCCATGCCGCAAGACCTCATAAAATAACTAGTATTGCATGACAACTTTTTGAACGTATATCAGATACTGAGGTGCAATGCAATATTTGTCAACAAATATATAAGCATAGAAGCGGAGGCAAGCAAGGGGGTACGGGTACGTTAATGAGACATATAGGTAAAGCTCACGAAAGAGAGTTAAATATTGTACGAGGTGGTGGGGATGTTGATGGGCCAACGCAAACTAGAATGGATCCAGCAACCGATCAGGTAACAAAGAAGTATAATAAATTGAGGGACCGGGAAGAAATAGCTAAAATGGTAGTTGTGGGTTGTTTGTATTTTAGTGTTCCTTCTTCTGATGCCTTTATTCATTATATACAAGAAATTTATAATCCTATGTTTAACGATATTCCTAGAAGTACTTGTCGGTCTGATATTTTTAGACTTCATTCACAATATTGTTTTTATTTATCAATATTGTTTAAAAAATATTCAATGTAGATTGTCCTTAACTTCTGATCTTAGTCGTGCTGTAAATAAAAATGATTATTTAACCGTTACTTGTCACTGGATAGATAGTAATTTTGTGATGCAAAAACGTATTCTTACTTTTTATATGATGAAGATCGTAAACATACTGGAGATTTTATTGTTGATTCTATTGTTAATGTTGCTGGATATTATGGTATCAAAAATAAAATTTTATGTATTGCTTTTGATAATGCTTCTAACAATAAGACTGCTATAAAAAAAAATCTACCCTATCTTCGCCGTTGCCTAAAATTTTTCATATTAAGTGTGCATGTCATATATATAATTTAATTGTAAATGATGGTCTTGAGTTTTTTGAGCTTTATATTGAAAAAACTCGTCTTGTTGTTGGTTTTATTCAAGGAAATAATCATAGATCGAGAATTAGAGAATTTAAAGTTAAATGTCAAGAAAATGGACTTGCACCAATATTGATGCCTGAGAAAATTGATATTAGATGGAATTCTACGTATGATTTTTTAAAAACTTGTTATAAATATAGATTTCCTATTACACTAGCTTTTAACCAACATTGCGGTTCATTTGTTGATTCTGCTGATTGCATGCTACATGATTCTAATTGAGTTGTGATTAAGGATCTTGTTAAGTTTTCAGAAAAATTTTATGTTGCTACAGTTGAATTTTCCAGTACTTATTATCCTACTGCTTGTAATATTTTGGCATATATAGCCGATATTTCTTGTTTGCTCAAAGAATATAAAAATAAAGAAGGTTATAAAGAAGTTGTTGGTGTCATGTTTATTAAATTTAAAAAATATTTTTTTACGATTCTCCCTATTTACTTGGTTGGAGCTATGTTAAATCCGTGCATGAAATATTATAATATGTTCCACTATAGTACTATTATTTATACTAACTTAGAAATAAATATTAACGATGATTCTGAACAAGTACAACCTGATTTGTGGACGGCTATGAATGATGCAAAGGATTACATAGAAAAATTATATAATCACTATGTTGATTTATTTGATTTAGCCGTACCTACAAATATCAATGCAACGGTCGCTCCTCATCCTCCCGAGGAGCCATCATCTTTTAAAAGGCTGGCACATAGTGATTTTTCTGATTCTTTTTATGATTTAACTTGTTGGAACAGTGTTGATGAGAGAGCTTACACATCAACTTATCAGGAAGAGCTGAAATATTATCTTCGGTCGGCACCAGAGGATCGCAGACGATGGATCAATATGTTGGATTGGTGAAGGAGTAATGAAACACAATATCCTGTGCTTTCAAGATTAGCTAGAGATATCCTGAATGTTCCAATGTCAACCGTTGCATCAGAAAGTGCCTTTAGTCAGGGACGACAACAACTTGGAGATAACCGACACTCATTGGGAAGCAATGCAATGAATGTTCTAGTTTGCCTCAGAGATTAGATTAGAGTGGAAAGAAGAAACCAAGGAATGGAACCGAAGCCGAGCGATGAGCTGAAACTTGAAGAAATTATGTCTTCACGGGAGAACTCAGCAGAATCAAGTCCAATGCATAATTTTGCCCCCGTTGACTTCAATTATCCTAGGCAAGTTCCTGTTAATATTAATATGCATGAGTTGGAAAAAATGATGCATAATTTGTAGATTTTTCATTCATATAAATTATAAATTTTGGATCATTTTGCAATCAATAAAATTCCCCAAATTCATTCACTCCTTTGTCCTTACTTTTTATATTTTTTCATTTAATGATTTAAAATTTTAAATTGAATTTCTAGTTTTCTACTTTAAATTAAAAACTTACTTCTAAAATATTATTAATTTACTACCAAATATTATTAATTTATTATATTAGGTAGCATATGTTTTGTATATTTGTGTATATATCTTCTATAGATGTGTATATTTAACGTATACATGTGTATATATTTTATAAATTAGTATATAACTATATATATATATTGTAATGTATATATATTGTAGTATATTTTATTAATAGAAGTATATATACATTGAATGGTGCATCTACATGTGTATATATATCTTCTATAGACGTGTATATTTAACGTATACATGTGTATATGTTTTATAAATTAGTATATAACTATATCTATATAAATTGTAATGTATATATATATTGTAGTATATTTAATTTAAAGTATTACATATACATAGAATAGAGTGTATATATGTGAATATATCTTCTATAGACGTGTATATTTAACGTATACATGTGTATACGTTTTATAAATTAGTATATAACTATATCTATATATATTGTAATGTATATATATTGTAGTATATTTTATTAGTAGTAGTATATATATATTGAATGGTGTGTATACATGTGTATATATCTTCTATAGATGTGTATATTTAACGTATACATGTGTATATGTTTTATAAATTATATAACTATATATATATATATATATATATATATATATATATA